>NC_071530.1:151838329-152195829 GCF_026979565.1 Vidua chalybeata | reverse complement strand
CCCCGAACCAACTCCCTCCAATCCATGACCCCCCTTAAACCACCCCAAAGACCCCAAAGCCACCTCAAGGTCACCCCAAAATCACCCCCAAAACCAGCTCGACCCCAATTCCCGGGGTTCCCCTCAGGAATTCCTCCCTCGGGAATTTTCCCCTCAGGAATTTTCCCCTCACGAATTTCCCCCATCACGAATTTCCCCTCAGGAATTTTCCCCTCACGAATTTCCCCCTCAGGAATTCCTCCTCATGAATTTTCCCCCTCAGGAATTCCCCCCTCACGAATTTCCCCCATCACGAATTTCCCCTCAGGAATTCCTCCCTCAGGAATTTCCCCTCACGAGTTTCCCCCCTCACGAATTTCCCCCTCACGAATTCCTCCCTCACGAATTTTCCCCCTCAGAATTTCCCCCTCACGAATTCATCCCTCACGAATTTTCCCCCTCAGAAATTCCTCCCCTCACGGATTCCTCCTTCACGAATTCCCCCCTCAGGAATTCCCGCCGCGGCCCCTCAGGAGTACCTGGGTGGGTTTGCGTCGCCGCTCCCGCAGGAATTCCGCTTCCCAGCGCTTCAGCAGCACCTTCAGCTCCTGCTGCCGCTCCATGGCCGCGGGATCGGGATCGGGACCGGGATCGGGGATCTGGGATCGGGGATTTGGGATCGGGGATTGAGGGAGGCTCCGCCGTGGAACCCTAAAGTCTCCTCAGAGCGAACCTCCCGCTCCCGCCAAGCGCCAGCCAATAGGAAGGCAGGGATTAGTGATTGACAGCAAAGCAAGCCGATGGGAATGCGGAATGTGAAAGCGCCCCGCCCATCTCGCTTGGAGCCAATGAGAATTAAACAAAACACTGACAGACAGCTGTAGCAGCCAATTAGAGGAAAGGAATCCGCCCCCAGGGCGGGTCTCGCTCGTTGATTGGTCGCCACAATGAGCAGACACGGAAGTGGCGCTTCCGTACGGGCAGGGACCAGCGGGGGCTGCGGGCGGGGCGGTGAGTGGGGGGCGCCATGTTGGGGGGGGCGCTTTTTGGGGATCCCTGAGGGGACTTCGGGATCCTTTGGGGATCCCTGAGGGGATTTTGGGATCATTTGGGGATCCCTGAGGGGACTTTGGGATCATTTGAGGATCCCTGAGGGGATTTCGGGATCATTTGGGGACCCCTGAGGGGATTTTGGGATCATTTGGGGATCCCTGAGGGGACTTTGGGATCATTTGAGGATCCCTGAGGGGATTTTGGGATCATTTGGGGATTCCTGAGGGGGCTTTGAGATCATTTGGGGATCCCTGAGGGGATTTTGGGATCATTTGGGGATCCCTGAGGGGATTTTGGGATAATTTCGGGATCCCTGAGGGGATTTTGGGGATCTCTGAGGGGACCTCGGGATCATTTGAAGATCCCTGAGGGGTCTTTCAGATAATTTGGGGATCCTTGAGAGGATTTTGGGTATCCCTGAGGGGATTTTGGGATCGTTTGGGGATTTCTGTGGGGACTTTGAGATCATTTGGGGATCCCTGAGAGGATTTTGGGTATCCCTGAGGGGATTTGGGGATCATTTGGGGATCTCTGAGGGGATTTTGGGATAATTTGGGGATCTCTGAGTGGATTTTGGGGATCCCTGAGGGGATTTCGGGATCATTTGGGGATCCCTGAGGGGACTTTGGGATCATTTGGGGATCCCTGAGGGGATTTTGGGATCATTTGGGGATCCCTGAGTGGATTTTTGCGATAGTTGGGGGATCCCTGAGAGGATTTTGGGATCATTTGGGGATCCCTGAGGGGACTTTGGGATTATTTGGGGATCCCTGAGGGGACTTTGAGATAATTTAGGGATCCCTGAGGGGGCTTTGGGATCATTTGGGGATCCCTGAGGGGATTTTGGGATAATTTCAGGATCCCTGAGGGGATTTTGGGATCATTTGGGGATCCCTGAGAGGATTTTGGGATAATTTTGGGATCTCTGCGGGAATTTCCACATCCCCGGGGGGAGGATTTTGGGATCCCTTTGGGATTTTGGGTGGGGTGAGGACAACTCCGGGACCCCCCATTTTGGCGAGCGCCGCTGGGGGGGTCCCCTCACACGGCGGCGCCGCCATCTTGTCGGCCTTGAGGTCACCTTGGAATCCTTTGGTTCTCCAGCGTCCAAAACGCCACCAAAACCCGCCATGGATTCCCTCCTGTTCCTCTGCGCCCGCCGCGTCGTCACCCAGCGCCCTCTCCCCGCCCTCCCCGCCGATCTCCAGCCCGTCCTCTTCCAAGCGGCGTTCCTGGACGGGAGGCCCCTGGTCCTGTGCGATTTGGTGGCCGCGTGGCCTTTCCCGGTGCTCAACTTCCGGCGCCTCGTGGGGCGCCAGGAGCTGCTCCGCGATCACCCCTGCAAGCTCTGCGTCCAGGCCATCATCCTGGCCGTGGTGGCGCAGCTCCGGCGGCAGCTGGAGGAGCCCGGCCACCATTCCAGGTGGGTTCTTGGCGACGTGGCGATGGCGGCCACCTCCGTTCCTCCGCGTCCTCCGCGGCTTTCGCTGCTTTCGTCTCGGTTTTGGAGCTTCTTCTCCTTTTTGATGGTTCCTTCCCGTTTTCGATGGTTTCATCTTGGTTTCGATGGTTTCTTCTTGGTTGTGATGGTTTCATCCCATTTTGATGGTTTCTTCTCATTTTTCGATGGTTTCATCCCATTTTGATGGTTTCTTCTCATTTTTCGGTGGTTTCTTCCCATTTTTGATGGTTCCTTCTTAGTTTTGATGGTTTCTTCTCATTTTTGATGGTTTCATCCCATTTTGATGGTTTCTTCTCATTTTTCGGAGGTTTCTTCCTATTTTTGATGGTTCCTTCTCATTTTTTATGGTTTCTTCTTGGTTTTGATGGTTTCATCCCATTTTTGATGGTTTCTTCCTGTTTTTCAGGGCTTCTTCCCATTCTTGATGGTTTCCTCCTTTTTTGGATGGTTTCTTTCCATTTTTTATGGTTCCTTCCCTTTTTTCATGGTTCCTTCCTGTTTTCAATGGTTTTCACCTGTCTTTGATGGTTTCCTCCTGTTTTTCATGGTTCCTTCCCATTTTTGATGGTTTCCTCCTGTTTTTGATTGTTTCTTCTCCTTTTTGATGGTTCCTTCCCTGTTTGGATGGTTTCCTTTCCGTTTTAGATGGTTTCATCTTGGTTTCGATGGTTTCTTCTTGGTTGTGATGGTTTCATCCCATTTTGATGGTTTCTTCTCATTTTTCGGTGGTTTCTTCCCATTTTTGATGGTTCCTTCTTAGTTTTGATGCTTCCTTCTCATTTTTGATGGTTCCTTCTCATTATTGATGGTTTCTTCTTTGTTTTGATGGTTCCTTCCCCATTTTTGATGGTTTCTTCCTGTTTTTCATGGCTTCTTCCCATTCTTGATGGTTTCCTCCTTTTTTGGATGGTTTCATCCCATTTTGATGGTTTCTTCTCATTTTTCGATGGTTTCATCCCATTTTGATGGTTTCTTCTCATTTTTCGGTGGTTTCTTCCCATTTTTGATGGTTCCTTCTCATTTTTGATGGTTTCTTCTTGGTTTTGATAGTTTAATCCCATTTTTGATGGTTTCTTCCTGTTTTTCATGGCTTCTTCCCATTCTTGATGGTTTCCTCCTTTTTTGGATGGTTTCTTTCCATTATTTATGGTTCCTTCCCTTTTTTCATGGTTCCTTCCTGTTTTCAATGGTTTCCTCCTGTCTTTGATGGTTTCCTCCTGTTTTTCATGGTTCCTTCCCATTTTTGATGGTTTCCTCCTGTTTTTGATTGTTTCTTCTCCTTTTTGATGGTTCCTTCCCTGTTTGGATGGTTTCCTTCCCGTTTTCGATGGTTTCATCTTGGTTTCGATGGTTTCTTCTTGGTTGTGATGGTTTCATCCCATTTTGATGGTTTCTTCTCATTTTTCGGTGGTTTCTTCCCATTTTTGAAGGTTCCTTCTTAGTTTTGATGGTTCCTTCTCATTTTTGATGGTTTCTTCTTGGTTTCGATGGTTTCTTCTTCGTTTTGATGGTTTCATCCCATTTTTGATGCTTCTATCCTGTTTTTTGTGGTTTCCTCCTGTCTTTGATGGTTCCTTCCCATTGGTGATGGTTCCTTCCAGTTTTTGATGACTCCTTCCCATTTTCGATGGTTTCGTCCTGCATTTGATGGTTTCCTCCCATTTTTTATGGTTTCCTTCTGTTTTTGAAGGTTTCTTCCCTTTTTTGATGGTTTCTTTCCTATTTTGATGGTTTCCTTTCTGTTTTTGATGGTTTCTTCCCATTTTTGATGGCTTCTTCCTGTTTTTCATGGCTTCTTCCCATTCTTGATGGTTTCCTCCTTTTTTGGATGGTTTCATCCCATTTTTTGATGGTTCCTTCCCTTTTTAGATGGGTCCTTCCTGTTTTCAATGGTTTTCTCCTGTCTTTGATGGTTTCCTCCTGTTCTGGATGGTTCCTTCCTGTTTTTGATTGTTTCTTCTTGTTTTTGATGGTTTCTTCCCCTTTTTCATGATTTCTTCCCATTTTTGATGGTTCTATCCTGGTTTTTTTATGGTTTCCTCCTCTTTTTGATGGTTCCTTCCCATTTTCGATTGTTTTGTCCTGCATTTGGTGGTTTCTTCTCATTTTTCCGTGGTTTCATCCCATTGTGATGGTTTCTTCTCATTTTTCGATGGTTTCATCCAATTTTGATGGTTTCTTCTCATTTTTCAGTGGTTCCTTCTCATTTTTGATGGTTTCTTCTTGGTTTTGATGGTTTCCTCCCATTTTAATGGCTTCTTTCCTCCTGTGTTTGAAGGTTCCTTCCCCTTTTTGATGGTATCTTTCCAATTTTGATGGTTTTCTCCCATTTTTGATGGTTCTTTCCTCTTTTTGATGGTTCCTTCTCATTTTTGATGGTTTCTTGCCATTTTTGATGGTTTCATCCCATTTTGATGTTTTTTTTTTTTGTTTTTTTATGGTTCCTTCCCATTTTTGATGGTTTCTTCTCGGTTTTGACGGTTTCTTCCATTTTTTATGGTTCCTCCACGTTTTTGATGGTTTCCTCCTTTTTTTGATGGTTTCTTCCCTTTTTTGACATTTCCTTCATGTTTTTGATGGTTTCCTCCCCATTTCTGATATTTTCCTCCATTTTTTCATGGTTTCTTCTTGGCTTTGATGGCTTCCTCCCATTTTTGATGGTTTCTCCCTCCCATTTTTGACGGTTCCTTCCTGTTTTTGATGGTTTCCTCCAGTTTTTTGATGGTTCCTTCCCACTCTGCATGGTTTTTTTGTTGTTTTTGATCGTTCCTAATTTTGATAGTTTCTTCCCATCTTTGATGATTTTTTTCCTCCTGTTTTCGATGGTTTCTTCACATTATTGATGGTTTCCTCCCATTTTTTATGGCTTTCTTCCAATTTCTGATGGTTCTTTCCCATTTTTGATGGTTTCATCCCACTTTTGACTGTTTCCTCCTGTTCTTTCCAGCCTACGCGTGCTGGACATGACCGGGATTCCGGATTCAACGTCCGGCCGCGCTCCGGACGGGATGAGCGTCTGGTCCAGCACGGTGGCTTTGGCCAAGGCTTGCGTGGAGGTGTCCAAGCACCAGCGGGAATTCCAGAGGCGCGGATCCAAGCGGCACAAAGGCCGCTCCGGAGCCGCCGTTGCCGCGGCAGCTGCACAGCCCCCGGGCGTGGAGGTCCACGCCGACCTGTTCGTCAACGGAACGTCCTACGGGATCCTGCGCGACGCCCTCCAGACCGGAGCCGCCAGCCCGCTGCGCCTCAAGTGCCGCGAATTCCAAGCAGAGGAGCTCTCGGCCTCCGGGATCGTGGCTTTGTTGGAATCCTTGGATCCGTCCTTCGTGCGGAGGGTGGATCTGCGCTTCAACAACTTGGGATTGGCCGGGCTCTCGGTGATCCTGCCGCACCTCTCGCGCTTCCCGGAGCTGCGTAGCCTCAAGCTCCAGTACAGCAACGTGGACGTGCGGCGCCCGACGCCGGAATCGGCCATCGGAATCCGGTGCCTGGCCGGGCAGCTGGGAATGCTGCCCAGCCTCCGCGAGCTCAACCTGGGATCCTCCCGGCTCTCCGGGAATCTGCGCCAGATCCTCTGGTGAGTTCCCCACGGAGCAGGGCTCGGCCGGGCCCTTCCCGTGCTCCGCGGGGATTCCCAAGGGTTGGGGATCTTGGGGGTCTTTTCCAGCCTGAGTGTTCCCGTGGTTCCAGGATTTCATTATCCCGATGTTCCCATGATTCCGTTATCCCAGTAGTTCACGAATCAGGGGTTCCATTCTCCCATAGTTCCATGATCACAAATTCCAAGATCCCAGGATTCTCAAAGGCTGAACTTGACGATCTCGGGAGTCTTTTCCAATCTTAGTGGCCCCATGATTCCAGAATGTTGTTATCCCAATATTCCCATGATCCCGTGATTCCGTTATCCCGATAGTTTATGACTCAACGATTCCGTTATCCCATAATTCCATGATCCCATAATTTCAGGAGTCTCCAAGGTTAGGCTCAATGGTTTTGGGTGTCTTTCCCAAGCTGAGTAATCCCATGACTCCAGGATTTCATGATCCCGATGTTCCCATGATTCCCGTATCCCAAGAGTTCGTGACTCAGTGATTCCATTATCCCATAATTCTATGATCCCAGAATTCTGTGAGTCCAAGATTCTCAAAGGCTGAACTTGACAATCTGGGAGGTGTTTTCCAACCTCAGTGATCCCGTAATTCCAGGACTTTGCTATCCCAACATTCCCACGATCCCATCATCCCGATATCTTCTGACTCAACGATTCCATCATCCCATAAATTCAAGTTCCCATAATTCCTTAATTTCAGGATTCCCAAAGGTTGGGCTTGAGAGTCTTTCCCAACCTGAATGATCCATTGATTCCAGAAATTCTTTATCCCAATGTTCCCATAATCCGGTTACTCCATTGTCCCAAAAGTTTACAACTCAAAGATTCCGTCATCCCATAATTTCATGATCCCATCATTCCTTGTTCCATGATTCCCCACGTTTGGGCTCGATGGTCTTGGAGATCTTTTCCACCCTTAACGATCCCAGGTTCCCATGATCCCATAATCCCAATAGTCCGTGACTCCACGATCCCATAACTCTACGATTTTGTAACTCCATGATCCCATAATTCCTTGATTCCAGGATTCCCAAAGGTTGGACTTGATGATCTTGAGGTGTTTTCCAACTTCAATGGCTCCATGACCTCGTAACTCCACGATCCCATCATTTCATAACTCCCTGATCCCAGAATCCCAATATCCCATGATTCCATAACTCCATGATCCCAAAACCTCAGAACTCCACAATTCCACAATTCCCTGGCTCCGTGACCCCAAAATTCCCTGATTCTCAAAGGTACAAATTGACAGCCTTGGAGATCTTTCCCAACCTCCGCCATCCCATAATTCCATGATTCCATGACCACATAACTCCATGACCTCATAATCTCATGGATCCATCATTCCATAACTCCATGATCCTCAAATGTCAAACCTGATGGTCTTGGAGACCTTTCCCAACCTGAGTCATTCCATAATTCCAAAACCCCAGGATTTTCAGAGGTTGAACGCGACGTTCTTGGAGATCTTTCCCAACCTCAGTCATTCCAAAATTCCATGATTCCGTGATCCCATCATTCCATGATTCTCAAACCTTGACCTTGATGTTCGTGGAGACCTTTCCCAACCCCAGCCATTATGTACCTCCATGATCCCATTGTTCCAAAATCCCAGGATTTTCAGGGGTCAAACTCGATTTTCTAGGAACTCTTTACCAACTTCAGCCTTTCGACAATTCCATGGGTCCCATAATTCCATGATTTTCAAATTTTGAACTTGATGAACTTGGAGATGTTTCCCAACCTCAGCCATCTCATAATTCCATGATTCCATGACCATGTAACTCCATGACCCCATAATCTCATGGATCCATCATTCCATAACTCCATGATCCTCAAATGTCAGACCTGATGGACTTGGAGACTTTTCCCAACCTGAGTCATTCCATAATTCCAAAACCCCAAAATTTTCAGAGGTTGAACGCGACGTTCTTGGAGATCTTTCCCAACCTCAGTCATTCCAAAATTCCATGGCTACGTGATCCCATCATTCCATGATGTTCAAACCTTGACCTTGATGTTCGTGGAGACCTTTCCCAACCCCAGCCATTCCGTACTCTATGATCCCATCATTCCAAAATCCCAGGATTTTCAGGGGTCAAACTTGATGTCCTTGGAGATCTTTCCCAAATTTAGTCATTCCACAATTCCATGGTTACATCATTCCATGATTCTCAAACCTTGAACTTGATGGTCTTGGAGATGTTTGCCAACCTCATCCATTCCATAATTCCACTATTGGATTCCACAATTCCACAACCCCATGATCCCATCATTCCATGATTCTCAAACCTTGACCTTGATGTTCTTGGAGACCTTTCCCAACCCCAGCCATTCCGTACTCCATGATCCCATCATTCCAAAATCCCAGGATTTTCTGAGGTGAAACTCGATCTTCTTGGAACTCTTTCCCAAATTCAGTCATTCCACAATTCCCATGACCCCATAATCTCATGGATCCATAATTCCATAACTCCATGATCCTCAAATGGCAAACCTGATGGACTTGGAGACCTTTCCCAACCTGAGTCATTCCATAATTCCAAAACCCCAGGATTTTCAGAGGTTGAACGCAACGTTCTTGCAGCACTTCCCCAACCTCAGTCATTCCACAATTCCATGGCTACGTGATCCCATCATTCCATGATTTTCAAACCTTGACCTTGATGTTCGTGGAGACCTTTCCCAACCCCAGCCATTCTGTACTCCATGATCCCATCATTCCAAAATCCCAGGATTTTCAGGGGTCAAACTTGATGTTCTTGCAATTCTTTCCCAACTTCAGCCATTCCACAAATCAGTGGCTCCGTGATCCCATCATTCCCTGATTTTCAAACCTTGACCTTGATGTTCGTGGAGACCTTTCCCAACCCCAGCCATTCTGTAAGTCCATGATCCCATCGTTCCAAAATCCCAGGATTTTCATGTGTCAAACTTGATGTCCTTGGAGCTCTTTCCCAAATTCAGTCATTCCACAATTCCACAATTCCATGATTCCATGATTCTCAAACCTTGACCTTGATGTTCGTGGAGACCTTTCCCAACCCCAGCCATTCCGTAACTCCATGATCCCATCGCTGCAAAATCCCAGGATTTTCAGGGGTCACACTCAATCTTCTTGGAGCTCTTTCCCAACATCTCCCCCATCCCACAATCCCACAATCCCAGGGATGCAACCCCAGCTCTCCTTCCCCGCGTTCCCCCCTGGAATCCCGACGTTCCCGGCTGCCGCGGATCCTCCCTGGGGCCTCACCTCTCCCTTTTCCCTCCCGCCAGCGACCTCCAGGCTCCGTTGGAAAGCTTGGAATTGGCCTTCTGCTCCCTCGTTCCCGCCGACCTCGCCTTCCTCTCCCAAAGCTTCCACGCTCCGGCCCTCAAAAGGTTGGATCTGAGCGGCCACGACTTCTCCCAAGGCCTCCTGGAGCCGCTGCGGCTGCTCCTGGAGGAAACCTCGGCCTCGCTGCTGCACCTGGATCTCATGGAATGCCGCATGGCCGACTCCCACCTGGACGCGCTGCTGCCGACGCTGCGGCGCTGCTCCCGCCTGCGCTTCCTGGGACTCTACGGCAATTCCCTGTCCACGGCCGCGCTCAAGGATCTGCTCCAGAAAACCTTGGAGCTGCCCGATCTCCACCTGGTCGTGTATCCCTTCCCCGTGGATTGCTACAAGCCGGAGCCGCCGTCGGAATCCGGTTGGAATTTTGAGGAACCCGTGGACGAGGAACTTTTGGTGGCGACCACCGCCGAGTTCTCCCAAATGTTGGCCGATTCCGGGAGAACCGACCTCGTCTGGACTTCCAACCCCTACGGCCACGGGACCCTGGACTACTTCTCCTTGTGATTTGGGAAAAGCTCGGAAGCTCCGGCGCGGAAAAGCGCCGCCGCCGCCGCCTTCCCAAAAACGTGGAGTTTTTTTCCCTTTATTTCGGTGTTTTCTGCCTGGTTTTTATATTTTTCCACCTCATCCCGGTGTTTTCTGTCTTATTTTAGGATTTTTCCATCCCATCCCGATGTTTTCTCCCTCATCCCAATATTTTTCCACCCCGTTTTGGTGTCTTCCCACCCCAACCCCAAAGTTTTTCCCAGATCTTTTATTGTTCAGAGGGAAAAAAAATCTCTGGAATTTGCTTCATTCTCATGGGACATGAAGTAATTGTTAAATAAATATTAATTATTCATCGGTTATTAATTATTAATTAATAAGCTGCCACCACTCAACTTGTATCCAAATCCCTGCCAAATTCCCAAATCCTCAAATGCTTCATCCCAAATCCTTCATGCCAAATCCCCAAATCCTTCACCCCAAAATTCCCAAATCCCCAAATCCTTCCTCCCCAATCCTCAAATCCTTCATCCCAAATCCTCAAATCCTTCATCCCCAAGTTCCCAAACTCTTCATCCCCAATCCCTAACCCTTCATCCCCAAATTCCCAAATCTTTCATCCCAAATCCCGAAATCCTTCATCCCAAATCCTCAAATCCGCAAAACCCTTAATCCCAAGATCTGCAAAACCTTCATCCCAAATTCCCAAATCCTTCATCCCAAATCCTCTAATCCCAAATCCTCAAATCCTTCATCCCAAAATTTCCAAACTCTTCACCCCAAATCCTTCATCCCAAATACCAAATTCCCAAATCCTTCATCCCAAATCCCCAAACCCTCAAATCCTTTATCCCAAATCCTTCAGACCAAATCCTCAAATCTTTCATCCCAAAATTCCCAAACTCTTCATCCCAAAGCCTTCATCTTAAATCCCCAAATCCTTCCTCCAAATCCTTCATCCCAATCCCCAAACCCTTCATCTCAAAATTCCCAAATCCCCAAATCCGTCATCCCAAATCCCCAAATCCTTCATCCCAAATTCCGAAATCCTACTTCCCGAATCCTTCATGCCAAATCCCCAAATCTTCAATCCCAAACCCTTCCTCCCAAATCCCCCAAGCCTCAGGTTCTTCATCCCAAAATCCCCAAACCCTTCATCCCAAATCCTCAAATCCTAAATCCCCAAATCCTAAATCCCCAAATCCTTTATCCCAAACTCTCCATCCCTAATCCCCAAACCCTTCCACCCAAATCCCCAAATGCTTCATCCCAAAATTCCCAAATCCTTCATCCCAAATCCCCAAACCCTTCCATCCAAGTCCCCAAAGCCTTCATCCCAAACCCCAAAATCCTTCACCCCAAAATTCCCAAACTCTTCACCCCAAATTCCCAAATCCTTCATCCCAAATCTGCAAAACCTTCATCCCAAATCCTTCATCCCAAATCCCCAAACTCTTCATCCCAAATCCTTCATGCCAAATCCCCCAACCCTTCATCCTTCATCCCAAAAGTCCCAAACCCTTCATCCCAAAAATCTCAAATCCTTCATCCCAAATCCCCAAATCCTTCATCCCAAATCCTCAAATCCTTAATCCCAAAATTCCCAAACCCTTCATCTCAAACCCTTCATCCCAAACCCCAAATCCTTCATCCCAAAATTCCCAGAATCTTCATCCCAAATCCCCAAAATCCTTTATCCCAAAATCTTCATCCCAAATCCTCAAATCCTTCATCCCAGATCCTTCATCCCAAAATTCCCAAATCCTTCATCCCAAAAATCCCAAACCCTTCATCCCAAATCCCCAAATCCTTCATCCCAAAATTTCCAGAATCTTCATCCCAAATCCCCAAATCCTTTATCCCAAATCCCCAAATCCTCAAATCCTTCATCCCAAAATTCCCAAATCCTTCATCCCAAATCCCCAAATCCTTCATCCCAAATCCTCAAATCCTTAATCCCAAAATTCCCAAACCCTTCATCCCAAAAGTCCCAAACCCTTCATCCCTAAAGTCCCAAACCCTTCATCCCAAAATTCCCAAACCCTTCATCTCAAACCCTTCATCCCAAATCCCCAAATCCTTCATCCCAAAATTTCCAGAATCTTCATCCCAAATCCCCAAATCCTTTATCCCAAATCCCCAAATCCTCAAATCCTTCATCCCAAAATTCCTAAATCCTTCATCCCAAATCCTCAAACTCTTCATCCTAAATCCCCAAATCCTTCATCCCAAAATTCACAAATCCTTCATCCCAAAAATCCCAGAATCGTCATCCCAAACCCTTCATCCCAAAATCCCCAACCCTTCATCTCAAATCCCCAAATCCTCAAATCCTTCATCCCAAAATTCCCAAATCCTTCATCCCAAATCCTCAAACTCTTCATCTCAAATCCCCAATTCCTTCATCCCAAAATTTGCAAATCCTTCATCCCAAAAATCCCAGAATCTTCATCCCAAACCCTTCATCCCAAAATTCCCAAACTCTTCATCCCAATTCCTTCATCCCAAAATTCTGAAATCCTTCATCCCAAAATTCCCAAACCCTTCATCCCAAAGGTCCCAAATCCTTCATCTCAAACCCTTCATCCCAAACCCTTCATCCCAAAAGTCCCAAATCCTTCATCCCAAAATCCCAAACCCTTCATCCCAAAGGTCCCAAATCCTTCATCCCAAAAGTCCCAAACCCTTCATCCCAAAATCCCAAACCCTTCATCCCAAAAATCCCAAATCCTTCATCCCAGAAATCCCAAATCCTTCATCCCAAAATCCCCAAATCCCCAAATTCCCAAACCCTTCATCCCAAATCCCCAAATCCTCAAATCCTTCATCCCAAACCCCAACCCCGCAATGAGCAATCAGAATTTTTTTGGGGAATTTCACGGGAAAACCGCGGCGTTGGCCGGCCTGGAATTCTGGGATGCTCCGATTCCTCGGGAATTCCCATTTTCCGGGGCGGGGGAAAAATCGGGCGTTTCACCTCATTCCACGCGGGATTTCAAGAAGGTTTTTGGGATTTTTCTGGGAATTTTAAGGAGGAAACGGGGATTTGGGAAGGGGGGAACGCTTCCTGAAATCAATCTTTAAATCCAAACCAGACTTCTTAATTAATTAATTAACGATTTAATGAACGAGGCAACGAGCCCGTCGGGATTTGCTGGGCGTCTTCACCGATTCAGGAGGCGGAAACCGAAGCTTCCGCCTCCAACGCCGATTTCTCCGCCCGCAGAACGCCCAAAATTTCCCCGGAGAGCCGATACTCCTTCCCTTCCCACCAAAAATGCGTCGGCGGCTTCTCGGGCCCGTCCTCGAAGCGAAACGCCGAGCTCAACTCTTCGGCCAACGCCGAACGCACCAAGCCGACGCCGCCGGCGTTTTCCGGCGCCGGGTGATAGAGGCGCCCGTTCTCCGGGAGCACGGCCAACGCCTCCGGCCGGAAGGGCACCGTCAGCTCGGCGCCGCCGCCGCAGTAGGACAGGAGGGAGCGGCCGCGGGAGCCGGGCAGGATTTGGGTGAAAACCACGGCCAGGTCGGAGCAGCGGAGGAAATTCCGCTCGCGGCCGCAGCGCGACACGAAGGGGAAGCGCTGCCGGTAGCGCCCGCCGCGGTTCCGCTCCAGGTGCCGGAAGAAGAAGGAAAGGAACGCGACGTCTGCGGGGCGGGAGAATTCGGGGCTCAGCGCCGCCCATTGGAGGGGTTCTGGGGCTTTTTGGGTTTTTTTTGGGGATTTTTGGGGTTTTTTTGGGGTTTTTTTGGGGTTTTTTTTGGTGTTTTTCGGGTTTTTTTTGTGTTTTTCGAGGGGTTTTCCGATGATTTTTTGGGGTTTTTTTTGGATGTGTTTTGGCGTTTCTTGGAGGCGTTTTGGGATTTTTTGGGGGTTTTCCGATGATTTTTTTTGGGTTTTCTGGTGGTTTTTGGGATTTTTTTATGGTGTTTTTGGGGTTTCCTTGGGGTTTTCCAGTGTTTTTTTTGGGGTTGTTTTTTGGGTTTTTTTCTGGGTTTTTTGGGTGTTTTGGGGGTTTTTCCAGTGATTTTCTGGGATTTTTTCAGGGGTTTTGGGTTTTTTTCCAGTGGTTTTTTGGGATTTCTTTGGGTTGCCTCCAGAGTCTTTTGGGGTTTTTCTTGAGGTTTATTCTGGTGTTTTTTGGGGTTTTTAGGGTGTCTTTTGGGGTTTCTTAGGTGGTTTTCATGATTTTCCAATGTCTTTTTGGTGGGTTTCTTTTTAATTTTTTGGTGTTTTTTTGGGTATTTTCCTGTGGTTTCTTTTTGATTCTTTTGAGGTTTTCATGGAGCTTTTTTAATGGTTTTGGGGTTTTTGGGGGGATTTTTTGGGGAGTTTTCTGAAGGTTTTTAGGGGTTTTTTTTGGGTGTGTTTTGGCGTTTCTTGGAGGCGTTTTGGGATTTTTTGGGGGTTTTCCAATGTTTTTTTTTGGGTTTTCTGGTGTTTTTTGGGATTTTTTTATGATGTTTTTGGGGTTTCCTTGGGGTTTTCCAGTGGTTTTTTTGGGGTTGTTTTTTTTGGTTTTTTTCTGGGTTTTTTTGGGTGTTTTGGGGGTTTTTCCAGTGATTTCTTGCGATTTTTTCAGGGGTTTTGGGTTTTTTTTCAGTGGTTATTTGGGATTTCTTTGGGTTGCCTCCAGAGTCTTTTGGGGTTTTTCTTGAGGTTTATTCTGGTGTTTTTTGGGGTTTTTAGGGTGTCTTTTGGGGTTTTTCAGGTGGTTTTCAGGATTTTTCCAATGTCTTTTTGGTAGTTTTTTTTTTTTATTTTTTGGTGTTTTTTTGGGTATTTTCCTGTGGTTTCTTTTTGATTTTTTGGAGGTTTTCATGGAGCTTTTTTAATGGTTTTGGGGTTTTTTGGGGGATTTTTTGGGGGGTTTTCTGAAGGTTTTTTGGGTTTTTTTTTGGATGTGTTTTGGCGTTTCTTGGAGGCGTTTTGGGATTTTTTGGGGGTTTTCCGATGATTTTTTTTTGGTTTTCTGGTGTTTTTTGGGATTTTTTTATGGTGTTTTTGGGGTTTTCTTGGGGTTTTCCAGTGGTTTTTTTTGGGGTTGTTTCTTGGGTTTTTTTCCGGTTTTTTTGGGTGTTTTGGGGGTTTTTCCAGTGTGTTCTTGGGGGTGTTTTGGGGTATTTTTAGGGTTTTTTTCTGCGTTTTCTGGTGGCTTTTGGGATGTTTTTTATGGTGCTTTTGTGTTTTCTTGGGGTTTTCCAGTGTTTTTTTGGGGTTGTTTTTTCGACTTTTTTTTTCCAAGTTTTTTTTGGGATTATTTTTGGTGCTTTTGGTGGCGCTATTGTGGCGTTTTCTGATGCTTTTTTGGGTTTTTTGGGGATATTTTTTGGGTTTTTTTTTGGGTTTTCTGGTGGTTTTTTGGGATGTTTTTACGATGTTTTTGGGGTTTTCTTGGGGTTTTTCCAGTGTTTTTTGGGGTTGTTTTCCCAGGGTTTTTTGAGATTATTTTTGGTGGTTCTTGTAGCGCTATTGTGGCGTTTTCCGGCGGTTTTCCGATGCTTTTTCGGGGTTTTTTTGCGTGTATTTTGAGTTAATTTTTGGGGTTTTTTTTGGGTTTTCTGGTGTTTTTTGGGATTTTTTTACGGTGTTTTTGGGGTTTTCTTGGGGTTTTCCAGTGGTTTTTTTTGGGGTTGTTTCTTGGGTTTTTTTCTGGGTTTTTTGGGTGTTTTGGGGGTTTTTCCAGTGTTTTCTTGGGGGTGTTTTGGGGTATTTTTAGGGTTTTTTTCTGCGTTTTCTGGTGGCTTTTGGGATGTTTTTTATGGTGCTTTTGTGTTTGCTTGGGGTTTTCCAGTGGATTTTTGGGGTTGTTTTTTCGACTTTTTTTTCCAAGTTTTTTTGGGATTATTTTTGGTGCTTTTTGCGGCGTTATTGTGGCGTTTCCTGGCGGTTTTCCGATGCTTTTTTGGGGGTGTTTTGGGGTATTTTTGGGGGGTTTTTTTGCATTTTCTGGTGGTTTTTGGGATGTTTTTACGATGTTTTTGGGGTTTTCTTGGGGTTTTTCCAGTGTTTTTTGGGGTTGTTTTCCCAGGGTTTTTTGAGATTATTTTTGGTGGTTCTTGTAGCGCTATTGTGGCGTTTTCCGGCGGTTTTCTGATGCTTTTTCTGTTTTTTTTTGCGTATATTTTGAGTTAATTTTTGGGGTTTTTTTTGGGTTTTCTGGTGGTTTTGGGGATTTTTTTATGGTGCTTTTGGGGTTTTCTTGGGGTTTTCCAGTGGTTTTTTTGGGTTTTTTTCTTGGGTTTTTTTCTGGGTTTTTTGGGTGTTTTTTCCAGTGATTTTTTGGGATTTTTTTCAGGGGTTTTGGGTTTTTTTCCCGTGGTTATTTGGGATTTCTTTGGGGTTTTTCCAGCGTCTTTTGGGGTTTTTCTTGAGGTTTATTCTGGTGTTTTCTGGGGTTTTTAGGGTGTCTTTTGGGGTTTTTTAGGTGGTTTTCATGATTTTTCCAATGTCTTTTTGGTGGGTTTTTTTTAAATTTTTTGGTGTTTTTTTGGGTATTTTCCTGTGGTTTCTTTTTGATTTTTTGGAGGTTTTCATGGAGCTTTTTTAATGGTTTTGGGGTTTTTTTGGATTTTTTTTGGGTTTTTTTTGGTTTTTTTTAGCGTTTTTTGGGGGGTTTTCCGATGATTTTTTGGGTTTTTCTTGGGTGTGTTTTGGCGTTTCTTGGAGACGTTTTGGGATTTTTTGGGGGTTTTCCAATTTTTTTTTTGGGTTTTCTGGTGGTTTTTGGGGTTTTCTTGGGGTTTTCCAGTGGTTTTTTTGGGGTTGATTTTTGGGGTTTTTTTTCCAGGTTTTTTTGGGTGCTTTTTGGGTTTTTCCAGTGATTTTTTTGAGGTTCATTGGGGTTTTTCCGGGCTCTTTTTGGGATTTTGGGGGGATTTTTTTAAGGTTTTTGTGGTGGGTTTTGGGTTTCTTTTTGGGGTTTTTTGGGGGTTTTTGGGGAAATTTTTGTGGATTATATGGAGGTTTTTTGGGGTTTTTTTGGTGTCTTTTTGGGTTTTTTTGGCGGTTTTTGGGGTTTCTTGGGGGTTTTTCCTGGGACTTTTTCAGGTCTTTTTCGGTTTTTCTTGAGGTTTTATTGATGGTTTTTGTGGTGATTTTCAGGATTTTTCCCGTGTCTTTTTGACATTTTTTTGGTCGTTTTTTTTGGGTCTTTTCCTGTGGTTTTTTTTTATTTTAATTTTTTTTTTTTTTTTCCAGTTTTTATGGAGTTTTTTTGGTGCATTTCTGGGAATTTTAAGGATGAATTCTGAGGCATTTGGGGCTTTTTTGGGGTTTTTTTTCAGGATTTTTTGGTGGTTTTTGTGGCGTTATTGTGGCGTTTTCTGTGGGTTTTCTGATGGTCTTTTGGGGTTTTTTGGGGTTTTCTCGTGGTTTTCAGGACGTTTTTATGGTGGTTTTGGGGTTTGAGGTTTTTCAGGGTTTTTGGATTTTCCAGTGGTTTTTTGGGGTTTTTCCAGACTCTTTTTGGCTTTTTGGGGTTTTGTTTTTTTGGGTTTTTTTGAGGTCTTTCTGGAGGTTTTTGGGGTGGTTTTTGGGGGTCTTTTTTGGGGTTTTTTTGGGGGTTTTCTTGAGGTTTTTGTGGTGTCTTTTTGTGGTTTTTGTGAACTTTTTGTGGCGTTTTCAAAATTTTTTTTGGGGGTGTTTTAGGGTTTTTTGGGGTTTTCTGGTTTTGGGGTATTTTTATATTGTTTTTTTTTGGGTTTTTCCAGTGTCTTTTTAGGGATTTTCAAGGGGTTTTCCAGGGTTTTTTTAGTTTTTTTCGGTGGTTTTTTGGAGTTTTTGTGGCACTTTCTGGGGTTTCCCAATGGGGTTTTTTTGGGTTTTTTTTGGGGGGGGTATTTTGAGGTTTTGGGGATTTTTTTTTTTTTTAGGGTTTTCTGGTGTTTTTATGGTATTTTTTTGGGGTTTTTTAATGGTGGTTTTTGTGGTGTTTTTTTGGGGTTTTCCAGTGCTTTTTTTCAGGTTATTTTAAGTTTTCATGGAGTTTTCTTTAGGGTTTTCTGGGCAATTTGGGAGGGTTTTATTGGGGTTTTCCAGGAGTTTTTTTTGGGTTTTCTGGTGGATTTTAGGGTGGTTTTATGGGTTTTTTTTGGTGTTTTTGTGCTGTTTTTTTGGGTCTTTTCCTTTTTTAATTTGGGGATTTTTTTTTGGGTTTTCCAGTGTATTTTTAGGATTTTTATGGGTTTTTTTAGGGTTTTCTGGTGGTTTCTTGGGTTGTTTTGGGGTTTTTTTGGGGGGAATTTTTTGGGGTTCTCCTGTGCTTTTTTGGATGTTTTTATAATGGATTTTTGGTGCTTTTTGATTTTTTGGGGGATTTTTCCAGAGTTGTTTTTAATTTTTGTTGAGGTTTTTATGGAGGTTTTTTGGGGTTTTTGTGGAGTTTTTGTGGCATTTTTTCGGGGTTTTCCAATGGTTTCTTGGGCTTTTTTTGGTGTCTCTTTGGGGTTTTTTGGGGCATTTTGGGGTTTTTTTTTGAGTGTATTTTTGTTTTTTTTTCAATGGTTTCCTACTGGATTTTTAGGGCTTTTTTTTTGGGTTTTTTTGGTGTTTTTTGTGATGTTTTTGTGGCATTTTTTGGGGCTTTTCAAATGTTTTTTTAGGGTTTTTTTTAGGGGTGTTTTGAGGTTTTTTTGGAGGGTTTTATTGGGATTTTCCAGGAGTTTTTTTGGGTTTTCTGGTGGATTTTAGGGTGGTTTTATGGGTTTTTTTTGGTGTTTTTTTTGTGCTGTTTCTTTGGGTCTTTTCCTTGTCTTTTTGGGGATTTTTTTGGGGTTTTCCAGTGTTTTTTTAGAATTTTTATGGTTTTTTTTAGGGTTTTCTGGTGGTTTCTTGGGTTGTTTTGGGGTTTTTTTGGGGGGATTTTTTTGGGGTTCTCCTGTGCTTTTTTGGATGTTTTTATAATGGATTTTTGGTGCTTTTTGATTTTTTTGGGGTTTTTTTCCAGAGTTGTTTTTAATTTTTGTTGAGGTTTTTATGGAGGTTTTTTGGGGTTTTTGTGGAGTTTTTGTGGCATTTTTTGGGGTTTTCCAATGTTTTTTTGGGGTTTTTTTGGTGTCTCTTTGGGGTTTTTTGGGGCATTTTTGGGTTTTTTTTTGAGTGTATTTTTGGTTTTTTTTCAATGGTTTCCTACTGGATTTTTGGGGCTTTTTTTGGGTTTTTTTTGGTGATTTTTGTGATGTTTTTGTGGCATTTTTTGGGGCTTTTCCAATGTTTTTTTAGGGTTTTTTTAGGGGTGTTTAGAGGATTTCTGGAGGGTTTTATTGGGATTTTCCAGGAGTTTTTTTTTGGGTTTTCTGGTGGATTTTGGGGAATTTTTATGGGGTATTTTTTCTGCTTTTTTTTGGGTCTTTTCCTTTTTTAATTTGGGGATTTTTTTGGGGTTTTCCAGTGTATTTTTAGGATTTTTATGGGGTTTTTTTAGGGTTTTCTGGTGGTTTCTTGGGTTGTTTTGGGGTTTTTTGGGGGATTTTTTGGGGTTCTCCTGTGCTTTTTTGGATGTTTTTATAATGGATTTTTTGTGCTTTTTGATTTTTTTGGGGGTTTTTTCCAGAGTTGTTTTTAATTTTTGTTGAGGTTTTTATGGAGGTTTTTTGGGGTTTTTGTGGAGTTTTTGTGGCATTTTTTGGGGTTTTCCAATGTTTTTTTGGGTTTTTTTTTGGTGTCTCTTTGGGGTTTTTTGGGGCATTTTTGGGTTTTTTTTTGAGTGTATTTTTGGTTTTTTTTCAATGGTTTCCTACTGGATTTTTGGGGCTTTTTTTTGGGTTTTTTTTGGTGATTTTTGTGATGTTTTTGTGGCATTTTTTGGGGCTTTTCCAATGTTTTTTTAGGGTTTTTTTAGGGGTGTTTAGAGGATTTCTGGAGGGTTTTATTGGGATTTTCCAGGAGTTTTTTTTTGGGTTTTCTGGTGGATTTTGGGGAATTTTTATGGGGTATTTTTTCTGCTTTTTTTTGGGTCTTTTCCTTTTTTAATTTGGGGATTTTTTTGGGGTTTTCCAGTGTATTTTTAGGATTTTTATGGGGTTTTTTTAGGGTTTTCTGGTGGTTTCTTGGGTTGTTTTGGGGTTTTTTTGGGGGGATTTTTTGGGGTTCTCCTGTGCTTTTTTGGATGTTTTTATAATGGATTTTTTGTGCTTTTTGATTTTTTTGGGGGTTTTTTCCAGAGTTGTTTTTAATTTTTGTTGAGGTTTTTATGGAGGTTTTTTGGGGTTTTTGTGGAGTTTTTGTGGCATTTTTTGGGGTTTTCCAATGTTTTTTTGGGTTTTTTTTTGGTGTCTCTTTGGGGTTTTTTGGGGCATTTTTGGGTTTTTTTTTTGAGTGTATTTTTGGTTTTTTTCAATGGTTTCCTACTGGATTTTTGGGGCTTTATTTGGGTTTTTTGTGATGTTTTTGTGGCATTTTTTGGGGCTTTTCCAATGTTTTTCTAGGGTTTTTTTAGGAGTGTTTTGAGGTTTTTTTTGAAGGGTTTTATTGGGATTTTCCAGGAGTTTTTTTGGGTTTTGTGGTGGCCTTTGGGGTATTTTTATGGGGTTTTTTGGTGTTTTTGTGCTGGTTTTTTTGGGTCTTTTCCTTGTCTTTTTGGGGATTTTTTTTTTTGTTTTCCTGTGTTTTTTTGGGGTTTTTTTTCAGGATGTTTTTGGGGTTTTTCCAGTGTTTTTTTTTTAAGGTTTCATTGGTGTTTTTCTGGTGTCTTTTTTGGTTTTTTGAGGTTTTTTTTTTCAGTTTTTTTGGGGTTTTTTGGGTGTTTTTCCCTGGAATTTTTTTTTTTTTTTTTTTTTTTTTTTGTGTTTTTTATGGAGTTTTTTTTGGGGTTTTCTGGGAATTTTAGGGATGAGGGAAAAGAAAAATTGGGAAGGGGAAACGCTCCCTGAAATTAATTTTTGAAATTTAATCCGAATTTCTTAATTAACTAATTAGGCAATTTCTTAATTCATTAGCAATTTAATAATTAAGGACTTTAACAACAGAAATTAACGATTAAGCAATCAGGGAGTGATTAATTAATGAGCAATTAATATGCAAATGAGGGGCTTCCACTTTTCCCACCCCCTCCCAAAAAATAAAAAATTAAGGATTAAATCCTAATTAAAGCTCAAAGTCCAATTAATAACCAAATCCTATTGCCATTCCGCTCCCAATTAACAAGGGGAATAATTAAGGAGCTTAATGAGGGCGGTACCTTTGAAGCAGGTGACGAAATTCTTGACTTTGGTGTCGTCCAGGAAAAGCTGCAGGGGGGGGGGGAAAAAAAAACAAAAACGGGAAAAAGCCTCAAAACGCTCGAGTTTTCCCCCCAAAAAACGCCGGGATCAATCCTGGATATTTTTGGGTTTTTTTTTTTAGGGCGATCCAGCTGGGATTTGCCGCGGGATTTTTGGGGTTTTTTTTCAGGGATCTCTTCCGAGTCTATGGAAAGGTTTTTTTTTGGGATTCCTTTGGAATGCGGGTGGGATTTGTCTGGGATCTGGTCAGGATCCATCTGCGATGAGTTTGGGATTTTTTTTCTGGCTTTAATTCGGGTTTAATCCGGGTTTAATTCGGGTTTAATCCGGGTTTAATCTGACATTACTTTAGGATCGGAGCGGGATTTATCTGGGATCCATCCCGGATCCTCCCTGCGGTTTTTTTCGGGATCTGCCCAGAATCCAGACGGGATCCGTTCCCCAAAACCCCCTCCGGATCCCCCCCCAACAGTTATCGATCCCTTATCGATCCCTTATCGATCTCCCCTCACCTGGCCATGGTGATCTACGTAATAAAAATACTCGCGGATTCCAGGCCCCGGCCTCTGCCCCTGCTGGTACCGGAGCTCCGGGCGGGCGCAGAGCCGCAGCACCAACCCCGCCCTCATCGCGACAGCGACCGGCGACCCCCGACACGGCCGGGCCCCCTCCCTGTCGCGACAGGCGACAGCGACAGCAGCGCCACCGCCGCCACCCGGAAGTGACCACCTGGGGGACCGCAATGTGTGAGCACCTCGGTTGGTGCGGCGGCGAAAAGGTTCCGGGGGAAAGCGGAAGTTGGAAGGAGAAGGGCCGGCGCGGGGCGTCCCGCCGCTATAGGGGATCCTATAGATTTCCAGATCCTATAGAATCGCCCTAAAGACACCCCCCCCCCCCCAGGCATTCTCTGTAGGGGTTCAGAGCCCTACAAAGCCTCAGCGACCCCATAAAAATCCCCTATAGAGCTGCGTGCTCTCATCCCCCCCCATCCCCGCAGTTTCCCGCCATTTTCCCCTCAGGGCCCCGCAGGCGCCGGGAGAAGCTCCGGGATGAGGGGGAAAAAAGTTGGAAAATGAGGCGGAAAAATCTCGGCGTGAGGGAAAAAGCACCGGGATGAGGTAGAAAACCACTTGGGGTAGGGCGGAGAAATTGAAAAACGAGGGGGAAATTGGGAAATGAGGGGAAAAAAATTGGGGAAATGAAGGGGAAAGTTGGAAACTGAGGCGGGAAAACGCCAAAATGGAGGGGGGGGGGGGGGGAAACACCGGGATGAGGGGAAAAACACTGGGATAAGGGGGAAAATACCGAAATTGGGTGAAAAATCAAAAAAATAAGCACTGAAATGAGGTAAAAACCCGGAAAAAAAGAGGTGGAAAAGCACCAGGAGTTGGTGGGGAAACACTGGGATGAGGCAAAAATATGAAAATGAGATGGAAAAACAGCGGGATGAGGGGAAAAAATGACTGGGATAAAGGGAAAAAAACCAAAATTATGTAGAAATCTGAGGGGATAAGGGACAAAGCACCAAGATTAGGTGAAAAAAAAATCAAAATGATGTGGAAAAACAGCAGAATAAGGCCCAAAATGTTAAAATGAAGTTGAAAACTGCAGGAATGAGGGGGAAAATACTTGGGTAAGGTAAAAATCTCCCGAATTTAGGTGGAAAATCATCAAAAGGAGAGGGAAAAATATTGGAATGAGAGGGAAAAAAACGGGATGAGGGGAAAATACCGAAATGAGGTGGAAAAGCACCGAAATGAGGTGGAAAAGCACCAAAATGAGGGGGGAAATACAAAATTGAGGTTGGAAACAACCAGGATGAGGGGGAAAACATTGGGAAAAGGTGGGAAAATTCTGGGAAAAAGTGGAAAAATACAAGGATGAGGCAAAGCCCGCCAAAATAAAGTGGAAAAACAGCGGTATAAAGGGGAAAAAAACCTGGAATGAGGTGGAAAATCACCAAAATGAGGTGGAAAATCACCAAAACGAGGTGGAAATGAAGGAAATAATGGAGGAATTTCGGATCGGGATAAGGATCGGGAGGGATCCCACGGGAAATCCCATCCGGGCACGACAGACTCGGGATTTGGGGTAGGATGAGTTTATTTCCAACGGAATCAGAGCAGGATAAGAAGACCCCAAATCCAACTTTTCCCTCCCCCAATTCCCTCGTTCCCGGCTTTCCCTCGATCCCTCTGGCAGCGCTGGAGGCCATCGCAGAGGAGTTTTCCATGGATTTCTCTGAGGTGAATCCATCCCACAGCGAGTTTTCCATGGATTTCTCCGAGGTGAATCCATCCCACAGTGAGTTTTCCATGGTTTTCTCGGCGATGGGAAAGAGTTTTCCATGGATTTCTCCGTGAATTCATCCCAAGGTAAGTTTTCCATGCATTTTCTGACGCAAATCCATCCCACGGCAAGAGTTTTCCATGGATTTCTCCAAGGCGTCGTTCCCGTGGAAGACAATTCCTCGTGGATTTTTCCAAGGGGTCAATCCTTTGGGAATATCCTGCTCCAAAGGTTTTTTTCCTCCGTGGGATTCCTCGCAAGAATCTGCTCCCTTTTTTTCCACGGATCCACAGGTCCTCGCCAAGGTCCAGCTCCAGGATGAGCTTCCCGTGGGATGCGCCACGGAATTTTTGGGAATTTCCACTCCAGCGCCTCGGAATCACCTCCGGAGTCGTTCCTTTGCAAAATTCCTGCTCCGGAATTCCATCTGTGCCTGGATTGGTTTCTCCCAACTTAATTCTTACTCCAAGGGCGTCGCCGCCGTTCCTGACGGGATCGGCCGGACACGGGAGAAGCTTCTGGAAGCTTCCCATGAAATCCAGCCCCGGAGCCTCCCGGAATTTGGCCATGCAAAGCCAATCCTGATGGAAAAACACTGGGATGGATTGGAAAAATCATAAAATGGGAGGAAAACCATCGGGATGAGGCGGAAAAATAATGAAATGGATGGAAAAATACCGGGATGAGGGGGGAGATATCGGGAGGAGAGGAAAACTATTGGGATGGGAAGGAAAAAACTCCAAAAGGCAGCAGAAAAGCTACGAAATCGGGAAAAACTTGGGATGAGGAGGAAAAAAAGCGGGATGAACTGGAAAAATACCAAGAACTGGTGGAAAAGCACCGAAATAAGGGGAAAAAAAAAACCACTGGAATGAGGCGGAAAAGCACCGGGACGCGGCGGAGAACGCCCGGATTTTGGGAAGGCGGCGGCGGCGGCGCTTTTCCGCCACGGAGGCTCCGAGCTTTTCCCAAATCACAAGGAGAAGTAGTCCAGGGTCCCGTGGCCGTAGGGGTTGTAAGTCCAGACGAGGTCGGTTCTCCCGGAATTCGCCAGCAGCTGGGAAATCTCCGCCGTCGCCGCGGCCAAACGTTCGCCGTCCATGGGCTCCTCGTAAATCCGTCGGGATCCGGGCACTCGGCGCGGAGGCTCCGGCTTGTAGCAATCCACGGGGAAGGGATACACGACCAGGTGGAGATCGGGCAGCTCCAAGGTTTTCTGGAGCAGATCCTTGAGCGCAGCCGTGGACAGGGAATTGCCGTAGAGTCCCAGGAAGCGCAGGCGGGAGCAGCGCCGCAGCGTCGGCAGCAGCGCGTCCAGGTGGGAGTCGGCCATGCGGCATTCCATGAGATCCAGGTGCAGCAGCGAGGCCGAGGTTTCCTCCAGGAGCAGCCGCAGCGGCTCCAGGAGGCCTTGGGAGAAGTCGTGGCCGCTCAGATCCAACCTTTTGAGGGCCGGAGCGTGGAAGCTTTGGGAGAGGAAGGCGAGGTCGGCGGGAACGAGGGAGCAGAAGGCCAATTCCAAGCTTTCCAACGGAGCCTGGAGGTCGCTGGCGGGAGGGAAAAGGGAGAGGTGAGGCCCCAGGGAGGATCCGCGGCAGCCGGGAACGTCGGGATTCCTGGGGGGAACGCGGGGAAGGAGAGCTGGGGTTGCATCCCTGGGATTGTGGGATTGTGGGATGGGGGAGATGTTGGGAAAGAGCTCCAAGAAGATCAAGTGTGACCCCTGAAAATCCTGGGATTTTGGAACAATGGGATCATGGACTTACGGAATGGCTGGGGTTGGGAAAGGTCTCCACGAACATCAAGGTCAAGGTTTGAGAATCATGGAATTGTGGAATGACTGAATTTGGGCAAGATCTCCAAGAACATCAAGGTCAAGGTTTGAGAATCATGGAATGATGGGATCATGGGGTCGTGGAATTGTGGAATCCAATAGTGGAATTATGGAATGGATGAGGTTGGCAAACATATCCAAGACCATCAAACTTAAGGTTTGAGAATCATGGAATGATGGGATCATGGAATTGTGGAATGACTGAATTTGGGCAAGATCTCCAAGAACATCAGGTTTGACCCCTGAAAATACTGGGATTTTGGAATGATGGGATCATGGAGTACGGAATGGCTTGGGTTGGGAAAAGTCTCCAAGAACATCAAGGTCAAGGTTTGAGAATCATGGAATGATGGAACCATGGAATTGTGGAAGGACTAAATTTGGGAAAGAGCTCCAAGGACATCAAGTTTGACCCCTGAAAATCCTGGGATTTTGGAATGATGGGATCATGGAGTACGGAATGGCTGGGGTTGGGAAAGGTCTCCAAGAACATCAAGGTCAAGGTTTGAAAATCATGGAATGATGGGATCACGGAATCATGGAATTGTGGAATGACTGAGGTTGGGGAAGTGCTGCAAGAACGTCGCGTTCAACCTCTGAAAATCCTGGGGTTTTGGAATTATGGAATGACTCAGGTTGGGAAAGGGCTCCAAGTCCATCAGGTTTGACATTTGAGGATCATGGAGTTATGGAATGATGGATCCATGAGATTATGGGGTCATGGAGTTATGTGGTCATGGGAACATGGAATTATGGGATGGATGAGGTTGGGAAAGATCTCTAAGGCTGTCAATTTGTACCCTTGAGAATCAGGGAATTTTGGAGCCAGGGAATTGTGGAATTGTGAGGTTCTGGGGTTTTGGGATCATGGAGTTATGGAATCATGGGATATTGGGATTCTGGGATCAGGGAGTTATGAAATGATGGGATCGTGGAGTTACGAGGTCATGGAGCCATTGAAGTTGGAAAACACCTCAAGATCATCAGGTCCAACCTTTGGGAATCCTGGAATCAAGGAATTACGAGATCATGGAGCTACAAAATCGTAGAGTTATGGGATCGTGGAGTCGCGGACTATTGGGATTATGGGATCATGGGAACCTGGGATCGTTAAGGGTGGAAAAGATCTCCAAGACCATCGAGCCCAAACCTGGGGAATCATGGAACAAGGAATGATGGGATCATGAAATTATGGGATGACGGAATCTTTGAGTTGTAAACTATTGGGACAATGGAGTCACAGGATTATGGGAACATTGGGATAAAGAATTTCTGGGAAAAAATGGATCATTCAGGTTGGGAAAGACTCTCAAGCCCAACCTTTGGGAATCCTGAAATTAAGGAATTATGGGAACTTGAATTTATGGGAAGATGGAATCGATGAGTCAGAAGATATCAGGATGATGGGATCATGGGAATGTTGGGATAGCGAAGTCCTGGAATTACGGGATCACTGAGGTTGGAAAACACGTCCAAGATTGTCAAGTTCAGCCTTTGAGAATCTTGGACTCACAGAATTCTGGGATCACAGAATTATGGGATAATGGAATCACAGAGTTACGAACCCTTGGGACAAGGGAATCATGGGAACATCGGGATCATGAAATCCTGGAGTCATGGGATTACTCAGCTTGGGAAAGACACCCAAAACCATTGAGCCTAACCTTGGAGACTCCTGAAATTATGGGATCATGGAATTATGGGATAACGGAATCGTTGAGTCATAAACTATCGGGATAACGGAATCACGGGATCATGGGAATATTGGGATAACAACATTCTGGAATCATGGGGCCACTAAGATTGGAAAAGACTCCCGAGATTGTCAAGTTCCGCCTTTGAGAATCCTGGGATCTTGGAATTTGTGATCATGGAATTATGGGAGAATGGAACCCCTGATTCGTGAACTACTGGGATAACGGAATCATGGGAACATCGGGATAATGAAATCCTGGAACCACGGGAACACTCAGGCTGGAAAAGACCCCCAAGATCCCCAACCCTTGGGAATCCCCGCGGAGCACGGGAAGGGCCCGGCCGAGCCCTGCTCGGTGGGGAACTCACCAGAGGATCTGGCGCAGATTCCCGGAGAGCCGGGAGGATCCCAGGTTGAGCTCGCGGAGGCTGGGCAGCATTCCCAGCTGCCCGGCCAGGCACCGGATTCCGATGGCCGATTCCGGCGTCGGGCGCCGCACGTCCACGTTGCTGTACTGGAGCTTGAGGCTACGCAGCTCCGGGAAGCGCGAGAGGTGCGGCAGGATCACCGAGAGCCCGGTCAATCCCAAATTCCGGAAGCGCAGATCCACCCTCCGCACGCAGGAGGGATCCAGAGTTTCCAGCAGGCTCACGATGCCGGCCAGGGAGAGCTTTTCTGCTTGGAATTCGCGGCACTTGAGGCGCAGCGGGCTGGCGGCTCCGGTCTGGAGGGCGTCGCGCAGGATCCCGTAGGACATTCCGTTGACGAACAGGTCGGCGTGGACATCCACGCCCGGGGGCTGTGGAGCCGCCGCGGCAACGGCGGCTCCGGAGCGGCCTTTGTGCCGCTTGGATCCGCGCCTCTGGAATTCCCGCTGGTGCTTGGACACCTCCACGCAAGCCTTGGCCAAAGCCACCGTGCCGGACCAGGGCGTGCTCATCCCGTCTGGAGTGCGGCCGGCGGGATCGTCCGGAACTCCCGTCACGTCCAGCACGCGTAGGCGACATGCGCTGGGAAAAATGGGAAGAAACCATCAAAAATGAGAAGAAAGCATCAATACCTTGAAGAAATCATCCGAAATGGGAAGAAAGCATCAAAAACATGAGGAAACCATCAAAAATGGCAGGAAATCATCAAAAACTGGTAGGAACCGTCAAAAACGGGAGGAAAGCATAAAAAACGAGAGGTACCCATCAAACAAGAAAAGAAACCATGAAAAAATGGAGGAAACCATCAAAAATGGGGAGAAACCATCAAAAGTGGGAAGTAGACATAAACAGGAAGATCAAGAAATGGGAAAGAACTGTAAAAAATAGGAAGGAATCATTAAAAACAGGAAGGAACTGTAAAAAATGTGAAGAAACCATCAAAAACTGCAGGAAACCATCAAAAACGGGAAGAAACCTTCAAAAACCAGAAGAAAACCATCAAAAAAAAGAGGAAACAATCAAAAAGTGGGAAGAAACCGTCAAAGACAGGAAGGAACCATCAAAAATGGGAAGGAACCATCCAAAAAAGGAGGAAACCATTGAAAACGGGAAGGAACCATTAAAAACAGGATGAAACCATAAAAAAATGGGATAGAACCATCAAAAACGGGAAGAAGTCATGAAAAGGGGAAGAAACAATCAAAAATGGGAAGAAACAGTCAAAAACAGGAGGAAACAACCAAAAACGGGAAGGAATCATCAAAAACAGGAGAAAACCATCAAAGATGGGAAGGAACCATCAAAAACAGGAGAAAACCATAAAAATGGGAAGAAACCATCAAATGCAGGAGGAAACCACCGAAAATGGGAAGGAACCGTCAAAAACTGGAAGGAACCATCCCAAATGGGAAGGAACCATCAAAGACAGGAGGAAACCATAAAAAAACAGGATAGAAGCATCAAAAATGGGAAGAAGCCATGAAAAACAGGAGAAAACCATCAAAAACGGGAAGAAACCATCAAAAACAGGTGAAAACCATTGAAAACAGGAAGGACCCATCAAAAAAGGGAAGGAGCCATAAATAATGGAAAGAAACCATCCAAAAAAGGAGGAAACCATCAAGAACGGGAAGAAGGCATGAAAAATAGGAAGAAATCATCAAAAATGGGAAGAAACCGTCAAAAACATGAGGAAACCATCAAAAACGAGAAGAAACAATCAAAAAGAGTAGGAAGCCATCAAAAACGGGAAGGAACCATGAAAAACAGGAAGAAATCATCAAAAACGGGAAGGAACCATGAAAAACAGGAAGAAACCATCAAAGACAGGAGAAAACCATTGAAAACAGGAAGGACCCATCTAAAAAGGGAAGGAACCATAAAAACTGGGAAGAAACCATCCAAAAAAGGAGGAAAGCATCAAAATGGGATGAAACCATCACAAGCAAGAAGAAACCAAGGGAAACCATCGAAAACGGGAAGGAAACCATCAAAATAGGGAAGGAACCATCAAAAAGGAGAAGAAGCTCCAAAACCGAGACGAAAGCACCGAAAGCCGCGGAGGACGCGGAGGAACGGAGGTGGCCGCCATCGCCACGTCGCCAAGAACCCACCTGGAATGGTGGCCGGGCTCCTCCAGCTGCCGCCGGAGCTGCGCCACCACGGCCAGGATGACGGCCTGGACGCAGAGCTTGCAGGGGTGATCGCGGAGCAGCTCCTGGCGCCCCACGAGGCGCTGGAAGTTGAGCACCGGGAAAGGCCACGCGGCCACCAAATCGCGCAGGACCAGGGGCCTCCCGTCCAGGAACGCCGCTTGGAAGAGGATGGGGTAGAGGTGGGCGGGGAGGGCGGGGAGGACGGGCAGGGGGTGGTGGGCGACGATGCGGCGGGCGCAGAGGAAGAGGAGGGAATCGGAATATCCCGGCGGGAATTGGCGCTTGGGGATGCACGGCGGGATGTGGGTGGAGCGGCTGCGCGACGGAGCCATGGCGGCAGTCGGGGGAACGTTCCGGAATTCCAGCGATTTCTTCCCGCCGCCGCCGCCGAGGGAAGCTGGGGGAGAAAAGGGGTGGGGGAAGGGAGGTGAAGGGGGAGTTTGGGGGAAAGGCGGAGTGGAGAGTCCCTAAAAATGGGACTGGAGCGTCCCCAAGTGAGGCGCACCCCCAAACCAGTCTGGGGACCCCAAAACCAGTCCGGGGACCCCAAAACCAGTCCAGGGACCCCCAAACCAGTCCAGGGACCCCAAAACCAGTCCAGGGACCCCCAAACCAGTCCAGGGACCCCAAAACCAGTCCAGGGACCCCCAAACCAGTCCAGGGATACCAAAACCAGTCAAAAAACCCCATAACCACTTTGGGGACCCCCCAAACCGGTTTGGGGACCCCAAAACCAGTCCAGGGATCCCCAAACCCGGCCCAGGGACCCCTAAACCAGTTTAGAGACCCCACAAAGCAGTCCATGGACCCTAAACCTGTCCAGGGACCCCCGAACCAGTGCAGGGACCCCACAAACCAGTCCAGGGACCCCCAAACCAATTTGGGGACCCCTAAACCAGTCCAGGGACCCCCAAACCAATTTGGGGACGTCAAAACCAGTCCAGGGACCCCCAAAACCAGTGTGGGGATCCCCAAACCAGTCCAAAAACCCCATAACCAGTTTGGGGACCCCTAAACCAGTCCAGGGACCCCCAAATCCGGTCCAGGAACCCCAAAATCAGTCCAGAGATACCCAAACCACTCCAGGGACCCCCAAACCAGACCAGGGATCCCCCAAAACCAGTTCAGAGACCCCAAATCCAGCCCAGGAACCCCAAAACCAGTCCAGGGATCCTCAAACCACTCTAAGGACCCCAAAACCTGCCTAGGACACCCTAAAACAGTCCAGGGACCCCAAAAACAGTCCAGGGACCCCCTAAGCCACTCCAGGGACCCCCAAACCAGACCAGGGAACCCCCAAAACCAGTTCAGAGACCCCAAATCCAGACCAGGAACCCCAAAAACAGACCAGGGATGCCCAAAACCACTCTTAAGAACCCCAAAAATAGTCCAGGACCCCCCCAAACCACTCCAGGGACCCTCAAACCAGTCCAGGGGTCCCCAAAACCACTCCAAGGACCCCAAATCTGGCCCAGGAACCCCAAAATCAGTCCAGGGATGCCCAAACCAGTCCGGGGACCCCAAAAATGGTCCAGGACCCCCTAAACCACTCCAGGGACCCCCAAACCAGTCCAGGGACGCCCCAACTTCCCCCAAATCAGCCCCGGCACCCCCAAACCTTTCACGGGACTCCCCAAATCCCCCCCAACCCAGCCCAGAGACCCCTCCCGGCCCCCCCAAAACCCTCCCCAGGGATGTCCACAAACCAGACCGAGGAACCCCAAAACCCAACCCCCCCCCCTCAGGGCTCCCCCTTCCTCTGGGGACCCCAAAATCCCCTCAGGGACCCCCCCCCCCCGACCCCCCAATCCAGCCCGTCCCACCCACAGGGTCCTTCTCATCCTTCCCAATCCAGCCCGGGACCCCTCCCCAACCCCCCTAAACCCCCCCATGAAGCGCCCCCAGACCCCCTAAACTCCCACAGGGTCCCCCCAACCTCCTGAACCCCCCAGGGACCCCCCGAACCCCCAAACCCGCCCCGCCGCCCCCCCCAACATGGCGCCCCCCACTCACCGCCTGCCCGCAGCCCCCACCCGCCCCTGCCCGTACGGAAGCTCCACCTCCGGGTCTGCGCGCTGCGTCGGCCAATCAGCGAGCGAGATCCACCCTAGGGGCGGAGCCTCGCGGTTTTATTGGCTCTTCTAGCTGTCCATCAAGGTTCATCGTAGCTTCTGATTGGTCGTGGTTGTGTGGGCGGGTGCTTTGCTGTACTCTGATGTTCATTGGCTCGTTTTGCTGTCGATCACGAATCCTTGCCTTGCTATTGGCTAGCGCGCGGCAGGAGCGGGAGGTTCGCTCTGAGGCGGCCCCGGCGTCCTCCCCGGAGCTTCTCTCGATTCCCGGTCCTGGTCCCGATCTTGATCCCGATCCCGGTCCCGATCCCGGTCCCGATCCCGGTCCTGGTCCCGGTCCCGATCTTGATCCCGATCCCGGTCCCGATCCCGGTCCCGAGGCCGCTGAGCCGCACCGGGAGCTGAGGGCGCTGCCGAAGCGCTGAGAAGCGGAATATTCTGCGGGAACGGCGGCGGAAACGCAGCCCGGTCCTCCCGAGGGCCCGCGGCGGGAATTCGTGAGGGGGGAATTCCTGAGGGGAACCTCGGGAATTGGGGGCGAGCGGGTTTTGGGGTCCTTGGCGTGGTTATGGCGTCTGTGGGGGTTTTTAGGGTGGTTTAGGGGGAGTGGGAGGACTTGGTTTAGGGAGGTCTTGGGTTTTTTTTGGGGTGACCTTGGGGTGGTTTTGGGGGGTCCTGTATTGGGGGGAATTGGTTTAAGGGAGTTCCTGAGGGGAACCCCTGGAATTGGAGGGGGTGTGGGGCTGGTTTGAGGGTCCCTGGGGTGGTTTTAGGGGGGCTCTGCGATGGTTTTGGGGGTCCCGCGGAAGTCTCTGGGGTGGTTTTGGGGCGCTGGAGAGGGGGAGGATCCCTGGGCTGGTTTGGGGTTCCCTGAGGGGTTTTAGGGGGGCTCAGGGAGTCCCTGCGATGGGCGGGGCCGTTTGGGGCTTTCCTCTATAGATTCCCCTATAAAAATCCCCCACTGGCCCCACTGATCCGGGTCATAAAAGCACTCGCGGCTTCTTTGTCGCGACAGCGAGCGGCGACCCCGCGGGGCCGCGCCCTGTCGCGACAGCGGCCACCGGAAGTAGCGGCCTGGGGGACCGCAATGCGGGGAGCACCTACCCCGCTGAGGTGCCGCAGTAAAAAGGCTCCGGGCGGGAACGGGCAGCGGGGGGACCGGAGGAACACGGCCTTGGGGACATTTGGGGACATTTGGGGACAGCCGGAATCCCAAATCCCCGCCTCTCATCCCAAATCCCCGTCTCTCATCCCAAATTCCAGCCTCTCATCCCGAATCCCCACCTCTCATCCCGAATCCCCGCCTCTCATCCCGAATCCCCGCCTCTCATCCCAAATCCCCGCCTCTCATCCCGAATTCCAGCCTCTCATCCCAAATCCCCGCCTCTCATCCCAAATCCCCGCCTCTCATCCCAAATCCCCGCCTCTCATCCCGAATTCCCGCCTCTCATCCCAAATTCCAGCCTCTCATCCCGAATTCCAGCCTCTCATCCCAAATCCCCGCCTCTCATCCCGAATTCCCGCCTCTCATCCCAAATCCCCGCCTCTCATCCCAAATCCCCGCCTCTCATCCCGAATTCCCGTCTCTCATCCCAAATTCCAGCCTCTCATCCCGAATCCCCGCCTCTCATCCTGAATCCCCGCCTCTCATCCCAAATCCCCGCCTCTCATCCCAAATCCCCGCCTCTCATCCCAAATCCCCGCCTCTCATCCCGAATTCCCGCCTCTCATCCCAAATCCCCGCCTCTCATCCCAAATCCCCGCCTCTCATCCCGAATTCCCGCCTCTCATCCCGAATCGCTGCCTCTCATCCCAAATCCCCGCCTCTCATCCCGAATTCCCGCCTCTCATCCCAAATCCCCGCCTCTCATCCCAAATCCCCGCCTCTCGTCCCGAATCCCCGCCTCTCATCCCAAATTCCAGCCTCTCATCCCGAATCCCCGCCTCTCATCCCGAATCCCCGCCTCTCGTCCCAAATCCCCGCCTCTCGTCCCAAATCCCCGCCTCTCGTCCCGAATCCCCGCCTCTCATCCCAAATTCCAGCCTCTCATCCCAAATTCCAGCCTCTCATCCCGAATCCCCGCCTCTCATCCCGAATCCCCGCCTCTCATCCCAAATTCCAGCCTCTCATCCCAAATCCCGGCCTCTCATCCCGAATCCCCGCCTCTCGTCCCAAATCCCCGCCTCTCGTCCCGAATCCCCGCCTCTCATCCCAAATTCCAGCCTCTCATCCCGAATCCCCGCCTCTCATCCCGAATTCCAGCCTCTCATCCCAAATTCCCGCCTCTCATCCCGAATTCCCGCCTTTTCCCGCTCCAAAGGCACCGGGAACGAGCAGCGCTTTCCATACGGAGCTTTATTCACACGCGGGGGGGAGGCCGGAGCCCCCCCAAGTACAGAATTCGGCGGCCCCTTTTTGGGGGGACCCCAAAATCCAAACCCCCCCCCCATCTGTTGGGGGGGTGGGGTGGGGGGAGGGGAGGAAAATTCCCGTAGGAATTCCCGAGGGAATTCCCCGGATCGGGGGAATCCTGGGAAAGCCCCGGGGAGGGAGCGAGGGCCGGGTCCGTCCCTTAAATTCGGATTTTTATTTTTTTTCCGGTCGCTTTTTTTTTTTTTTTTTAATAATAATAATAATAAATAAAAAACCTCGAGGTTTTAAAAGGAAAAAAAAACAAAACAAAACAAAAACCGGCGGAAAGAAAGGAGGGGAAATGATTTAAAAATGAAAACGAACGAAGGGCAGGAATTAATTAAGAATTAATTAAAACTTAACGAAGCGGAGGCGGAGGAAAAGGGGGGGTCCCCTGGCAGTGAGCAGAGCTGGGAGGTAGCGCTGGCTTGTCCCCACCACCCCCAGTTTGGGGACCCCCCCCACACCCTAATTTGGGGACCCCCACCCTAATTTGGGAACACCCCCCCCCCCATTTTGGGGACCTTCTCCACTTTGGGGATCCCTCAGGCCTTGGGGACCCCCCCATTTTGGGGACCCCCTCCAGAGGACGCCCCCCCCCATTTTGGAGACCATCCCCATTTTGGGGGTATCACCCATGGGACCCCCCATTTTGGGACCGCCCATTTTGGGGACTGTCCCCCCTTTGGTGACCCCATTTTGGGGACCTTCTCCACTTTGGGGAACCCCTCCATGGGATCCCCTCATTTTGGGGACCCCCCCCCCATTTTGGGGACTGTCCCCCCTTTGGTGACCCCATTTTGGGGACCTTCTCCACTTTGGGGAACCCCTCCATGGGATCCCCTCATTTTGGGGACCCCCTCTTTTTGGGGACCCCCCCCCCATTTTGGGGACTGTCCCCCCCTTTGGTGACCCCATTTTGGGGACCTTCTCCACTTTGGGGAACCCCTCCATGGGATCCCCTCATTTTGGGGACCCCCCCCTTTTTGGGGACCCCCTATGGGGCCCCCCCCATTTTAGGGACATCCCCACCTTGGTGACCCCCTCCATTTTGGGGATCTTCTCCACTTTGGGGACCCCCACCCTAATTTGTGCCCCCCCCCCCATTTTGGGGACATCCCCACCTTCATTTTGGGAACTTCTTCCAATTTGGGGACCCCCTCCCATTTTGGGGACCCCCCCTTTTGGAGACATCACCCATGGGACCCCCATTTTGGGGAACATCCCAATTTTGGGGACCCCCTTCATGGGACCCCCCCCCCCATTTTGGGGACTCCCCACCGTGGTGACCCCATTTTGGGCGCCTGCCATCCATGGGACTCTCCATGGGACCTCCCCACTTCAGGGACTGTCCCCGTTTTGGGGACCTCCAACCCATGGGACCCCCATTTTGGGGACCCCCCCCCCCATTTTGGGGACTGTTCCCACCTTGATGACCCCACCATTTTGGGGACCTTCTCCACTTTGGGGACCCTCCGGGCCTTGGGGACCCCCTCCCATTTTGGGACACCCCCATTTTGGGGTCCTCACCCATGGGACCCCCATTTTGGGGACCATCCCCATTTTGGGGACCCCCTCCATGGGAACCCCCCCCCCTTTTTGGGGACCTTCTCCACTTCAGGACCCCCCCCCCCATTTTGGGGACCTCCCCCATTTTGGGGATCATCCCCATTTTGGGGATCTCTCCATGGACCCCCCATTTTGGGGTCCCCCCTCGCACCTTGGGGACCCTCCCAGGGTCTTGGGGACCCCTTCATGGGACCCCCCCCTTTGGGACCAACCCCCATTTTGGGGACCCCCCAGTGTGGGGACCTGATGGACATTGGGGGTCATCAAGGTGGGACCTGGTGGAGATTTGGGGTCACCAAGGTGGGACCTGTAGAGATTTGGGATCACCAAGGTGGGACCTGGTGGAGATTTGGGGTCACCAAGGTGGGACCTGGTGGAGATTTGGGGTCACCAAGGTGGGACCTGGTGGAGATTTGGGGTCACCAAGGTGGGACCTGTAGAGATTTGGGGGTCACCAAGGTGGGACCTGTAGAGATTTGGGATCACCAAGGTGGGACCTGGTGGAGATTTGGGGGTCACCAAGGTGGGACCTGGTGGAGATTTGGGGTCACCAAGGTGGGACCTGTAGAGATTTGGGGGTCACCAAGGTGGGACCTGTAGAGATTTGGGATCACCAAGGTGGGACCTGGTGGAGATTTGGGGGTCACCAAGGTGGGACCTGGTGGAGATTTGGGGTCACCAAGGTGGGATCTGTAGAGATTTGGGGGTCACCAAGGTGGGACCTGGAGGAGAATTAGAGGTCACCAAGGTGAGACCTGGTGGAGATTTGGGGTCACCAAGGTGGGACCTGGAAGAGATCTGGGATCACCAAGGTGGGACCTGGAGATTTGGGGTCACCAAGGTGGGACCTGTAGAGATTTGGGGGTCACCAAGGTGGGACCTGGAGGAGATTTAGAGGTCACCAAGGTGGGACCTGGAGGAGATTTGGGGTCACCAAGGTGGGACCTGTAGAGATTTGGGGGTCACCAAGGTGGGACCTGGTGGAGATTTGGGGTCACCAAGGTGGGACCTGTAGAGATTTGGGGGTCACCAAGGTGGGACCTGGAAGAGATCTGGGATCACCAAGGTGGGACCTGGAGATTTGGGGTCACCAAGGTGGGACCTGGTGGAGATCTGGGGTCACCAAGGTGGAACCTGGTGGAGATTTGGGGTCACCAAGGGGGTCCTGCTGGAAGTTGGAGGGTGCCAAGGTGGGACCTGGTGGAGGTTGAGGGGCACCAAGGTGGGACCTGGAAGATCTGAAGAAGTTTAAAGGGCACCAAGGTGGAAACTGGAGGAGATTTGGGGTCACCAAGGTGGGACCCGGTGGAGACTGGGTGCTCCATCAGGACGGGATGTGGAGGACCTGGAGGAGATTTGGGAGCACCAAGGTGGGACCTGGAAGTGGTGGGGTCACCGAGGTGGGACCTGCTGGAGATTGGGGGTCACCAAGTGGGACCTGGAGGATCTGAAGAAGATTGTGGACCAAGGTGGTCCTGCTGGAGGTTGGGGGTCACCAAGGTCAAACCTGGAGAAGATTTGGGGTCACCGAGGTGGGACTTGGAAGAGGTGGGGTCACCAGGATGGGACCTGGTGGACATTGGGGGTCACCAAGGTAGGACCTGGAAGAGGTTGGGGTCCATCAGGGTGGGACCTGGAGGACCTGAAGGAGATTCAGGAGCACCAAGGTGGGACCTGGAAGTGGTGGGGACACCAAGGGAGTCCTGCTGGAAGTTGGGGGGGCACCAAGGTGGGACCTGGTGGAGATTTGGGATCACCAAGGTGGGATCTACAAGACATGGAAGAGGTGGAGACACCAAGGTGGGACCTGCTGGAGGTTGGGGGGCACCAAGGTGGGTCCTGGAGGACCTGGTGGAAGTTAGGGGGTGCTCTGGTGGGACCTGGAGCAGATGATGGTGTCCTAAAGAAGACTGAGGGCACCAAGGTGTGACCTGGAGGAGATTGGGGGTCACCAAGATTTGGGTCCTGGAAGTGATGGGGGAACCAAGGTGGGACCTGGAGGACCTGGAGAAGATTTGGGGTCACCAAGGTGAAACCTGGAAGAGGTGGAGGCACCAAGGTTGGTTGGGGTCACCAAGGTGGGACCTGGTGAAGATCTGGGGAGACCAGGAGGACCTGGAGGGATCTGGGGGGTGCTCAGGTGGGATCTGGAGCAGATGATGGTGCCCAGGTGGAGATTTGAGGGCACCAGGGTTGGACCTGGAGGAGATGGGGGCCACCAAGGTGGGTCCAGGAGGAGATCAGGGACACCAAGGTGAGTCCTGGAGGACACCGGGGACACCAAGGTGGGCTGGGCAGAACCAAGTGGAGATGGGTGCCCAGGTGGGTCCTGGAGGAGATGATGGACACTAAGAAGGGTCAAGGAGATGATGGACACCAAGCTGGGTCCAGAAGGGTCAAGCTGTCCTGGGTGGATTTTCCAGGACCAAGAGAAGCTGGTGGGTGCCAAGGTGGGTCCAGGAGGAGATCTGGGCCACCAAGAGCGGTTGGGCTGGATCTGGAGGAGGGGAAGGGCACCAAAACTGGTCCAGGAGAAGCTGGGGGAGATGATGAGGGCCATGATGGGTCCAGGAGGACCAGGAGGAGATGATGGACCCCAAAATGGCTCCAGGAGATGATGGTGGACCCCAAGATGGATCCAGGAGGACCAGGGAGAGATGATAGACCCCAGGATGGCTCCAGGAGTCAATGGTGGACTCCAAGATGGGTTCAGGAGATGTTGGACCCCAAGACAGGTCCTGTAGGACCAGGAGGAGATGATGGACTCCATGATGGGCCCAGGAGAACCAGGAGGAGATGGGAGGTCCTGGGACAGGTCCTGGTGGTGCCAACGTGTGTGGGACAGGATGGACATGGTGACACGGGGGACATCCAGCCCACCCAGCTCTTCCAGAATGGACAATCGGCCACTGCGACCCCCCCCAGGCCACCACTCCCATGGGGACCTCCCAGGTCTCTTCCCTGTGGGGGGCAATTGTCACTGCAGTCCCCTGGTGTCCAGGTGAACTTCTCCCGCCTTCCCAAGCCCATGGAGACCCCACAGAGCCAGGATGTTCCTCGTGACTCCCCCAGCGAAGAACCAGGCAGTGACACAGCCAGAAGGTCGGGATGGACCTCAAGGACTTCTCCTTGTCCAGGTGGGAAAGGACGGAGACAATCCCTGGACGCCCTCTGTCCATGAGAGCTGACTGGAGATGGAGCTCACCACATGGTGAAGTTGGAGAACCTCATGGATCTCCTGGTTCTTGGTGAAGATGGAGCTCACCACGTGGTGGAGTTGGAGAACCTCATGGATCTCCTGGTTCTTGGTGAAGATGGAACTCACCACGTGGTGGAGTTGGAGAACCTCATGGATCTCCTGGTTCTTGGTGAAGATGGAACTCACCACATGCACAGTGAAAAACCACATGGACTTCCTGATTCTTAGTGGAGATGGAGCTCACCACGTGGTGGAGAACTGCATGGACCTCCTGGTTCTTGGTGGAGATGGAACTCACCACATGGTGAAGAACCTCACAGACCTCCTGGTTCTTGGTGGAGATGGAACTCACCACATGGTGAAGAACCTCACAGACCTCCTGGTTCTTGGTGGAGATGGAGCTCACCACATGGTGAAGAACCTCACAGACCTCCTGGTTCTTGGTGGAGATGGAACTCACCACATGGTGAAGAACCTCACAGACCTCCTGGTTCTTGGTGGAGATGGAACTCACCACGTGGTGGAGAACCTCACAGACCTCCTGGTTCTTGGTGGAGATGGAACTCACCACGTGGTGGAGAACCTCACAGACCTCCTGGTTCTTGGTGGAGATAGAGTTCCCCACATGGTGAAGAACCTCACAGACTTCTGGTTCTTGGTAGAGATGGAGCTCACCACGTGGTGGAGAACCGCATGGACCTCCTGGTTCTTGGTGGAGATGGAGCTCACCACATGGTGAAGAACCTCACAGACCTCCTGGTTCTTGGTGGAGATGGAACTCACCACGTGGTGGAGAACCTCACAGACCTCCTGGTTCTTGGTGGAGATGGAACTCACCACATGGTGGAGAACCTCACAGACCTCCTGGTTCTTGGTGGAGATGGAACTCACCACGTGGTGGAGAACCTCACAGACCTCCTGGTTCTTGATGGAGATAGGTGCCACCACCTGGGGACTTTGACCCTCGGAGGGGACAGGGGGCCGGTGGCGGGGTGGGGACAGCGCGGTGGCAGCCGCTATAGGACGCCCTCCATGAAGCTGGTGTCCAGGTGCTGGATGAGGACACGGATGAAGGACATCTCCTTGCGCGTGTTCTCGAAGATGATCCGCGGGTCGTCCGATTGGCAGCGCAGGCAGTTGGGGGCCATCACCATGGCCAGGTTATTGACGTCCATCTTGGTGACGGCCACGTTGGCCGGCTGCACGAAGACCTGGAGGTGGTGGGAGGAGAAAGGTGGAGGTCAAGGGGTTGGTGGGAGATGGGTGGAAGGACCAGGTGGACTTGGTTCTTCACCACGTGGTGACCTTAGAGAACCCAAAACCATCTCAAGAGAAGGAAGCAGGAGGGTCATCCAGGAGGCCACGAACACCTGGGGTGGGTGGAGGTGATGGGACTGGAGGGAGATAGGTGGAAGGACCACATGGACCACCCAGTTCTTGAGGAGATGGGGGTCACCAGGTGGTGATCTTGGAGAACCCAAGAAGACCTCAGGAGAAGGAACCAGGAGGGTGACTGGGCACGTGAATATCTGGAGTGGGTGGAGGTGATGGCACTGGTGGGAGATGGGTGGAAGGACCACATGGACCTCCTGCTTCTTGAGGGAGATGAGGGTCACCATGTGGTGAGGTGGGAGAACCTAAAACCACCTCAGGAGAATCAACCAGGAGAATGAGCTCATGGGGTGGGAGGAGGAAGATGGAGGTGATGGGGTTGGTGGGAGATGGGTAGAAGGACCACATGGACATCCTGGTTCTTGGGGAAAATGGGAGTCACCACATGGTGACCTTGGAGAACATAAAACCACCTCAAGGAACCAGAACGGTCAACCCGGAACACAAATTCATGGGGTGGGAGGAGGAAGATGGAAGTGATAGGATTGGTGGAACTCCTGGTTCTTGGCTACCACATGATGACCATGGAGAACCCAAAACCACCTCAGGAGAAGAACCAGGAGGGTCACTGGAAACACCAACTCGTGGGGTGGGAGGAGGAAAATGGAGATGGTGGGGTTGGTGGAACTCCTGGTTCTTGCCACCGCATGGTGACCTTGGAGAACCCAAAATCTTCTCAAGAGACGGAACCAGGAAGGTCACCAGGAACAGCAAGTCATGGGGTGGGAAGAGGAAGATGGAGGTGATGGGATTGGTGGAACTCCTCGTTCTTGAAGGAGATGGGGGTCACCATGTGGTGACCTTGGAGAACCCAAAACCATCTCAGGAGAAGGAACCAGGAGAATCCACCAGGAGGATGAACTCATGGGGTGGGAGAAGGAAGATGGAGGTGATGGGATTGGTGGAACTCCTGGTTCTTGAGGGAGATGGGGGTCACCATGTGGTGAAGTTGGAGAACCCCAAACCCCCTCAGGACAAGGAACCAGGAGAGTCACCAGAAGCACAAACTCATGGGGTGGGAGAAGGAAGATGGAGGTCATGGAGCTGGTGGAACTCCTGGTTCTTGCCACCACATGGTGACCTTGGAGAACCCAAAATCTTCTCAAGAGACGGAACCAGGAAGGTCACCAGGAACAGCAAGTCATGGGGTGGGAGGAGGAAGATGGAGGTGATGGGATTGGTGGAACTCCTGGTTCTTGGCCACCACGTGGTGACCTTGAAGAACCCATAACCACCTCAAGAGAAGGAACCAGAGCTGGAGGTCGCCTGGTGGGCCAGCAGAAGGCGCTGCTCGTACCTGGAGGAAGCGGATGAGGTAGCACAGCACCATCTTGTTGATCCGGGGCAGGGAGTGGACGACGGCGATGGCGGCCTCGGGGTTCTCGTAGTGGGAGATGCACTGCTCGTAGAACTCGTGGGGGATCAACGGCTCCTCCAGCTCGCGGTACCACAGCTTCAGCAGCGACGCTGGAGAGGACACGGAGAAGAGGACAAGATGTGAGATCTTCTAGATGGAGGTTCTGGTCCCACCAAACATCGCCCCAAGATCCTACCGGGAACGTGCGGGTCCTCCAAGCCGGTGGGGATCTTCCATTGGTCCACCTGCAGCTTGAGGGCGTTGACCTCATCGATGTCACCGGGGACCCTGTGGGAGGAAGAGGTGTCGGTGGCCGAGTGACCAATGGGGACCTCCCAGCTCAACAGCTTTGGGTGCTCCAGGAGAACCAGGGGGGGACATCAGCTGGGCATGGAGCTGGTTGGTGCCACCAAGACCCCATTGTGGGGGACACCATGGAGAAATCTCCATGGCCTTGGAACTGTTTTGTGAGCTTGGTGGCACCAAAACCCCACCATAACTCTGGTGGCCACTGTGGAGAAACCTCTATGGTCTTGGACCAAGGAGAAGCTGGAGGAACCCACTGGATGGTGCCACCAAGACACTGCCATGACTTTGGTGGTCACGATGGAAAAATCTCCATGACGTTGTAGTAAGGAGAAGTTGGGAGGATCCACCTGGTTGGCGGCACCAAGACCCCACCATGACTCTGGTGGCCACTGTGGAGAAATCCCCATGGAGCAAGGAGAAGTTGGAGGGACCCAGGGATGATGCCACCAAGTTGCTGCCATGAGAGGTGGCCACCATGAAGAAACCTCCATGGCCTTGGAGCTCTTTTGGAAGCTTGGTGCCACCAAGACCTCACCATGACTGTGGTGATGATCATGGAGAAACCCTCATGGAGCAAGGAGAAGTTGGAGGTACCCTCTGCATGGTGCCACCAAGACCTTGCCATGACTCTGGTGGCCACCATGAAGAAACCCTCATGGCCTTGGAGAACCCACCGGAGAAGAACACCCAGAAACGTGAACTTGCCCCGTTTTGAGACAATTCTTATGAGAACCTCCAGCTTGCCACCACCACGAGATGTCCCTGTGACCGTGGGGTGGCTTTACCTGAAGATGCCCTCGGTCTGGTCCCCGTTGAGCGCCAGGACCTCCTCGGAGAGCCGGGTCTGCACCCAGGGCAGCTGCCGGTCCGGGTACCGCTCCTTCTGCATGGCCACGATGTCCTGCAGGGAGCTGCCGAACATGGACGGGTTGAAGACGGCGTTCTTGGCGTGACGGATCTCCTCGATGTTCGGCTTCTTCAGGCCCTGCAGGAGACACCAGAGGTCACCGGTGGCCTCCGTGGTGGCCAGGGTGGGATCTGCTCAATCCCACCACCCCCCCCCCGGTTGAGCTTCCTGGAGATGGTGATGGAGACATGGATGGACTCCAGGCAACTTGGTCAAGGTGGTTCCACCATCCATCCATCCATCCATCCATCCATCCATCCATCCATCCACCATTGATTCGGAAGTGGATCCAACCCTTTGGAGCTTGGTGGGACCATGGACACTCTGGAGGATCTCCACCAATGGATTCTGCCAGGAGGAGAACGAGCCACAACTCTGGGATGCTTCTGGAAAGCTGAACATCGGCGCTGGGCTTCCAGAAGGTCTCCAGAAGTTCCTTAGAAAGTTCCCAGAAGGTCCCTCCCTGTAAGGTTTTCAGAAGGTCTCCAGAGAGTTTCCAGAAGATCTCCAGAAGTTCCTTAGAGAGTTCCCAGGAGGTCTCCAGAGAGTTTGCAGAAGGTCTCCTGAAGATCACCAGATGGTCTCTGGAATGTCTTCAGAAAGTCCCCAGAAAATCCCCAAAAGGTTTCCAGAAGGTTTCCAGAAAGTCTTCAGAAGGTCACTAGAAGACTCTCAGAAGTTCTCCTGAAGATCCTTAAAACGTTCCCAGAAGATCCCTACAAGATCTTCAGAGAGTTCCCAGAGGATCTCCAGAAAGTTTCCACAAGACCTCCAGAAGATCCTCCGTCAGTCTCCAGGACGTCTTCAGAAGATCCACAGAAGGTCCTTAAAAGGTCTCCAGAAAGTCTTCAGAAGGTCTCCAGAAGAATCCCAAAAATTCTCCGGAAGTTCCTTAGAAAATTCCCAGAAGGTCCTCCCTGCAAGGTTTTTGGAAGGTCTCCTGAAGATCTCCAGATGGTCTCTGGAATGTCTTCTGAAGGCCCACAGAAGATCCTTTAAAGGTTTCCAGAAGGTTCCTTAAAGTTCTTCACAAGGTTCTCAGAAATTCTCCAGAAAATTTCCAGAAGGTCTCCAAAAGTCTTCAGAAAGCTCTCAGAAGTTCTCCAGAAGGTCTCCAGAAGATCCCCAGACAGGTTTTAAGAGGTGCCCAGAAGGTCCTTTCAAGCTTTCCAAAAACTTCCCAGAAGGTTCTTGGAAGTTCTCTAGAAGATCCTTAAAAGCTTCCCAGAAGCTCCCTACAAGAAGTTCTCCTGGAAACATTCCAGAAGGTTCCCAGAAGTTCTCCAGAAGGTCCTTAGAAGATCCTCAGTTGCTCCCAAGAAGATCTCCTGGTCTCCAGCAGATCCCCAAGAGTTCTCCAGAAGTTCTCCTCACCACAATCACCACCCCCTCCCTCCTCCAGCCCCTTCCCCAATCCCAGAAGCTCCTGGATGACCCTGGTGGGAGGTGACCTCCTTGTCCACCCCTTCCCAAACCCCATTTTCTGGTACCTTCTTGGCCCCGGTCAGCGCCGCCTTCTGGAGTTTGTTGTAGCAGTACTTGGCGTAAGTGCTGATGGCCACCCCTGCAAGAGAAGACACGCTGGGTGGCGGGATGTCACCTCCAGGATGGTGGCATGTCACCTCCAGGACCTGGAAGAGGTCCTGTCCCCTCCCTTTCCCCTCCCCGTGGTGCTGCTCCATCTCCATCCTTGCCACCACTCGCAGGGGGTTTGAGGAGGACCTCATCCTCCTCAAACCTCCCAAGAACTTTGGAGGAACCACCAAACGTGGAGCTCTGGAGCTCCGTGGTGGCTTCATCTTGGGTGGCTTTTGAGGGCCACCACTGCCATGGTCACCACTCCCATCCCATCTGTCTTCTCCAGATCCCACTGCTTCCATCTTCATCCCATCCCTTCTTCCTGATGTCCTCCAGGGAGGAGATGACGCCTGTCCCAACAACCCTGCAGGCTTGATGGGACCTTCTGGACCATCCCAGAAGAAGCCCGGGAGACCTGGTGGCACCTTCTGGATCATCCCAACAGCCCCAGGGACCTGGTGGAACCTTCTGGATCATCCCAGGAGAAGCTCTGGGGACCTGATGGAACCTTCTGGATCATTCCCAGAGCCTTGGGGACCTGGTGGGACCTTCTGGACTATCCCAGAGGAAGCCCTGGAGACCTGGTGGGGCGTTCTGGACCATCCTAGAACAAGCTCTGGGACCTGGTGGACACTTCTGGACCATCCCGACAACCCTGGGGGACCTGGTGGAGCCTTCTGGATCATTCCCAGAACCTTGGAGACCTGGTGGAACCTTCAACCTTCTGGACCATGCCAGAAGTAGCCCTGGAGACCTGGCGGGACCTTCTGGACTGTCCCAAAAGAAGCTCTGGGACCTACTGGCACCTTCTGGACCATCCCAGCAACCCTGGGGACTTGATGGAACTTTTCTGGACCATCCCTGAAGGAGCTCTGGGGACCTGGTGGGACCTTCTGGACCATCCAAGACCAGGTGGCCTCGAATCACGGGATCTGCTCATGGACGGATGGAATGGTTGGGGTGGGAAGGGACCTCTTGAGGACCAACTCGTCCAAACCCCTGCCAGGAGAGCGGGCTGGATTTCGGGATCTCCAGAGGACCTCCAGAGGGTGGGGTTGGTGGAATCTGATGGGGTTTGGTGGGATCTGATGAGATCCAATGGGATCTCGTGGGACTTGATGGGGTATGGTGGGACTTGGTGGGATCCGGTGGGATTTGATGGGATCCAATGGGATTCAGTGGGACCTGATGGGATTTGGTGGGATCTGATGGGACTTGGTGGGATTTGATGGGATCTGGTGGGGATCTGATGGAATTCGGTGGGATCTGGTGAGGATCCGATGGGGCTTGGTGGGATCTGGCGGGGTTTGATGGGATCCAATGGGATCTGGTGGGATCCGATGGGATTTGATAGGATCTGATGGGATTTGGTGGGATCTGGTGGGATCTGGTGGGACGTGGTGGGATCTGGTGGTGTTTGATGGGATTCAATGGGATTTAGTGGGATCTGACGGGATTTGATAGTATCTGATGTGATTTGGTGGGATCTGGTGGGATTTGATGGGACGTGGTGGGATCTGGTGGTGTTTGATGGGATCCAATGGGATTTAGTGGGATCTGATGGGACTCGATAGGATCTGATGGGATTCGGTGGGATCTGGTGGGGTTTGATGGGATCTGGTGGGTTTTGATGTGATCCAATGGGATTTGATGGGATCTGGTGGGATCTGGTGGGATTTGGTGGGCTCTGATGTAGTTTGGTGGGGTTTGATAGGATCTGATGTGATTTGGTGGGATCTGGTGGGATTTGATGGGACGTGGTGGGATCTGGTGGTGTTTGATGGGATCCAATGGGATTTAGTGGGATCTGATGGGATTTGGTGGGATCTGGTGAGGATCTGATGGGATTTGGTGGGATCTGGTGGGGTTTGATGTGATCAAATGGGATTTGGTGGGATCTGGTGGGATCTGATGTAGTTTGGTGGGATTTGATAGGATCTGATGGGATTTGGTGGGATCTGGTGGGATTTTATGGGACGTGGTGGGATCTGGTGGTGTTTTATGGGATCCAATGGGATTTGGTGGGATCTGATGGGATTTGGTGGGATCTGGTGAGGATCTGATGGGACTTGGTGGGATCTGGTGGTGTTTGATGGGATCCAATGGGATTTAGTGGGATTTGATAGGACTCGATAGGATCTGATGTGATTTGGTGGGATCTGGTGGTGTTTTATGGGATCCAATGGGATTTGGTGGGATCTGATGTAGTTTGGTGGGGTTTGATAGGATCTGATGGGATTTGGTGGGATCTGGTGGGATTTGATGGGACGTGGTGGGATCTGGTGGTGTTTGATGGGATCCAATGGGATTTAGTGGGATCTGATGGGATTCGGTGGGATCTGGTGGGGTTTGATGGGATCTGGTGGGGTTTGATGTGATCCAATGGGATTTGATGGGATCTGGTGGGATTTGGTGGGCTCTGATGTAGTTTGGTGGGGTTTGATAGGATCTGATGGGATTTGCTGGGATCTGGTGGGATTTGATGGGACATGGTGGGATCTGGTGGGGTTTGATGGGATCCAATGGGATTTAGTGGGAATCTGGTGGGATCTGGTGGGATCTGATGGAGTTTGGTGGTGTTTGATAGGATCTGATGGGATTTGGTGGGATCTGGTGGGATTTGAATGGGATCCGGTGGGATTTGAATGGGATCCGGTGGGATTTGAATGGGATCTGGTGGAATCTGGTGGGGATCTGGTGGGATCTGATGAAGTTTGGTGGGGTTTGATGGGATTTGGTGGGATCTGATGGGAGCTGGTGGGGTTTGGTGGGGATCTGGTGGGACTTGAATGGGATTTGGTGGGATCTGGTGAGGATCTGGTGGGGATCTGGTGGGATCTGATGGAGTTTGGTGGGGTTTGATAGGATCTGATGGGATTTGGCGGGATCTGATGGGATTTGAATGGGATCTGGTGGGATCCGATCCCGTTTTTCGAAGGACCGGCCCCACCCGGAGCTCCTGGAGCTCCCCAGGCCCCTCCTGGGTGTCCCCTGGAGGCTCCTCCCGGGGGATCCCCGTTGTCTTAAATTAATGGTACTAATTAATTACATTAGTAGCGTCAATTAATTCAATTAATTACATGAATTAATTCAATAGATTATATAAATTCTCTTATTAAATTATATTATTCAAATGATAGTACATCTATTAACTCTATTAATTAGATTAAAGTAGTAAATAAATTAATAAAATTATTTAATTAACTGCAATTTCCTTGATTAATTATATTCAATTGATGGATTTATAAATAGTATATGTATTAAAAAATATTAATAATAAAATAGTTTTCTATTTAAGGTTAAAATTATACAAAAATTAGAAATTCATCATTATTAACTTTTAATAATTATTGCCATTATTAATACTAGAATTAATAATCTATATTATAACTTATTTTAGGGGACTTTCTCAATTAAATTAATTATTTAATTATATGAATTAATTAAATATATATGAATAATATATATATAGATTATATATATTAATTATAAAGTAATTAGATTATTTGAATAAATTAAATTATTTTATCACTCATATTAATTAAACTATATTATAAAATTAATATTTGGTAGTAGACATAGTAATAGAATTAATTAATTATTAAAATTATTGGTATTAAATGGACGAATTTATGAATAATATTGCATGTATTAATAATTAATACATTAATTATAAAATAATTAGATGTAATAATGTAAAGTATAATATTAAGGACAAAATTCTATATATTATGTATTAATTGTTATTAATAACTCTCAATAATGAATACAATTATAAGTATTATAATTATTGCTAATTAATATAAATACTTATTTCAATAATTTAAATTAATTATAGTAAGTTTAATTATTGTATTATATAGAAATACATCACTGTGTATACTCTATATATTAAATATATTATACTCTATATAATAAATAATAAATGTTTATTAACAAGAAAATTGTTTAAGATGAGAATTATTATTTAATAAGAAAATATTGTGTATAATGCTATATTTATTAAAATATATGTTATTTATTACTATGTCTATATAATGATAATTAAAGTATAAAGTAATGATAAATAAAGTAAAAATATATAATTTATAAATAGGTATATATAATTAGAATTAGTATATAATACAAATGCATATATATAATATATAACATATAACATAAACATAAACATATATAATATATAATATATAATATATAATATATAATATATAATATATAATATATAATATATAATATATAATATATGATATATAATGGTATATTATATATTATATATTATTTATATATTATTTATTGTATATTATATTATATATAATTATAAAATATATAATATATGTGTTATATATGATATATAGATGCTGATTTTATAATATTATATAATATTATTATGTAATTATATAATTACATTATACTACATAATGTTTAATAACCTATCATATATAATAAGTTGCATTATATGTTATTATGTTATATATTTGATGTATTAATTATTAGAAGTATACAATTAATAGAATAAAATTAATATTACTATAATTAATAATGTAGTAATAATATATTGATGTAGCAATAGTAACAGTAATAATTATAGTAAAATTAATTTAGTATATAATTATACATTATATATATAATATATATAATATAATACATATATGTATATAATATAATATAATATATATAATATACATAGATACATATTATGTATATTATTTATATAATATAAACTATTTTATCATAAAATAATAACGTTATTAATAATAGTAATAATAATGATAATAAAAATAATAACTATGAAAATAATAATGATAATGATGATAACAATAATAAATATATAATGGAATAGGATATACTATAAATTATAAATATACAATCAGTCCCTGTGTGTTCCACATATTATAGAACATAACCCTATACATTCTATTTATAGAAATGATAGAGATATTAATTATATCTAATTATTCTTTATTATTTCAATGCAATGATAATAAAGATTTTAAATTATAATATACTTAAAAGTAAAATTATAATATAATTGTTATAATATAGAAATAGAATATAAATAATTATAATTATAAATGAAAATATAATAACGAGATTATTATTATTATTATTATTATTATTATTATTATTATTATTATTATTATACTAAAACTAGTATTTATAATTCTATTAATATTATTTGTTACTTTTACCATTTCTATTACTACTTCCAACATTATTATTTAACAATATTACTATTTATTTTTAATATTAATTTTAACGTCCAAATTGTGATTTTTCGAATATAGTACTAACACTAACACAAATATTAATACAAATAGTAATATTACTATTAATATTTATAATATTTTAATTAATATTTCTAATATTTTTGTTGCTATTACTACTCCTACCATTATTATTTACTAATATGACTGTTATTAATAATGCCATTAATATTATCATCCATATTACTATTTGTTATTAATGAAACAGTAATATTATCCTAATGCTAATTATACTATTAATATTAATACTACTAATAAAACCAATATTTATAATTCTAATAATATCATTATTGCATTATTTATTAATATTGCTATTTGTTTTTGCTATTAGTATTACTACTAACTCCATATTATAAATTATTAGTTATTTAATAGTGATGCTGATATAAAATTAATTCTTGTATTAATACTAATAATAGCAACTATATGACGGCATTATTTAATTATATTAATATTTTTATTAATATTAATACTAACATCTCTATTACAAGTTGTTGTTAGTATAACCCTAATACTACAATTAATGCTTATAGTACTACTAATATTAATAATAATATTATTACTACATAATTCACACCAACTGTATCGCACCCCTATTAATTACCCCAATTAATAGAATACTATTAATACTAACAGTGCTACCAATAGCAATGCTAATGTTAATCTTAATAATAACACTAATTATATTAATACTTCTACTACTACTACAATTACATAAATTACACCAACTGTATCGCACCCCATTAATTACCCCAATTAATATTAATACTAATACCAATAGTAATATTAATACTAACACAAATTATATTCATCCTGCTAATAATACTATTATTACATAAATTAAACCAACTTTCTTACCCCTATTAATTACCCCAATGAATATATTAGTGTTAATACTGACACTAATAATACTATCACTTCCAATCCTAATAAATACTATCACTAATTATATTAATACAACTACTACTACTAAGATTATTGCATAAATTACACCCACTCTATCTCACCCCTATTAATTACCCCAATTAATGGAATAATAACTAATACTAATACCAATACTAAGAATACCAATGCTAGTATTAATACCAACACTAATATTACCAATATGAATAATGTAAGGATTAATATTATTAATTCATAAATTACACCAGCACTATCTCAACCCTATTAATTACCCCAATTAATATAATATTAATACTGATACTAATAGTGTTGCCAATACTAATACCAATACTAATAGTAATTATATTTATGCTACTAATATTGCTATGTAAATTACACCAGCTCTATCTCACCCCTATTAATTACCCCAATTAATAGAATAATACTACTAATAATACTAACACTAATTATATTAATACTACTAATACTACTTCGTAAATTACACCAGCTTTATCTCACCCCTACTGATTACCCCAATTAATATAATAATGTTTGTACTAATGCTAATAGTGCTACCAATACCAAAACCAGTACTAATACTATTATTAATATTAACACTGATTATATTAATACTACTAATATTTCAACATAAATTACACCAGCTTTATCTCACCCCTATTAATTACCCCAATTAATAGAACAATACTAACATTAATTTTATTAATGCTAGTAATACTGCTACGTAAATTACACCAGCTCTATTTCACTCCTATTAATTACCCCAATTAATAGAATAATACTAACACTAACATTAATTTTCTTAGTACTACTACTACAACATAAGTTACACCAGCTTCATCTGACCCCTATTAATTACCCCAATTAATAGAACACTATTAATATAATAGTGCTGCCAAAAACAATACCAATACCAATACGAATATTAATATTAACACTAATTATATTAATGCTAGTAATACTGCTATGTAAATTACACCAGCTCTATCTCACTCCTATTAATTACCCCAATTAATAGAATAATATTAATACTAATAGTGCTCCTAATAGTGCTACTAATAGTGCTCCTAATAGTGCTCCTAATAGTGCTCCTAATAGTGCTCCTAATAGTGCTACTAATACCAATATCAATATTAATTAATATTAATATCAACACTAACTATATTAATATTGCTAATACTACTACTACAACATGAATGACGCCATCTCTATCTCACCCCTATTAATGACCCCAATTAATAGAATAATATTAATACTAATAGTGCTACTAATAGTGCTACTAACAGTGCTACTAATACCAATATTAATATTAATTAATATTAATATCAACACTAACTGTATTAATATTACTAATACTATTACTACAACATGAATGATGTCATCTCTGTCTCACCCCTATTAATGACCCCAATTAATAGAATAATATTAATACTAATAGTGCTACTAATAGTGCTACTAATACCAATATTAATATTAATTAATATTAATATCAACACTAATTATATTAATATTGCTAATACTACTACTACTACATGAATGACGCCATCTCTGTCTCACCCCTATTAATGACCCCAATTAATAGAGTAATATTAATACTAATAGTGCTACTAATAGTGCTCCTAATAGTGCTACTAATACCAATATTAATATTAATTAATATTAATATCAACACTAATTATAGTAATATTACTACTACTACTACTACTACTACATGAATGACGCCATCTCTGTCTCACCCCTATTAATGACCCCAATTAATAGAATAATATTAATACTAATAGTGCTACTAATAGTGCTACTAATAGTGCTACTAATACCAATATTAATATTAATTATTAACACTAATTATATTAATATTACTAATACTACTACTACAACATGAATGACGCCATCTCTATCTCACCCCTATTAATGACCCCAATTAATAGAATAATATTAATACTAATAGTGCTACTAATAGTGCTACTAATAGTGCTACTAATACCAATATTAATAATAATTAATATTAATATTAACACTAACTGTATTAATATTGCTAATACTATTAACACAACATGAATGATGTCATCTCTGTCTCACCCCTATTAATGACCCCAATTAATAGAATAATATTAATACTAATAGTGCTACTAATAGTGGTACTAATACCAATATTAATATTAATTAATATTAATATTAACACGAATTATATTAATATTACTAATACTACTACTACAACATGAATGACGTCATCTCTGTCTCACCCCTATTAATGACCCCAATTAATAGAATAATATTAATACTAATAGTGCTACTAATAGTGCTCCTAATAGTGCTTCTAATAGTGCTACTAATACTAATATTAATATTAATATCAACACTAACTATATTAATATTGCTAATACTACTACTACAACATGAATGACGCCATCTCTGTCTCACCCCTATTAATGACCCCAATTAACAGAATAATATTAATACTAATAGTGCTACTAATAGTGCTCCTAATAGTGCTACTAATAGTGCTACTAATACCAATATTAATATTAATTAATATTATTATTAACACTAATTATATTAATATTACTACTACTACTAGTTCTACATGAATGACGCCATCTCTATCTCACCCCTATTAATGACCCCAGTTAATAGAATAATATTAATACTAATAGTGCTACTAATAGTGCTACTAATACCAATATTAATATTAATTATTAACACTAATTATATTAATATTACTAATACTACTACTACAACATGAATGACGCCATCTCTATCTCACCCCTATTAATGACCCCAATTAATAGAATAATATTAATACTAATAGTGCTACTAATAGTGCTACTAATAGTGCTACTAATACCAATATTAATATTAATATTAATATTAATATTAATATCAACACTAATTATATTAATATTGCTAATACTATTAACACAACATGAATGATGTCATCTCTGTCTCACCCCTATTAATGACCCCAATTAATAGAATAATATTAATACTAATAGTGCTACTAATAGTGGTACTAATACCAATATTAATATTAATTAATATTAATATTACTAATACTACTACTACAACATGAATGACGCCATCTCTGTCTCACCCCTATTAATGACCCCAATTAATTAATGAAGCCCCATCCCTCTGCCCTCCCTGGGGAATTCCGGGCTCCCTACCCGGGATCTCCTCGCTCTGGGGCTTTGGTTTCTTTCGCAATTTGGGTTTCTTCTGATTGGTCCTTGCCAGGAGGTGCCGGAGGTGCCGCGAGACTGGGGAAAAGCACCGGGAATTCCCGCGGGGAACGACAGCGGGGGCGGGAGAACAACGGGAATGGGCGTGGGATTGAAATGAAATGGAAATGAAAACAAGAAATTACAATCGAAATTAAAATCGAAATTAAAATCGAAATTAAAATCAAAATCAAAATTAAAATTAAAATTATTTTTTTTAATATTTAAATTAAAACTAAGACTTAAAAAATTAAATTAAAACAAAAAATTGAATTAAATTTGAAAATACAATTGAAATGAAAATAGAAATAATTTATATATAAATATAAATATATTGAAACTGAAATTAAAATTTGAAACGAAATGGAAAGGGAAAAAATAAATTAAAATCGAAATTAAAATGGAAATTAAATTTAGAATCGAAAATTGAAATTGAAATTAAAATTAAAATGTAAAAAAGGAAATGAAATTTGTAATTACAATTGAAATAGAAATAGAAATAAATTAAATTGAAACTGAAATGAAAATTTGAAACGAAATGGAAAGGGAAAAATAAATTAAAATTGAAATTAAAATGGAAATTAAATTTAGAATTAAAATTAAAATGTAAAATGGAAATGAAATTTGTTATTACAATTGAAATTAAAATAGAAAAAAATAAATAGGAATAGAAATTGAAAAAAAAAATTAATTGAAACTGAAATTAAAATTTGAAACTAAATGGAAATTGAGATGGAAATCTAAAAATTGAATTTGAAATTAAAATTGAAATTTGAAACTAAATGCAAATTGAAATAAAAAATAAAAATAGAAAATTGGAATTACAATTTAAATGGGAGTTGACACTAAAATAAAAATTGATACAAAATTAAAAATTAAAAACTGAAATGTATTACAATTTGAAATTAAATGAAAATTGGAAAGAAAACAAAACTTGAAATGAAACAAAAAAAATTTAAATTAAATTTTGAAATTAAATTCAAATTAAAACTGAAAAAATGAAATTACTGTAAAATTGTAATAAAACGAAATTAAAAAACTGAAATGAAAAATTGAAATTAATGAAAATTAATAATTGAACTTCAAACTGAAATTAAAACATTGAAATGAGATTAAAATTGAAATTAAAAAACAAAATTAAATTAAAGGAGAAATTCAAGGGAAAATTGAAATGAAAAAGAAATTTAAATTAAAGCTGAAATTAAAAGAAAAAATGGAAATAAAAGGAAAAACTGAAAGGAAAATGAAAAAATAAAATGGAAATGAAAATAAAACACTGAAATGAAGTGAAAATGGGAATGGAAATAAAAATTAAAATATAAAGTTCAATAAAAATGAAAACATAATTAAATGAAAACATAAAAATAAAAAAAATCCATTAATAAAATGAAAATAATCAAAAAATCAAATAAAAATAAGTAAGCAACGATTAAAAAAGTAAAAAAAAGTCTTAAAATTTAATGGAATAGAAATAAAAAATGAAAATAAAAATAAAATTGGTATTAAAGCAATTATTACAGAAAATAAAGATGAAAATAAAAATTACAAAGGAAATCAATTCAAATGGAAAATAAAGTAAGAAAATGAAAAATAAATAAGATAGAAATTAAAATACAGATTAAGAACAGAAAAGTTAATAAGAAATTTAATGAAAAAAATAAGAAATAGAGAAATTAAAAATTAAAACAAAAATTAGATTTAAAACCGAAACTAAAAGGAAGAAAATAAAAATAAAACTGAAATAAAAACCCGATTAAAATGACAATGAAAATGCAAATTCAAGCAAATGAGATGGAATCGAAAACGCAAATTCAAACAAATCAACACCGACAACGAAACCAATCAACAGAAAGACAACGAAATCCCCGGAAAAACCACGGAAAAGTCAGAACGAGGGTGGAATTCGGGAATTCCCAGGGAAGGGCTCTGATTGGCTGGGGGGGAGTTGGGGGCGGAGCCTCTCCTTTGGCGGGAAATGACTTTGACACCTCTGGTGGGACCAACTCAAGCCATCGCGACATTCCCGGGAATTCCCATCGGGAATGCTCCGGCGTGGGGTCATCTCCACCTTCCGTGGCCACCTGGGGTGGGATCATCTCCTTGTGTCCCCACCATGTCCCTGCTGGTGTCCTCCAGGAGCTGAAGGACACCTCGGAAGCCCGGGAGAAATTTGGGATCCAAAATCCCAAATCCTCCTGGATTCTTGATCCCACCTCATCCCCGACCCACTGGGAGGTGGCGTCAACTCACGGGGACGTCCAGATGATGAAGGATTTGGGACAACCGATCCCAAGGCTGGAGAGGATCTCCTAAAATTCCCAAATTTCCCAAATTTCAGTCTCCTTCTGTGGCCATGACCAAAAACCTCAGGAGATGGGAATCTTCTGGGTTCCATCTCAACATTGGGGATTTTTTGGGATCCAAAGCTACTCGAGAAGAAACATCTGGAGGTGGGAATGATGGAAACCATGGAATCACGGAATTTTGGATCCGAAGCTACTAGAGATGAAACACCTGGAGGTGGGAATGATGGTGAAACCATGGAATTGTGGAATGGTTTGGGTTGGAAGGAACCTCTGAAGGTTGGGTTGGAAGGAACTTCAGGAGACAGGAGAAGTTCCAGAAGTGGAGGTGACGCTGATCCCACAAAAGTGTCAAAGCTCATTTCCTCTTGGATCTCCCGTTGGATTTCCGGGAAGGAGAAGGGTGGGAAAGGTCCCACAGCACCGGGTGCACCTCCAGGAGGTGTTTTGGACAAGTTCCTCATCCACGAGGAGATCAGCCAAGAGGAAAGGAACCAAATCACCGGGTTGGGACATGGAATCAAGGAATGGTTTGGGCTGGAAGGGACCTCTGAAGGTTGGGTTGGAAGGAACTTGAGGGGATGGGAGAAGTTCCAGGAGCAGAGGTGAGGATGATCCCACAGCAAAGGTGTCAAAACTTGGTTCCTGTTGGATTTCCGGGAAGGAGAAGGGTGGGAAAGGTCCCACAGCACTGGGTGCACCTCCAGGAGATGTTTTGGATGAGTTCCTCATCCGCCTTTCCACAAGGAGACTCAGCCAAGGGGAAAGGAACCAAATCAACGAGTTGGGACATGGAATCATGGAATGGGTTGGGCTGGAAGGGACCACAAAGACCATCCAGGGACACCTTCCACTATCCCAGGTCCTCCAATCCCCATCCAACCCAGCCTGGAACACTTCCAGGGATCGAGGACCACCACAGAAGCCACCGGGCCGCGGTTCCTCACTTACCTTTGGTGTCATTCACCGGATCCATGTGCCGGTAAATGTATCCTTCAAGGTAGGAATGGAATTTGGGAGTGGGTGGGAAAAAGGCCAAACAAATGGCCATGAGCTCCCAGCCGCGGGCCAGGCTCTCGTAACGGAAGTTCTCGGTGGTCTGCCGGCACAGCTGGATGTAGAGCTCGTCTCGCAGCCCCTGCATGCTCCAACCTTTGGTGGCGATCTCCAAGGCCACGTTGAGCTGGTCCGTCTTGGCCCGCCGGTCGCCCATGTACATCTGGATGAGCTTGAAGATCTCGCACGCCTCCTTCTTGACGTTGCGGTCGTTGGTCATGATCATGGGTTTCTTGATGGATTCGCTGCTCCAGGCCAGCATGTTGGCGATGGAGACCTTGCGCCGGAAGAGCCCTTGGGTGTGCTTGTTGAAGTGCTTGGAGGCCCAGTTCTCAATGTCCGTCTCCGAGGAGGGCTTGCGCAGGTTGAAGGTGGGGAAGACGCAGCTGGCGCTCGGCATCATGTTCCGCGTCTGCCGGCTGCTCTCGAACTGCGCGCAGGCACCGAGGTCCTCGGACTGGGGGACAACAGGCGGGACAGGTCAGCGGTGCTGGTGGGGTGGGAGTGCCGATGGAACGATCGATCCATCGATCAATCGAGCAACAGATCAAAAAACCGACCAGCCAATAAACCAATGAACCAACCAACCGATGGCTCATTCAATCAACCAACCAACCACTGGCTCAGTCAATGAACCAACCAACGGCTCAATCAATCAACCAATCAACCAATGGCTCAATCAATGAACCAACCAACCAATGGCTCAATCAATGAACCAACCAACCAATGGCTCAATCAATGAACCAACCAACCAACCAATGGCTCAATCAGCCAACCAATCAACCAATGGCTCAATCAATCAACCAATCAATCAATGAACCAACCAACCAATGGCTCAATCAGCCAACCAACCAACCAATGGCTCAATCAATGAACCAACCAACCAATGGCTCAATCAATGAACCAACCAACCAATGGCTCAATCAATCAACCAACCAACCAATGGCTCAATCAATCAACCAACCAACCAATGGCTCAATCAATGAACCAACCAACCAATGGCTCAATCAGCCAACCAACCAACCACTGGCTCAGTCAATGAACCAACCAACCAATGGCTCAATCAATGAACCAACCAACCACTGGCTCAGTCAATGAACCAACCAACCAATGGCTCAATCAATGAACCAACCAACCAATGGCTCAATCAATGAACCAACCAACCAATGGCTCAATCAATGAACCAACCAACCAACCAATGGCTCAATCAGCCAACCAACCAACCACTGGCTCAGTCAATGAACCAACCAACCAATGGCTCAATCAATCAACCAACCAACCACTGGCTCAGTCAATGAACCAACCAACCAATGGCTCAATCAATCAACCAACCAACCAATGGCTCAATCAATCAACCAACCGACCAATGGCTCAATCAGCCAACCAACTGATCAATCAATCAACAAACCAATCAACGAACAAACCAACCAATGAAACAACCACTAAACCAATCAGTCAACCAATCAAGAGATCAATCAATGAACCAATCAACCAACAAATCAACCAGTCAACCAACCAACAAACGGATCAATCAACCAAGCAACCAACCAATGAATCAACCAACAAACCTATTGATTAATCAATCAATCAATCGAGCAATCCATCAACCAACAGATCAAAAAACTTACAAAAAAAACTTACAAAAAACAAGCAACCAATAAACCAATCAACAAACTGATCAATCAACAAACTCATCAATGAAACAACCAGTAAACCAATCAATCAACCAACCAACAAATGGATCAGGCAACCAAGCAATCAACCAATGAATCAATCAGTCAGCCAATGAACCAACCAAGAAATCAACAGACCAACAAACCAATCAATAAGGCAATTGATGAAGAAACCAATGGATCAATCAACCAAGCAACCAACCAACAAACTGATCAATCAACCAAGCAACGAACCAACCAAGCAACCAACTAATCATCCAACCAATAAATCTGCCAACAAACTGATCAATCAACCTAGCGACCAAGCAACAAACCAATGAACCAACCACCCACTCCATTAATCAATCAATCAAGAAACCAATCAATCATCCAACAAATCAATCGATCAACCAACTGAGCAGTGGAGAAACCAACAGACCAACCAACCAACCAATGCATGAATGATTGAACCAACCAACCAATGAATTGATCCACCAAACCAATCAATCAGTCAGTCAACTAACCAACAAACCAACTGACCAGCCAACAAACATGAACCAACCAGACAAAAAAAAAAATCAATCAATCAACCAACCAACCAATAAATTAGCCAACAAGCCGATCAATCAACCAACTGACCAGTGGAGAAACCAAGAGACAAATCAACCAACCAACCATCCAATGAATTGATCCAACAAACCAATCAATCAGCCAGTCAGCCAACAAATCGATCAGTCAATCAACCCAACCAACCAACCGTTGCAGCATTCAGAGGTCTTCCCATAAGGCTCGTCCTCTCCAAGGAGGTTCTCCTCAATCCCATCATGGCCAGGTGGAGCTGACCCAGTGCCAGCAGCCAAGGTGGGCTGTGGCACCGATTGGCATCAGGAGGGAGGGGACTGGTGGGGACAAGTGACAGGCTGGGCTCTCTTCACACTTGGTCAGTGGAGTCGTGGACAGAAGAAGTTGGTGGCAACGTGGGGGAAGCAAAGGCCAAGTGGTTTTGGGTTCCACCTGTCCTTTGGGGACACATCCACCTTTAACAGCCCCCCAGGAAACCCCCTCTACCCAAAATCACCTTCCAGGGCGGTTCTCCAGCAGCCACAGGAGGAGGCTGGTGACTCCTCCAAGGCATGAGCAACATGGATGGTCCTTCTGAACATCCTGAGGGACAGGAGATGCTCAGGGTTTAACTTTGACCTGCAGGACAGCCAGTTGGGAAGGACCCAGAGGACCCCTGTGGACCAGTGTCCTCCTCCTCCAGGAACCAGCACAGCTTGTGGATGTCACCCCAGGAGGTGGAGGGACACCCCAACAGCTGGTGACCAGCATGGAGGAGGTCAAGGGACAATTGGGATGGACAATTCTGTGGTCCTGCAGCCAGCCAAGGTGGCTTCATCATCTCTTCTGCAGCAGCCAGGCCGGGACCACGTGGGTTTGGGGTCCCTGGGGATGTGACCCATGGCAGGGAAGGACATGCCACACCATCCAGAGGTGACACCGCTCTCCCCACCTCGTGTGGACGAGCAGTGTGGTGGCCCTGAGCAGAGTCTGTGGGCAAGGTGACTCCAGTGCTGCCATGGACTTGGGGTGGGGCTTCATATGAGGAACAGGAGAAAAGCAGAAGGTGGAAAGACCCAAGGGGTGGAAAATCCAGGAGAGGACAAGGAAGCCACCCAAAGAGCCACCAGAGCTGCTGTCAGATGACTGAGCTTCTACTCCTTCAAACAAGTCAAGCTTCTTGTCTCTTCAGCAACTCTTCCAATGTCGAGATCTTTCCATCGACATCGCTCCACTCCCATCTTGACCACGGTGACGATGGATGGGACATGGGATGGGGACACGGGAGCTTCATCCCTCAAAGGGACCCAGCCCTGCTGTCCCTGCGGAGGCCACTTCACCCCAAAGGTCCTTCTGTGTCCTCCAGCCTGGTCAGCTGAAGGCCTGTGGCATTTCCTGGGCGGAAGGAGATGCAGGAGATGCTCGAAGGGCTCTCACTTGGCAGCTGCTGGGGACGTGGCTCTTCCAAAAACTGGTCCATGGGCTGCACCAGAGCCACCAAGAACACCCAGGGAGAAGGAAAGGACCACATTGGTTGAGGACAGCAACCTTCTCCAGCCAAGGAGAGTGTGGTCAGGCCAGGGAGTGGCACCAGAAGTGAAATGTGATGGATCTTCTGCTGCCAGAGCTAATAGGAAATTAACTTCAGCCCTAATTAGCTCTAATTAGCACCTAAATGAACTTGGGGGATGCCCTGGCCTACAAGAAGGGAATAAACCATCGGGTGTCCACTGCAAATAGCCGTGACCTCCTGCCTGTCCCATGGGGTGACCATGGTGTCACCTCAGGAATTCGGGAATCCTCAAGGGAGAAGGTCCTGGAGCCACATGGATGGGGCTGGGATGCACCTCAGTGTGGGGACACTCCACTGGTGACAATCACAGCCATGACCATGGAAGGGGCTGGGTTGGAAGGGACCTTCAAGATCGTCCCGTTCCAATGGCCAGGGACACCTTCCACAATCCCAGGTTGCTCCAAGCTCTGTCCAGCCTGGCCTTGGACACTTCCAGGGATGGGGCAGCCACAGCTTCTCTGGGAAACTGGTGCCAGTGTCCCACCGCCTTGGTGTCCCTGAGGTCGAAGAGAACAGATGGGACCACCAGGACAGAAATCTCTGGGGAGTGGAGAAGATTCCTACCACGTCCCTAGCTCTGTGAAGAAGGTGTAGGATCACTAATGGTGGCAGCTTTTTCTCCTGGCATGAAGATCCAAAGCGGATCTGGAGCTCTCCAGTTTTGGGTTTGGACCTCCTCGTGCAGCACGGAGTCCTTGTGCTTCAGGAATCTTCTTCTGCTGCCTTTCGATGCAACGCTCCACCGATTTCACTGCACATTTCCATGGACAAAAAAAGGAATTTTCCAGATGGTTTGCTGTTTCCCAGGTCCATGTCCAGGGTCTCCTTCCTGCTGACACCAAATTCCACCTTCCAGGAAGTTTTCCAGGTGGGGTTTATCCCCACGTGTGGCGTCATCACCTGTTTTTTTGGAAGCCCTGACAGCCTTTCCCTGGAGGAGAAGGGACTGATGGAGGACATCCAGAAGCTGATGGAGGAAATCCAAGAACCAGGGAAACACCTGATGGGCTGGAATCTGGGCACATGGGATGCACCAGCTCCAGCAACTCCAGGTCAGAGCCTCAGGGTCTCCTCTGGAATGGGAGTTTGGGGCTGGAGGGATCTCCAGGGAAGGAACAGGCAGTCCACAACGCTGGGAAACAAATCCTGGAGAACTGGTGGCTCTTTCATCCCAAGGTTTTGAGGGACCACCTTGCCAAGGACCAACTTTGAAGGACCACCTTGGCAAGGACCAGTTTCTTTGAGGGACCACCTTGCTAAGGCCCAACATTGAGGGACCACCTTGCCAAGGACCAACTTTGAGGGACCACCTTGCCAAGGACCAATATCTTTGAGGGACCACCTTGGTAAGGACCAACTCTAAAGGGCCACCTTGACAAGGACCAACATCTTTGAGGGACCACCTTGCCAAGGACCAACATCTTTGAGGGACCAGCTTGGTAAGAACCAACTCTGAAGGGCCACCTTGACAAGGAACAACATCCCTGAGGGACCACCTTGGCAAGGACCAACTTCCCTGAGGGATCAGCTAGGGATGGGCACTCAGGAACCTCCTGGGATCTGCTTGGATCCAGGATCTGCCCCACACCGAGGCAGGAGAAGCCACGGCACAGAGCTGAGGCCACCATGGCACGGGGTTCCCCTGCCCAATCCTGGTGTGGGATCACCGCAGGGACCATCCCACTGGATCTACACTGGAGGAGAAGGACCTTCAACCAGGATTGGCCATGCGGTGAAGACCCCCAAGACCGAGAACCTTCCCAAGGGCGTTACCTGAGATGGATGCAGGTAGGGCTCGGGCGAGGCCAGGTTGGTCTGGACGGAGACGCTCTTCTCCAGCAGGATCTGGGGGAAGCCCAGCTTCTCGAAGGTGTTCCTCTTCCAGTGCTTGTTCTCCTGCTGCGCCAACGCCTCGTCCTCGCTGAAGGCTCGCACCACCGGGCCCGGCATGGGCAGCGGGAGGGCTCCGTCACTCTCGTAGCCCGAACCGTCCTTTTGGGAATCCCAGCTGCTCCGTTGCTTCATGTGGTAGTGGGCCTGCTGCGCTTCCCACGCCAGGCGCGCCTGCGCCAGGAACGGCTCCGGGAAGCCCCGCGCCGCCTCCGCCTCGGCCGCCTTGCTCTCCGTCCGGTTCATCGGCGACCTGTTGGGCCCCGGCGTGGCTCGTTCCTCACCCAGCTCGCCCAACACCTCCCGCTCCCCCGAGCCGTCCGTGGAGGAGGCGTTGGCGTCGTGGTTCACCGAAGGCTTCCGGCTTTTCCTCTTCCGGGTGGAGGGTGAGTAACCGGTGGAGGACAAGGTGTCCTGCTGGCTGGACCACGACATGGAGTCCTCGCCCTGGGCCACCTGGGCCCCGGTGGGGCCGGGGCAGAAGTCGGGTCCCTCCATGCTGCTGTAGTCGCCCGATTTGATGTCCAGGCGTTGGTCCCGCACCAGGCAGGGGCTGTGCTGCAGCGAGTAGGAGCCGCCGATGGGGTTGGGGGAATATTTGTGCCTCAAGCCCGTCTTCATCTTGGGGCTGGAGCCCGACTGCTCCACGTAGACCAACTGCCGGACGTACTCCTTGCCGGCCGGGCTGTATTCCAGGCTCATGAAGCGGTCGGGACACTTCTGCTTGGTGAGCACCAACTGTTGGTAGGGCGAGTTGGAGCCTTGCTTGGGCGACTGAAGGAAAGGGTGAGGCTTCCGGATGGGCGATTTCTGCGGCGACCCGGCCTTGTAGCTCCCGCTGGCTTCGTACTGCATGTCCACGGGCGGCTCGTCGTAGATGGGAGCCTGGTATTCCATGGGGGGCTCCTCGTAGAGCGGGGGCTCGTAGGCGTAGCGGGGCGACGAGGGCTGGGATTCGCTGGAATGTTTGCGGTGCTGGGCTTGGAGCGGCGAGCAGAAGGAATCGCCCCGGCCCAGCAGCGGCGAGCAGCTGCCCACGTGCTCGGCCCTCTTCAGGAAGGGCGACTGCTTCCTCTCTGGGAAGAAGACGGAGTTGTCGGCGTCCGAGGAGAAGGTTTGGAGGTTGGGCGACTGTTGGCCGCCCGAGGGCCGGCGGGAGCGGGAGCCCGGTTGGTTTTCCGGGGCGTAGCCGTTGCCTTGGTGGAGGAGGAAGCTGGGCTCCCGATCCGTCACCTTGATCAGCATCCGCTCCTTGGTGCCGGCGTTCCATCGGAGGGATGAGGTCCTGCGGGGAGAAACATCACGGAGGGGGGAGAGGGGTCAGAATGCCACCAAAATTTGGGATCGCTGGTCCCAAACCTCCCGAACCGCCGCAGAGCTTGGAGGATGGATATTCCCGTGAGATGGAGATGGGAGGGGTTGGATGGGACAAGGCATGGAGGGACAGGACAAAGGGAATGGTTTCCCACTTCCAGAGGGCAGGGTTGGATGGGATAATGGGAAGGAATTCTCGGCTGTGAGGGTGGAGGCTCTAGAGTGGAATTCTCAGAGAAGCTGTGGCTTCTCCATCCCTGGAATTGTCCAAGGCCAGGTTGGACAGGACTTGGAGCAACCTGGGATAGCGGAATGTGTCCCTGGCCTTGGGATTGGATATTGGGAAGAAATTCTCCCGTGAGGAATTCTTCCCTGGCATGGTGGATTTTCATCTCCTCTCTCCCTGTTCCAAGCCCTTGGGACACTCAGGAGGAAGAGCAAAGATGGATTTTATGGAGCTGCCCGGCTCACAGGAGGGATCCGAGCTGGAATTCGCTGTTCCCAAGGCACAGGGAAGCACATCCTGTCACCAATCCCACGCTGGAACAGAAGATGCCGGAGGCACCGTCTGCTCTCCCACTTCATCCCTCTCCAGTTCTCGTTTATTCCCAGCCATTTGTCCCTTCTGTCCCCCAGGGAAAGGTGGAGTGAGTTCAATCACTGCGGTTTGAGAGAAAAATTCCCACAAAAAGCCACAAATCCCTGCAGGAGGCTCCACAGTCTCTCCTTGTTTGTCCACGACTTTGTCCTCGCTCCAAGGGATTTGGGAACAATTTATTCCTTCCTTTTCCACCTTTGGAAGCGCCTCTGGAGCTCCTGGGGATTTGAGCCTCCTGCCAACTTCTTGCTGCCGAAAACCTGGATGAGTTTGGGTTCTTCCGCCTTGGTTTGATGGATCTCAACCCCTTATGGAGCCCTTCCAGACCTCAAAATTCCATCCATGACCACAAAATCATGGATTCATGGAATGGTTTGGGTTGCAAGGGGCCTTAAAGCTCATCCAGTTCCTGCCATGGGCTGGGACAACTTCCACTATCCCAGGTTGCTCCAAGCCCCTTCCAACCTTGCTCTGCTCCTGAAAAATCTGCTTTTCCTGCTCAAACCATGCACAAAAATCTTGGATGGCTCCATGTTTCTTCTGGAAGAGGTGGAGGTCTTTAATCCTCATGAATAACCTGATTTTTATACACAAAAATCATGAGGAAAGAAAATAGAAGACCCACAGAGGATTCCCAGCGGAACTGGACTGGAATTCCCAGAGAAGCCGTGGCTGCCTCATCCCTGGAAGTGTCCAAACCCAGGGCTTGGAGCAACCTGAGATGGTGGAAGTTGTCCCTGCCCATGGAAAAGGGTTGGAATGAGCTGATCCGGAAGTTCCGTGCAGAAATCCACGTTTCCACATTTTCGCCACCCCCACCCGAACTCAAATCCCTCCTAAATCCAGGTGTTTTCACTCAAACCAGGTGAAAACACCACTTAATTCCCAGATTTGCAGCTGGCATTAATACTCCAGCCCGCGGCATCTGGCAGCAGCGGATCCGAATAAAAATCCCCAGCGGAGCAGCGGCGCTTCCGTCAGATCACCTCGTCCGGGCCGAGCTTTCAATCCCAAATATTAAATATTTGGAAGCAATATTCCTGAAAGCTCCGTGGATTATGGCTAACCCCCCACCAAAAAAAAAAACCAAAACAAAACAAAACATGGAATAAGTGGAATTTTCTGCTGGTAAAAAGAATCCCAAAAAGGCAATTTTTGGGCTGAAATCGCTGCCCACGAGCGGCGCGGCCGCTCCAGGAAATTCAAGGGATGCTGGCACGGGGCATCGGGCAGAAATTCCAAGTATTCCTGTTATTTCTGGCTTGGCACCGGCTTCTCCTCTCCCTGCTGCTTTCTCCACGTGGGGAAGGTTTTTTTCTACTCCGTACATTTCCATGACAAAACTGCTTCCCAAATTCCTCTGCATCTCCTCTCCAAGAAATGGATTTCTCTGGAAATTTGCGTGATTCCCGCATCATTTCCATCTGGTTTAGGGCAGGATTTTCCCATGGTCTCCTAAATTTCATTCCCTGCTCCAACGCCTCCTCCTCGATCTTCTTCCAACCTTTGGGAAGCCAGCAAGGGAGGGGAGAGGAGGAACTTGGATCCCTCATCCAGGAATTCCTTTGCTTCCTGTTTTTTTTTTTTCCTGGAGAGACCCCACACCTGCAGGTAACCCCCCCCCTCATTTACATATCATTATTCATTCCAGCAAGAGTTCCAACCATACACAGCTCAGAATTCCTTAAAACCCCATGAAAGCAACCAAAATTACGGATTTTTCACATTCCTGATGCTTTTAACGGGGCTGAGGGGCAGCTCCACTCCATCAAGGTGGGACTGAGGGAATAAATCACATCCGGGCTTAAGCAGAATTATTTTAAAATAATATTTCATTATTTTAAGCCAAAATTATTTGGTTTTTGATGGAATGAGGCAGAGACCTGAGGTTTTAAAAACAAGAATATTTCCAAGACCGACCCAAACCATGCATTTTTCCAAGATTTCTTCCTCTGCCTTGGTGTTGTTTAGACTTTGCAGGTGAAGATTAAAATTTAGAGCTGGGATTAAGTGGATTTTCCCCTCCCTGGGAAAAGGGGAAAAAACCCTGATTTGAATAATTCCAATACCGGAACGCAGTGGGATTCTCCAGGAAAACCAAAAAATCCCTGGGCACCCCCCACCATCCCGGCTCCTGGTGCCATCCCAAATTCCCAAAATCCCAAATTCCCACCGTGCCCTTGCTCTTCCTCACCTTCCTCCCCCGGCCGCGGGATTTGGGAGCATCTTCTCCCTCCGCCTTCCACCTGAGCTTAAAATTCCCTTTTCCAGGGCTAAACTGGGATGGGAATGAGGGAAGCAGCCCGGCCCCTCTTCCCTCCCAGCTGGGCACCGCCTGCTCCGAGCGCATCCCGCTGGGAGCTCCGGGGTCACGGATGAGCCGGCGGCGGAAAAAAACCCTCCCTGTGCCTGGCACGGTGCCCGGCGCCGCTCCGGCAGCACGAAAATCTCCGTGAAAAAAAAAGCAGGGAATGGTGAGCAGCGGAGCCTGAAGACGGCGAGGCTTCTACCTGGAATATCCTGTGATCCATCCGGAATTTTCCAGCTGGGAAAACGTCCTGAGGACAGGAATCCAGCGTCTAAAATAGTGCAAAACCTCGTATTTTATGTTAATTTATAACTCAATTAAACTATATGATGAAACGCTGAAAACCTCCGTCCTTACGGCTTCGCTGCTCTTCACCTGCAAGTAGTGCTGTTCCCAAAAATTGACACGGAATTCTGTGGAATTCCATATATATAAATATCCCAGGGCTTGGACTGGAATTTTAAACCCTGCATTTTAAAATTTCGAATTTTGAATTCCTGCCCAAGCCCTCGATTCTCAGTTTTTGTGGGATTTGGGGTTCTCACAACCCCACCATGGCCTCTTCAACCCTTTTCCCACACTTGCAATCCCTTTTCCCATCTTTAGGAGCCTGGAAGCGTCATTTCCTCCTTGGAGTTCATTTTTTTAGGAAGCCTTTTGATTGGTTGAAGCTGATTCTTAGAAAAACCGGAATGACCAAGGTGAAATTTGCGTAATTTGGGCAATAAAATTGATATTTGGGAAGAAGGTGAGCACCAGGATGGAGTTTTCCCAGGATGATTTGACGGATACAACACAATCCATGGGATATCCAGGAAGGGGAAAATCCAGTTTGGTGTCCCTGTGGGAATTTTGGAGCGATGGGAATGTTGAAGCCCAAAGTCTGTTGACATCCAATCTTGGTTTGATGGATGTCCACGACCTCCTGAAGCTCCTCCGGACACAATTCCGTTCTCCAGCTAAAATATTCCCAAAGGATTATACCCATCAAAATACCATTTAAAAAAAAAAAAAATTCCTATTATTTTTCCAAAATTCTCAGGGATTGTCCAGTCCCTGTCTCCGGATGGCGCCATGGCATCACTTCTAGCTCCAAGCCCTCAACACCAAATCTCTCCGCGAAACATCTCCGATGTTCTGCTGCGCCGGTGGCATCGTCGCTAATTAACATCCACGTAAGTTGATCAAGACCGGAGGGAGGTAATGACCCATCCCAATCCCTTGCTATCCCATTCCCACTGTTTTTTTCAGGAGAAGCAGGGCCTGGAGGATGAGTTTTTGCCATTTTCAGGCAGCTGTTGGGGTGGGATGTTCAGGTCGGGCCGTTGGAGGCCACGAATCCATAACCAAAGGATTTTATGGGATGTCGATGATGAGGAAAACACCAAAACGAACTCGGATGATTGCTCTTGATGAGTCCCTTGGCTGAAGATCAGGTTGACCTTGCTGAAGGTCACCCACCTTGTCCTCTTGGTTTGGGACATCAAGATGGCCGCGGGGGTCCCCAGTGAGCTCCTCCGGGATCAATCCCATCAGGAACCCACCAGGAGGAAGCACAAGACCAACACAACTGAGCCGGGCACGGACGACACGGACGCCAAATTCCCGGGAGCCAGTCGGGGCTGCTCATCACAATTAAAGCAATCCCCCAAAAATAGCTTCATTCCCGAAAATCCAAATGTCACCGAAAACAAGAGGAGATCTTTCCAGACTGGGGAGGGAGGAGGGAATGCTGCGAAAGGAGCACAGAGGAGCCTTTATCGTTCTGAGGAATCAGCTGGGAAGAACAAAGAGACCAGAAGTGACATTTCCCGAAATAGCCGATCAATAGGGAATCTGTCCCGCTGGCTCCGGGAGCGCAACAAAGGGTTCCAAAAATGGTGATTTTTTTTTTTTTAGCTCTTGCCTATTCCGAGTGGATTTCACATTCCCCTGTGCCAAAGCCTTTCCTCCTCTTGGTGTCTCCAGCCTGAATCGTTCATCCCCGACGGGACACAGGGAATGGCTTCCCACTCCCAGAGGGCAGGGTTAGGGGGGATTTTGGGAAGGAATTCTTCCCTGTGAAGGGTTGGAATGGAATTCCCAGAAAAGCTGTGGCTGCTCCATCCTGGAAGTGTCCAAGGCCAGGTTGGATGAGGGTTGGGCAGAAAGCCCAGCCCAGGAGGTCCCACCACTCTGATACCACCAAGAGCAACCATCAACCCTCATCCCTTTTTTCCTAAAAGATGGGATTTTCATCTCACGACTCCCCAGGGGATCACTGGTGTCAGTTCTGCTCCTCTTCCTCACTTCCAAGGGAACCAGGGAATGGATTGACCACTGAAAATCAGGAACGGTCACATTTATTAACTCGTGGTTGGAACCGTGCTCAAAATCTGGCTTGGTGGTTCCTCACCTCCTTCCCAGGTTTCTCCAAAGCTCCTGCAAGTCTCCTCCTGAAGTTTGGGCCTGGATTTACACAACTCTGCCGAATTACGGCCATTCCCTGAATCCACATGGCACTAGGACAACAAATCGGGATGGAGAAGGGCAGAACATGGCCAGGGCAGGACTTGGACACTGAACCATTTGGACACTGAACCTCCAACCACGGAGGATGAATCCAAAAACTCCTGTGGGAGCCAAGAGGTGAAAACAGACGGAAAATCACAAAATTTTGGCAAATTACGGCTGTCTCCCAAAACACAGGTGGCCCCACCACCATGACCACCTCCTAAACCCAGCAGACACCAACCCACCTCCGAAACCACCTCAGGTGCCTCCACGTGAGGTTCTGTGGAGCTCCGAAAGGCGGTGCCAGGATTTTTGGGAGCCAACCCCGATTCTCTCCTTATTTCCCCAATTTCTTCGCTGTGAAGTGATTCCTGTTGACCGCAAGAAGACTGAAGACCTCTTCAAACATTCCTGGATGTGGAGGTCCAGGAGAAATGGAGGAAGACCAAGCCAAGGATCCTGTGCAGGTGAAGCAGCCACCATCTGCTCTCCTAAAACACCCATGGAAGGACCGGGATTCTCCCTGCTCATGGATTGGACATCCCAACTCTCTACAAAGAGCTGGAACACAACAGGGAACCTTCTCCTGCTCCAAAGCCTGGAATGACGGATTCCCCGCAGCTTTGGAGCCATCCCTGCTGTCGGGAGGAGAAAAGGAGAAGAAGGTCCTTAATGTCGAAGGTTTTTGGTTTAAAGTCCAGCTTGAGCAGCCCTGGACCTTTCATCCATCGATTAGCCAATGCAACCGTGGGATGAAGACAGAAATTTGGGATTTCTCCCACAAACAAGCGGATTTCCTGATGGGAATATTGATTGATTGATTGATTGATTGATTGATTGATTTTGGATTAGCAAAGAGTTCAACTCCCTCAACGGGACGAGGACATGAAGCAGCTCTGGGGACCACAAATCCAGAGGGAATGAAGAGGGAAATGGTTAAGAGCAGGGAATTATGGGATTTGGGATTCCAGGGCTTCCCGACAAAAGCCTTCCAGGCAGACGGAGCACGACGTCGTTCTCTTAATGACACCCACTAATCCTCATTACTTAGGAAAAATCTCCCGTAGGAATTGTTGGCCGGGAGCTCCAAGGAAGTGGAAAAATCCTTCCCTGCTCCCGAGGATGTTGCTGCAGCTCCTGGGGTGATCCACCAGAGCTGCACCTGGAGGTGGTGGTGATGATTCCATGGGTGAGGATCCCCAGCTGAATCCCACGGGATTTCTCAGTCAAGATCCAGCTTCTCTCCACAAGCCACCTTGAACCCACACTTTGTCCCAACATCTGGGAGTTCTCCTTTCCCGTCAGAGGGGGTGGAGGAAGGCAGGAACCATGAGCTGGGTCTCACCATGCTTTCCCAGAGAAAGAGAACCATGGATGAGTTGTGGGACTCAATCCTGTGTCCCTCTGCCATTTTCCAGAGGAAAACCTCTGGAATTAATGCCAGACTCAAGGATAAGAGGGTTGGAAAAGACTGTTGGCTGGCAGACCTGATTTTTCCAGCTGACCCCGGAACCTCCAGGATCGATTCACAAACAGGGTTTGAAAGCGAGGGAGGTGTGGCAGCTCCAGTGGAAGCATTTTGGATCCATCATCCCATTCCATGATGGATCGATGAGGCTCTGGTTGGGTTCCGTCCAGCTCCAAATCTGTCATCTCCATGCTGGGACAACCAGAGACTTCCCAATCCCTGTCCAAAGGTCCTGGAGCACCACTGCACTTCCATCCCAGGAAGTGTCCCAGGCCAGGATGGACAGGGCTTGGAGCAACCTGGGATATTGGAAGGTGTCCCTGCCCTTGGAATGGTTTGGCTGGGATTGGACAATCTTTGAGGTCCCACCCAACCCATTCCATGATTCCATGATTAATTACCCCCCTCACAATTAATCCCATTAACAGGAATTCATCACGAGCTCTGATTCCGGCTCATGGCGCTCACGGGGTTAAACCAAAGGATGTCCACTCACAGCTAATTAAGCAAAGCTGCTAATTAGCTCCTTGGCTGGCGGCGGGCAGGGGGAAGGGCGGCCAGGGCTGCTCCGTGGGTTTTTATGGGATTGGGAAGACGGAGGCGCCTCCTGCGGCACGGCTGATGCCAACAGCTCATGAGTGCGGTGACACCCAAGCTTTTAATTGCCACCAGCCCAAATCCGCGTTGTCCCTGTCACCGACAAATCCCTCCGGATTCTGGCTTGGCTCCCGCTGCCAATCCCTCTTTCCCAACCGAACATCTCCACGCTTCCCAGTTCTCGCTCCTTCCCACCCTTCCTGGGAATTGCATCTGCCCAGCTCGCGGGTGGGATCAGGTTGTCCATGGATTCATGGACAGCGTTCAGCCGGCCAGGATAAAAAACCCGATCCCAACGCCCTGCTGGTTTTCCCTCCTGGAAAGGTCAGATTTTTTTTCCCCTCTTTTCATAAAGTGGCGATTAATTCCGACGCTTCCCAGGAGATCACTCGGCGGCAGTGAATTCCGGGGAAAAGTGGGATGGAATGTGATTTTTCACCCGCACGTGTCTTGGATCAGTACGGAGATCAGCTTGGAACGGCTGGAAAATGTGCCGGGAAAAGGGATGAGGAGCATCCCTTGGGGCCTTCCCGGTCACCATTTCCAACTTGGAAAGCAAAGGAAGAGCTGGAGGTGCCTCCACTCGTCCCCAACTCCTGAAAAAATCTGGGAATTTGGGGTTTTATCAAAACCTGGAGCAACCAGGCAGGGTTACTCCATAAATCCCCAAAATCTGTTCTTATTCCCATCTTGGATTTTTGGGGTTTGACAAGGACCTGTTGGGGTCCAATGGTGACTTGTGGGGTTCAGTGAGGACTTGGGGGATTCAAGAAGGACTTGGGGGGGGGGTTCAAGAAGGACTTTTGGGGGTTCCGTGAGGATTTTTGGAGCTCAAGAAGGACTTGGTGGGGTTCAGTGTTTGGGGTTCAGTGAGGATTTGGGGTTCAGGAAGGAATTTTGGGGTTCAGTGAGGATTTGGAGTTCAAGAAGGAATTTTGGGGTTCAGAGAGGATTTGGGGTTCAAGAAGGAATTTTGGGGCTCAATGAGGATTTTGGGGGTTCAGTGAGGATTTGGAGTTCAATGAGGATTTTGGGGGTTCAGTGAGGATTTGGAGTTCACTGAGGATTTGTGGTTCAAGAAGGACTTTTGGGGTTCAATGAGGATTTTAGGGGTTCAGTGAGGATTTGGGGTTCAAAAAGGAATTTTGGGGCTCAATGAGGATATTTGGAGTTCACTGAGGATTTGTGGTTCAAGAAGGAATTTTGGGGTTCAATGAGGATTTTGGGGTTCAGTGAGGATTTTGGGGGTTCAATGAGAATTTTGGGTGTTCAATGAGGATTTGGGGTCCAAGATGGACTTGGTAGGGTTCAAGAAGGATTTTAGGGGTTCAGTGAGGACTTTTTGAGTTCCTTGAGGACTTTTGGAGTTCCACAAAGACCTGAAGGCAACACACGAAGGGCAGGGATGAGAAGAAGGATTGAAAAATCCTTCGGGAATAAAACATCAGTGATGTTCACTTCCCCACCCATCCCAACCCCGATCCCGGAGGGAAATTCCGGCTACCTGTAGTGCAGGAGTTGTCCTTCCGTGCTGTAATCCCGATAAATGTCGTACTCCTTCTCGAACACTCCGGAAGGCGACGAACTGGAAAACAGGAACGGTGGACGAGGAGTTACCAACGGAGACATCAATGTCTCCTCTAGGATTCATGGAGATTAATCCCCATCAGGATGGGATCCACCTGTCCTGGATCTGCTCCTGGGACCTGCTCGAGCTTGGAGTCATTGATTTTTTTTTATTTTGAGTTGTTGGCCGGATGATGACCAAGCCACCCATGTCCTACCCTTCAAAGACCAAATTTTCCCTTAAAACATCTGAGAAGGTACCAAACATCTCCCGGCTTCATCCCACCCTTTCTGAGTGCCGCTACCGCTCTTCAACAACCTCGGATGGTCAGAGCCAATGTGGGAAGAGGAAAATCCAAAAAAAACCCCATTTTTGCCACATTTTCATCAAAATCTGAGCATGCAGAGCTCTTGTTCCCAGAAGATGGGAGATGGTCACATCACCAACCCACTCCAAGAGACACCACACTTGGAAAAACATGGCGGGGGGAAAAAACCCCATCTGGAAGTGCGGGATGGAATTTCCAAACTGATTTTTGGACTTGGTGGGGTCAGGAATTCAGACTTGGAGTCCAAGAAGGATTTTGTGGGATTCGAGAAGGATCAAACCCACTCTTGCTCCATATTTTTGGCTCCACACTTTTCCAACAGCCGTGAATCCATGCCGAGACCCTCCGACACTCCCCAAAAACCAGGTATTGATCATTGTCTTTCCGATATTATCCAATCCTACTGCAAATGAGCACAGGAAAAGGTTTATTTTTGCCTTAACAGCCCTTCCCGGTGGGAATGTGCTCGGATTCGGTCCCGTTTGGAAAACACAGAGCAAATATTTCTCCAAAAAAAAAAAAACCCACCCCTAAAATCCCCCCACGTTTCCTCGTTAAGACTCTCCCGTTAATAAAATTCCGATCCGATGTTGGTTTCGGGAGGAAAAAAAGAGGGAAAAGAAACAAATCTTCCTAATAGGATAAAGCTCCAAAATTTTAGTGGAGCAAGGAGGCAATAAAATTAAGCTTCTGTCAAAGCTAATTTTAATGGGATTTAGCCCTGGAATTACGGCTGTGTGGAATTGCTTAATCCCTTTTTCCTCGCCAGTGTGTGTGAATGGAATTCCTCCTCCTCCTCCTCCTCCTGCTCCTCCTCCTCCTGCTCCTCCTCCTCCTCCTCCTCCTCCTCCAGGATTCCTGAGACAAAGGCATCACCTCTGATCCCGGTGTTGTACCTAAATCCATGGTGGAATTTAGATAGATCCTCAATTCCATGGCGGAATCCAGATGGATTCCCACATCCATGGTGGAATCCAGATGGATCCCCACATCCATGGTGGAATCCAGATGGATCTCCACATCCATGGTGGAATCCAGATAGATCCCATCCCTGGAAGTGTCCAAGGCCAGGTTGGAGCAACCTGGGATAGGGGAAAGTGTCCCTGCCCAGGAACTGGATGAGCTTTAAGGTCCTTTCGAACCCAAACCATTCCGTGATTCCAGGAGAGTTCAGGAGCTGTTCAAGGTCCTTCCCTACGGATCTGCTTCCCATCATTCCACCCCCTCCCATCCCGTACAGAAGCATCCCTGGGGAAAGTCTGGCAGGAACTTTGGTTTTTCCATCTAAAAACTCCACTGGAATTCCCCGTGTGGGATGGACCAAGAGCTCCTCCCACTGCTCTCAGCAAGGTCCACACCGCTCCAGGACGGAATTCCCACTCCTCTGGATCCCAGGTTTCTGTTCCAGGTGCCAGGATCAAGCTCCACATGCTCCTCCATCCTTTATTTTGGCTGAGCCCGAGGATGGGTGGCTTTTTTTTGGGAGTTTTTTGGAGTTGTTGCTTCCAAGATTTTCCCAATCCATCGGAGCCGTGTCTTGGTTTCCATCCCTCCTTTCTCCCGCTGTTCCGTTTCCCATCAGCACTAATTATCCCCGTCCAAACGAACTCCAGGCCTCCTGCCATCCATCTCCGACGAGGTTTCTGCGCAGACGGAGCTGATGGATGAGCGAATCCGTCCCAGAGATTCCGACTGGGTGGGGCTGGGCAGGGAATCTCCGCAGGGATCCGCGGGAGGACGGAGCCGTGGTTGCACATTCCCACCGGCGGCCGAGCCGGCCGCGTTCGCTTTTCCGGGATGAGCCGAGTTTTTGGGAATCATTAAAAACCACCTGCTGAAGTTCCAGCGTTAACGAGCAGCCTCTGGAATTGGCCGGAAAGCCTGGGGCAGGATTCCCAGCTGGTTCCTGGTTAATATTTAAACAACAGCTCTGCTGGATTCCGGCTATCCCGGCTTCCTGCGGGCAGGGATGCGACGGAGCGTGGCCCCTACCCTTGGCCAGCTGTTTTTCCAAGGTTTTTAAGCCAAATCCTTATGGATTTTGCTCGACTAACAGAGTCGTTGGATTAAAGGAGGAATTTTACTATGAGGGTGGTGAAACACGGGAGAATCTGTGGATGCTCCATCCCTGGAATATTGCAGGCCGGGTGGGATGGGGCTTGGAGCAACCTGGGATAGTGGAAGGTGGCCCTGCCCATGGAAGGGGGGTGGAACTGGATGGTTTTGAGGTCCCTTCCAAGCCGAACAATTCCATGTTCAAGGTCCTGCAATCTCCACCTTGGCCCGGTTTGTGTCCTCAAGCCAGACACTCCCACCCAACCTGGCCTCGGCCAACCCGGAACAAGCGGGATAATCTGGAAAGCTCAACCCAAACGAATTCCCAAAGTGGGCATCAAGGGCTCCCACAAGCACGGGGCTACAGGCACTGGATCGCATCCCAGAAATCCCGACGGATAAAATCACACCGAGCTGATCGCAGGAGGCAAAACCGGTTCCAACCAAAAACCCGACCGGTTTGGAAACCCGGCATTGGTTTTGGAGAAGTGCCCTGAGGTCTCCCCAAAATCCTTCTCCATGCGAAACCAGCTCGGCTCCCTCATTTTCTCCTCACACATCCTGTGTGCTCCATCCCGGTGATTCCCCACTGGATTCTCCCAGGTTTTTCGGGTTTTGGATAACCCAGAGGTTGCCCAGTTGTGGTCAAACGAGTACTAAAACTTCGCTGGACCTTCTGAGGTGTTCCCAACTTCCCTTCCTCACCTGCCCTCGGGATAACGCTTCCCAGCATTCCTGAATCCTTGGGCGGCCACCGGTTTGTCCATCCCGTGGCTACACCCGGCCTTGCTGAGCTTCAGGAAGTTCTTCCCAACCTGTCCTTGATCCATAGAATCCCTCAGAGCTCCAGCCCTGCCCTCCAGCTTGTCTGGAGCCGGGGGCGGCTCCGCAGATAATTATTGATAAGGATGTCCAGATTATTGATAAGGATCGTGAGAGGAGCCGGGATCGGCCTGGGAGGAGCCAAACAGTGGGAATGAACCCCAACCGCCACCCTCCGAGCCGGACAATCCGGTTTTTATCCATCAAATCGTGTCCCTGGCTGTATGAGGGATACATCCAAAACCTTTCTGGGACACTTTGAAGGTGGTTTTCCATAACTAAAGGTGATTTTCCATTAATAAGGGTGATTTTCCAATGAAAAAGCGTTTTTTCCAAAAATTAATCTGATTTTTCCACTAATAAAAGTGATTTTCCTGTAATCAAGACGGTTTTCCATTAATAAGTGTGATTTTGCAATAATTAAGGTGATTTTCCAATAATAAAGGTGATTTTCCATTAATAAATGTGATTTTCCAATGAAAAAGGTGATTTTCCACTAATAAAGGTGATTTTCCACTAACCGAGGTGCTTTTACATCAATAAAATTAATTTTCCCTCAACAATTTTCCCTAAACCACGGCTTACAAAGCCTCCAGCACGGACCCGTATTTATCCTGGGAACCTCTGGCGCAGCAACAAAACCTAACGAATTTTTTTTAGCAAAAATCAATAAATCCAGCAGGTTTTTTTTTTTTTTTTCCCCTGCCTAGAACAGGAAACGGCACCATTCCCCAGCTTTTGGAAAATCAGGGAAAGTGAGCGGCCTGAAATAGCTCGGCTCCATGGCAAAAGCCAGGAATAGAAATGAAATCCCGGCTCCAAATCCTCGGCTTTAATCGCCGCCCTTCATACTCTTAATTACGGCCCCCGCTTCCGATAAAATTTCAAAGATGGTTTTCTTTGGAATTATGCAACCGGAATTTTTGGGGCCGGCCGCCGACGCAAGCACTCCGAGGAATTAGGCAAATATCCGCCTAATCCGGGGCCGCGTTTCGCAACGGGAAGCGGGGAATTCAAGGAAAGGATATTAAAAAGCTTCAGCCCCCGAGTTCCACCCCGGCTCGGAGCAAGAAATGCCGGATATGAGTGTTTGTTTGTTTGTTTTTGTTTTTTTTCTTTTCCTGGGAAATATTTGAGTATGGAATGAGGGAGTTCAATCTTGTTTGGGTTATGCCGGGAATGTGTTTTCCACTGGTTATCCCCAAATATTTCCTTGGATGGTTCCATCCCTCCGGAGCTTTACGGTCTCAGTAAACTCAAGGATCATGGCGAGGAATTGGATTAAGGAAGGAGCCTGGAAAACGGATTTGAGGATCTCGGAAGTCTTTTCCAACCTTAACAATTCCATGGAAAACTCGCCCGGCACTGTTGGAGCACCCCCAGTGCTAGAGAAGGGGAAAGGAAGTTGAAGCCAAAGGAATTTTGGAGTAGGGAAATCGCCCGTGGAGAGGGGGAAATCAAATCTTTGCATAAATTTGGGAATGCTGGGAGATCCTCTCAAAGAATTCCGGCAATGCCCCTTCCCTGGAAGTGTCCAAGGCCAGGTTTGGAGCAACCCAAACTGTTGGAAGGGACCTCAAAGACCACGGAATTCCGACCCCTTTGCCATGGACAGGGACATCCAGCGTCACTCGGAGCTGGATTTTTGCTGTGAAATGGGTGGGAATAAATCAAAACCCGGGATAAAACACCACAAAAAAACATTGGAAGACTGAATTTGGGATCCTTCCCAACATCCGGCCTCATGATTTGGGAAATTGAGGATCTCGTGGAACCAGAGGAATAGGCTGAAGCCGGGGAATTTCCAGGTGATCCTTAAATGAAAAAAATCTCCAGGACAACTCAGCTGGGATGGATCCGGCTCCTTGTCATGGATTCCAGAAGGGTGGAAAGAGGAGATAATTCCATGTCCTGAGGACAGGGATCCTTGGATTGTGCAAGGTGTGTCCAAAAGAGGTGAAAATGGGAAAAAGCAAAGTGAAAAAAGACTGGAATGGAATTCCCAGAAAAACTGTGGCTGCCCTGTCCTTGGAATCATCCATGGCCAAGTCGGATAGAGCTTGGAGCAACCTGGGATTTTGGGAAAGTTGTGCCAGGGGGATGGAACTGGAAAAAGCAGGGATTTATTGCCACAGGCAGCAAATAAAAGGGAGGAAAAAAAATATTCTAAATTGCAAGAATTCCAAGAATTCCATCCAACATTCCCTTCCAGAGCTGGATTCAGGGATTGGGATTCCTTGGAGCCTGCTCCAAGGGCAGGAAGAGCCTGTGATTTTCCTGGCCACTGGAGCCAGGGGGACGGCGGGGCCCCGACCTCCCGCTCTGCCCATCCACCCCGTGGATAAAACATCGGGAAGAGAAGGATTTCCAGTGGAATGCCACAGTTTGGGAATGGGATGAGGCTCCCACAGCGCCGGGGAATGGAAAGATGGAGAAATTCCAGGCCATCCTTTGTCCTTAAGGGATGGGAGGGATGAGGCAGGTTTTGGGGTTGATCCGGATCCGCGTGGGAGTTTCAACGGGATCAACAATTCCAGGCTTAAAAAAAAATTCCTTCTTCTTTTTTTTTTTTTTTTTTTTTTTTCTCTTCTCTAATAGTGGAGCAAAAACTTCAGCAGATAATGGAAATTTCATGGAAAAACTTCATCAAATGCTCAAAACCATGGTTTGGGTTGGAAGGGAAAATCCCTCTCCCAGGTGGCTCCAACCTGGCTTTGGACACTTCCAGGGATCCAGGGGCAGCCACAGCTTCTCTGGGAATTCCATTCCAGGGCCTCACCACCCTCCCAGCCAGGAATTCCTTCCCAATATCCCGTCTATCCCTGCCCTGTGGCAGTGGGAAGCCATTCCCTGTGTCCTGTCCCTCCATCCCTTGTCCCAAATTCCCTCTCCAGCTCTCCTGGAGCCCCTTCAGGCACTGGAAGGGGCTCTGAGGTCTCCCAGGATCCTTCTCCAGATGAACATTCCCAGTTTTCCTGAGTTTCTCCTGGCTCCTCACACCAGGAGACGTCATTCCGCTGTGAAAATCCAACATTTGGGTGAAGAAAGGCTTGGAATTCCAAGCCTTACGCTCCGGCTGGGGGCTGGACATGGGGAAGGAAAACCCTTCAGGATCCTCTCCGTGCCTCAGTCCTTCCGCGCGGTTTTCCAGAGCAGCTCCGAGTCCTCGGTTTCTCTTCCTTCTCCTCTTGGAGGAAGGCTGGGAATCCCTGCAGGGACCTGGAAAACCCTGGGGCAGCAGGTGCTCCAGAGATTTATGTCATTGATCCACCATTTTCCAAACCCGGGTACTGCAGGTTCTTCCCAGCGCCTCCCGGGAAAGGAAATAAACGGAGAGAATTCCAAGGAAAAATCCTGGGACACTCAAATTGGATATTTTAGAGCTTTGAGGCGTCTTTTATTCCACAAACCTGCTTTTTTGGGGGGGATCTTTTGAAGTCAGGAAACGGCTGCTGCCTGTAAGGGGGGGGAGATTTTGATTCCAGAGAGATCCGGCAGGCGCATTCCAGGGATTGGATTTGGAGAGAATTCCCCTTGGATATTCCAGCTCAGCCACACTTAATCCAGGAAGATTTAAATGCTGCGTTTTATCTCCGGTATCCCGGTGCCTTCAGAACGGGGAGGTGCTAAAAAAAAGTGGGAATCCTGAGGAATAACTTGGGCACAGTTTCCCAGCAGATGGGATTTGGGTGAAGACCCCTCGCATTCCAAGATTCCTGCGTTTTGGTCCAAGGAAAACGCTCCAGATGGTCAAAAATCCACTTCCTTGTCCTTCAAGCTTCCACTTGGAATTCCTCCTCGGAGAAGCATCAGCAGAGCTGAGTTTTCCATGGAAAAGGCTTCTTTTTCCCTGCCTGACACCTTCTCCAAGGATTTCAAGGCAATAACCTCAGACACTTCCCAACGATGCGGAAAATCCCAGCGACCTGACACAAAATCCGGCTGACGTTCCCGCTCCGAGGTTTCACGGCTGTCAAGTCACGCTCCGGAGAGAAGCCACCATTTTAAGACAAGCGTGGAAAACACCAGGGAAAAGCTGGGAAATCCCGCTGGGAAGGCTCTGCTGACCACCAGGACAAAGCTGCTGTTGAGATCCCAGGGTTGATTCCCGAGCCAGATCCGGCCGCTAATTAGAGCAAATCCCACCTCACCATGGAAGCGCGAGGTGAATCCGGCGGGATCCAGGCACTTGGGAATGGCAAATTCCCTGTGAATTCCAAGGGCTGACCCATCCCTGACCCACACGGGTGGGATGGAACATCCTCGTGGATGTGAGGAATGGATTGGGAGAGGCCTCCAGTATCTCCAGCCAAATGTGGAGATGCTCTGGTTCCTAAATCCTAAATTTTAAGGGAAGTCCCGGGTGTGAATTCCAATAAAAACTTTCCCACTTATCCCGAATTCCCTTTTCCAACCAGATGAGCTGAGCTTAGCCGGAAACCTTTAAATAAAATTTCATGGGATGAAACCTGGACTGGGAGGTTCCACCAGGAAACCTCCGGCGCTCCTTCCCAGCTGCGGATCTTCCGCGAGAAACGCAACCGAGATCTTGGAACCACGGAATCTCATAGAATCATGGAATGGCTGGGGTTGGAAGGGGCCTTCAAGATCATGGAATTACACAGGGACACCTTCCACTACCCCAGGTTGCTCCAAGCTCCTTCCAACCTGGCCTTGGACACTTCCAGGGATGGGAAAAATGCGGGAATGGGTTTTTTTTTTCCAGATAGAATACGAGGATCAAGAGTGGGATGCAGCCATGGTTTGGCTGAGCAGACGGGACTCATCCCTGTCACCTCCAGGGATGCAGGTGGAAATTCCAGCCAGCAGGAATTTCTGCTCCCTCTAGTGGCATGTGAATTAAAAAAAAAAAAAAAATTGTTGAATTTTTAAAGCTCCAAGACCTGAGATCTGCTCAATCCCAAACCCGGGAAAGGCCAAGACCTGGAATTCCTGGAGATTCGAGGACACACAACGCCTCATCAACCAAACCCGGGCCAGGGCTGAATTCCTTTTCTCTTCCAGGAGATTCCAGGGATTAACCCTTTTTATTTGAGAGTCCAGCCCTCCTCCCACCTGATCCAGCAGATTTCCATCCCATAATGGGAACAGGGAATGTGTGGGTGGAGGACACCAAGGATTGTGTCCTCATGGAGCGTCCATGTGATGTGGGAATCGGATCCCATCTGGGAATACCCCCAGAGAGTTGCTGATCCCACTTCAGGAAGGATCCTTTCCCCAGGAAATTCCTGATTCCACCTTGGGAATGATTCTTTCCCCAGGAAATTCCTCATCCCACCTTGGGAATGATCCTTTCCCCAGGAAATTCCTGCATTCCACCTTGGGAATGATCTTTTCCCCAGGAAACTCCTGATCCCACCTTGGGAACAATCCTTTCCCCAGGAAACTCCTGATCCCATCTCAAGAATGATCCATTCCCCAGGAAGTTCCTGATCCCACCTTGGGAATGATCCCTTCCCCAGGAAATTACTGATCCCATCTCCAGAATGATCCTTTCCCCAGGAAACTTCTGATCCCACCTCGGGAATGATCCTTTCCCCAGGAAATTCCTGATCCCATCTCAAGAATGATCCATTCCCCAGGAAATTCCTGATCCCACCTCGGGAATGAACCTTTCCCCAGGAAACTCCTGATCCCATCTCAAGAATGATCCATTCCCCAGGAAATTCCTGATCCCACCTCGGGAATGAACCTTTCCCCAGGAAACTCCTGATCCCATCTCAAGAATGATCCATTCCCCAGGAAATTCCTGATTCCACCTTGGGAATGATCCCTTCCCCAGGAAACTTCTGATCCCAGCTTGGGAATGATCCTTTCCCCAGGAAATTCCTCATCCCACCTTGGGAATGATCCTTTCCCCAGGAAATTCCTGCATTCCACCTTGGGAATGATCTTTTCCCCAGGAAATTCCTGCATTCCACCTTGGGAATGATCTTTTCCCCAGGAAACTCCTGATCCCACCTTGGGAACAATCCTTTCCCCAGGAAACTCCTGATCCCATCTCAAGAATGATCCTTTCCCCAGGAAATTCCTGATCCCACCTCGGGAATGAACCTTTCCCCAGGAAACTCCTGATCCCATCTCAAGAATGATCCATTCCCCAGGAAATTCCTGATTCCACCTTGGGAATGATCCCTTCCCCAGGAAACTTCTGATCCCAGCTTGGGAATGATCCTTTCCCCAGGAAATTCCTGATTCCACCTTGGGAATGATCCTTTCCCCAGGAAATTCCTGATTCCACCTTGGGAATGATCCCTTCCCCAGGAAACTCCTGATCCCAGCTTGTGAACAATCCTTTCCCCAGGAAACTCCTGATCCCACCTCGGGAATGATCCATTCCCCAGGAAACTCCTGATCCCACCTCGGGAATGATCCATTCCCCAAGAAACTCCTGATCCCACCTTGGGAATGATCCCTTCCCCAGGAAACTCCTGATCCCAGCTTGGGAATGATCCTTTCCCCAGGAAATTCCTGATTCCACCTTGGGAATGATCCCTTCCCCAGGAAACTTCTGATCCCAGCTTGGGAATGATCCCTTCCCCAGGAAACTCCTGATCCCACCTCGGGAATGATCCCTTCCCCAGGAAACTCCTGATTCCACCACTGTTCTTGCAGCAAATCCCAGGGAATTTAAAATCCATCCCCCGATCCTTGTTAACCCCTCACGCCGCTTTGGGAACGGGATCCTGCTCCATCAACATCTCCTGGGCTCATTTCCCACCAGCAAAGGGGGAATTCTGCCCCTCTGACCTGCTCAGGTGAGGCCCCACCTGGAATTCTGCATCCAGCTCCAGGATCCAACAGCAGGAGGATGTGGAGATGTTGGAGCAATTCCAGAGGAGGCCACAGAAATTCTCCAAGAGCTGGAGCCCCTCTGCTCTGGAACCAGGCTGGGAGAGCTGGGAATGTCCAGCCTGGAGAAGGGAAGGATCCAGGGAGAGCTCAGAGCCCCATCCAGTGCCTGAAGGAGCTCCAGGAGAGCTGGAGAGGGACTTGGGACAAGGGATGGAGGGACAGGACACAGGGAATGGCTTCCCACTGCCAGAGGGCAGGGATAGATGAGATTTTGGGAAGGAATTCCTGGCTGGGAGGGTGATGAGGGGCTGGGATGGAATTCCTGGAGAAGCTGTGACTGCTCCTGGATCTCTGGAAATGTCCCAGGCTAGGTTGGACGGGGCTTGGAGCAACCTGGGATAGTGGAAGGTGTCCCTGCCCATGGAAAAGGCTGAAATTCCATGATCTTTCAGGCCTCTTCCAACCCAAACCATTCCATGATTCTGTAACTCCACGACCCCCTGATTCCACATCCGCCTGCCGTGAGCGACCCCAAATCCATCTCCCTCCCCAAAATCCCCCTGCCCCACGAGGACCCCTCCATTCCCAGGCTCAGAGATTCCATCAGAGCCTCTCCCGGGACCTCGGGAAGGTGGAACCTCCCCCGAGGTGCGGAGCCGAGGCCGCCTCTGTTGTCCCACATGAAAGCACTTGCCGAGCCGGGAATTCCTGTTCCCATCCAGCCGCAGTTTCTGGCAGCAGGAGCTGGGAATGGGAATTCCACCCCGGGTTGGTCTCCTCAGCCTGGCTGGGTCCCTAACGTGGTCAAAAGCATCAATTAAGAGGAGACAAATACATTAATTAACGACCCGCCTCAGGTCTCCCAGAAAAGCTGTGGCTGCTCCATCCCTGGAATTGTCCCAGGTCAGGTTGGGATGGTGGGAGGTGTCCCTGCCCATGGCAAGAGGTGGAAAAAGATGGATTTTAAGGCTCCTTTACAACCCAAACCACTCCATGATTCCCTGATTTGCAGCTTTTAATCCGTAAAAGATGAAACGACCACGGAGGAGTGACACGAACATCTCCGAATGTTGCCCTTGGGAACTGAGCACTGACTCCCTTCTCCTTCCCGAGGGAAATTATCCCTGCCAGGAGCTCCCCAGACCTGTGGGACAAGCCGTGGTTGTGGCATGAATCATCCCGACTCCTCAGGCAGATCTTACCCAGAGAAATAATTTAAAACCACGCCGGGCTCTAAACCCGAATTTCCAATCCTAAAAACGTATTTCAGAGGACGAGAAATTATTCCTTTAGGGGACCTTCCCGCAGGGAACATCTAAAATATCCCTACGGTGGAGAAACACCTTTTCCGGATGTTTTTCCCCTCTTCCTCCTCGTTTTGTGGAGGATCCAACTCGGTGGAGACCCACCAAGGCTCGAGCAGGAGGAACCACCCACAAAAACATCTTTACCCAAGACCTGCAGGATCGCTCTTGGAGACCACCAGCACCGGAAATTCCCGATTCTCTCCCACCCGTCCCACCTTTACCTTTCCGTTTCCTCCTTCACCACGGAATACTGGCTGGACTGGCGGCTCGACCGCTGCTCCTGCACCTTCTCGTTGCCCTCCAGCTCCTGCTCCAAGGACGAGCTGGTGCTTCCCTCCCTGCTGACATTGCTGCTCCTGCCGGGGCTGTTTTCCGTGGAAGCCCGCGGCGACTCCGTGTTCTGCTTCAGCGTCTGCAGCTTGGCCAGCGGGATGATGTCGCAGTTCTGGGGACGGTGCCACACCGTCCTCTGCGTGGTGGCATTGTAGTAGTAGAAGCGGGAGGTGTTGGGGTCGAAGAGCTCCCACCACTGGTTCTCATTGGTGCGTTTGATCCGCACCCCGGCGGGGGGGTCCCACACGCACTCCCCCGTGATGAGGTTGGCGTACATGCGCTCCCGGGTCCGAGGCTCGATGATTTCCACCCATTCCAGCCTGGGGAAGGACAAGGAGAGAAGGGAAACGTCAGCCTTGAGCCATCTTGGAAGGTCGCCCAAACTGGATGATTTCGTGATTTGACGCGAGCGCGGGATGGAGAAGAGCGACTTCTCAGCTCTTCCTCCCACCCCCATCGAGCCTCCCGTGTCCAAGGCTCGATGATTCCCACCCGTTCCAGCCTGGAAAAGAACAGGGAGAGAGGGGAAGCATCAACCAAGGTCCCTCCCAACCCCAACCATCCGATGGTTCCGTGACTCGGTGCTCACGGGGTGGAGAAGAGCAATTTGACAACTTGTCCTTCCACCCCTATAAAGTCTCCCATGTCCAAAGCTCAGTGATTCCCACCCATTCCAGCCTGGAAAAAAACAAGGAGAGAGGGGAAATTCAACCAAGATCTCTTCCAACCCCAACCATCCGATGGTTCCGTGATCAATGCGCGCAGCGAGTGCGGGATGAAGAGCGACCTCACAACGCTTTCTTCCACCCCCATCGAGTCCCGCAGAATTATTTACACAAAACAGAGAATTTTCCAAAGGGTTTCCAACCAATCCCTGATTTTCAGCTCCCAGGGAAACCCAACAAGTCTGCAAAACACACGCCTGGGTTGGAGCACCCAACGTCCACCCGGGATCGCGGCGTCCACCCCAAACCCTTGAAGGTCCAGAGCCAGGGATCAAAGCACATTCCGTGAGGGAATGGGAAGGACTGGAGGGAATGGAATCACCAACCTGGAGATGAACTTCTGCGTGACCCCGCAGCCCGGCGCTGCCACCCACACCACCAAACCTGGCAGCATTTCCCACAAAAACTCCAAAATTGGGGATTCGACCTCCCCCGGTCCAGCTGGAGCAGCGCAGCTCCGGAGATCCCAGAGCTCCTTCCCTCTGTCCCGATTTCGACACCGGGAAAAGGCGTCGGCTCCGCGGGTTCCACCTCCGGCACCATCCCAAAACCACTGGCCCCAACACACCCGGGCAGGGTGACAACCACGGGCGGCACCAACACCGAAACCTGACGGTGACGGGGACGGAGATGGTGAGGGCTGAACAGGCCCAACCGCCTCCCGGGCTCCTTGGGAAGGGATGGAATGGGATGGAATCGGGATGGGATGGGATGGGATGGGATGGGATGGGATGGGATGGGATGGGATGGTCCCATGGGCAAGGGGCACCTTCCCCTCTCCCAGAGTGCTCCAAGCCCTGTCCAACCTGGCCTTGGACATTTCCAGAGATCCAGGAGCAGTCACAGCTTCTCCAGGAATTCCATCCCAGCCCCTCATCACCCTCCCAGCCAGGAATTCCTTCCCAAAATCTCATCTATCCCTGCCCTCTGGCAGTGGGAAGCCATTCCCTGTGTCCTGTCCCTCCATCCCTTGTCCCAAGTCCCTCTCCAGCTCTCCTGGAGCCCCTTCAGGCACTGGAAAGGTTCTGAGCTCTCCCTGGATCCTTCCCTTCTCCAGGCTGGACATTCCCAGCTCTCCCAGGCTCTCTCCATCCCTTGGAGCATCTCCGTGGCCTCCTCTGGATCTGCTCCAGCAACTCCAGGTCCTCCTGCTGTCGGATCCTGGAGCTGGGTGCAGAATTCCAGGTGGGATCTCACCTGAGCGGGGCAGAGGGGCAGAATTCCCCTTCTCCTGCTGCCCACGCTGTGGGATGAGCCCAGAACATTGGGAATTTCCAGGACTGGAGCATGGATGCGTCCTGTGGGGCTTCTCACCCACCAACACCCCCAAATCCCTTCTCCCCCAGGGCTGCTCTCCATCCTTTCCCCGCATCCGTGTTTCCCTGGAATTGCCCTGACCCCCCCCCCAACTCAGAAACACAACAAAAGGGATTTTTGGGATCATCCGGCAGCAAACGGGAGCTTAGAAATTCCAAGGAGGATTAAAAGAAGTCGTAATCCCAAGAAACCGAGAATTCCATCGATTTTTCACATTACCCCAAACACTGCACTTGTCACCTCTGGATAATCCAGAGGGTACCTGAGACGTTCCGGGATCCGCATCTTTATTAAAATTCCTCTTTTGTGTGGGTTTTTATAGAAGAAAAAAAAAATAGAAAGGAAGGAATTTAATGAAGTTATTTGGGATTTATCCTTGTCTACATTTCCAAGGCTTTTAAGGAATGTCTAGAAATAGATGAGGAGGAAGAAAAAGCTGAGTGAGGCTTATCAAGGAAGGTGCCACTTAAACCTGACACATCCAGGGAGTCAGACAATGATGGATCACATGGATCGCATCCCGACGCCTTTTCCTGGGAATGAACCCCTGGAGGCTCTTGAGAGACGCCGAAATTGCAAGGGAAAAAAATCCCTGGAAGTGGGGGGGTCCCAGGTGTCAGCCCTCAGCTGGTCCAGCTCATTTTCCAACGGGATTTAAAAACGTCTGGATGGGGAAAAAAGAGTGGGATTTTCACGGTGTGGGATTCCCAGCTTGGATCAAACCCCCCCTAAAGGAGGAAAACGTGTCCAGCTCCTCTTGGAAATGAGAGGAAAATCCATAAGTGAGCTTTTCCCTGCAGAACAGAGACTAAAAGCAGTTGGAGGAGAGTCGGTCCTAAATCGTGGCTCGTCTCGTTCCGCAAAACTTGGATCCGATCCAGCACGGAACCGAAACTGGAAGCCACGTCCGGGTTTGGAGAACTGGGATTGGCCAAAGAACCGGCCAAGGTGGCCAACGGCACCTGGTGTGTCTCAGCCCAGGGAAGGTTTGGGATTCCCAGGAGATTGAGGGGCTGGGGCGTGGCCAGGGAAGGGAACGGGATGATCTTGAAGATCCGTTCCGACCTAAAGCATTCCATGTTTTTATGAGGAGCAATTCGAATTCCCGATTGCCGGCAAGGTTTTGGAAACCTTGGAAGTGGCTCTCCAGCACTGGGGTGGGGGGGGGGCTCTGCTCCCCAAATTTCCCACTCCCAGGTGATCCCTTTGGAATCACGAACCAAAATATCCAAGATTTCCAAGAACCCAAAATCTCCAAGAAGCCAAATCCCCCCATCAGTGCAAAATTCCCAGGAGAAGACAATTCCCATCTTATTTCCCTGCTTAAAATTAATTAAAACCTCCTGCAAAACTTCATAAAAATTTAAATTAATAATGGAATTATTAAATGGGTTGGGGTGAAAGGAGCTTTTAAAGCTCATCTGTTCCAACCCCTGCCTGATATTTTATTTATTACTGATTAACTAATTAACATTCATTATTGCACCCTTTCTTTTATTCATTATCCCCATTATTTTATTTTTCATCCGCTTCATTAATATTCCTTTAATTATTACACCCATTATTTTATTTATTACTGATTTTTCAGGAATATTTGACTTAAAATATGGGACGAAAACCACAATTCCTTGATGCCAGGCGTGGAAAACCCGGAACCGTGATGTTAAATGGAAAAAAAATCATGGAATGAGGGCCGGGAGAGGGGTGGATCCTCAGCCACTCCGTGGGGAATGGGAAAACTGCTCCGGTGGTTTTGCCATGGAATCGCTGTGGTCCCATCCCTGGCCATGGGATTTTGGGGAACTGAGTGTCCTCTCCCCAAAATTCTAAGGCAACCCTGTGGTAGGCGTGACTCCGGGTCCACCATGCCTCAGTAATGGTGATTATCAAGGAAAATCATGGAATTTTTCCATGTGGGAAGGGACCTTTGAGGGTCATCTTCTGCCAACACCTTTCCATGAGCAGGGACAGCTTCCGCTATCCCAACCAGCTCCAACCTGGCCTTGGACAATTCCAGGGATCCAGGGGCAGCCACAGATTCTCTGGGAATTCCATCCCAGGGCCTCACCACCCTCATAGGGAAGAATTCCTTCCCAATATCCCACCTAAATTTCCACTTTTCCACTGGGAAGCCATTCCCTGTGTCCTGTCCCTCCATCCCTTGTCCCAAATCCCTCTCCAGCTCTCCTGGAGCCCCTTCAGGCACTGGAAAGGTTCTGAGTTTTCCCTGGATCCTTCCCTTCTCCAGGGTGGACATTCCCAACTCTCCCAGCCTGGTTCCAGCCCTTGGAGCATCTCCATGGCCTCCCCTGGATCTTCTCCAACATCTCCACATCCTCCTGATATTGGATCCTGGAGTTGGAAGAAGATTCCAGGTGGGGTCTCCCCTGAGCAGGGCAGAGGGGCAGAATTCCCCCTTTCCTGCTGTCCACTGGGAATTCCTGGGATGTGGCCACACACTGCCAGGTCAAATCCTGGTTTTTATCAATCCCTGAGGACAGGAGGGAATGTCCGGCAAAATCAGAGCTCGGGACCCAGGCGGATGCTCCGGGATCTCCCGGCCGTGATCCGTAACAACGCAAACACCGAGAGCTGTGGGGTTTGGAAGAATCCGGAAAAGAATCCTGCATTCCCTGCTGGGAAAAGCTATTCCAGGACGGCGGGAGAAACCCGAGCCCTCTGCTCCATCCTGGATCCGCGGCAATTCCAGCGATGGAAAAGCGCTGACAAGGCAGAGCGCCGACCCTAAACCCGCCTCAGGGAAGAAGAAACTCCTCCATCAAAGCGAATCCGTCGTCGATCCGCCCCGGCCGCTGCTCGTTCCTTTCCAATTAAATAAAAAGAGGGAAAAATCCAGCTCCGTGAGGCAGGGGCCATTGGATCCGGGTGTTCACGCGACGCTGCTTTGATGGAGAAGGGACGTGACTCCCTGGGCAATGTCGGGAGAAGGTTCAAGGGCGGCCGCGGTGGAGAGGAGATGTCAGCAGGAATATCGTGGGATGGTCGGGAGGAATCGTGGAATGGTTTGGAAGGGGCCTAAAGATCACGGAATTCCATGGGCAGGGACACCTTCTGCTCTCCCAGGTTGCTCCGAGCCCTGTCCAATCTGGCCATGGACAATTCCAGGGACGGGGCAGCCACAGATTCTCCGGGAATTCCATTCCAGTGCCTCACCACCCTTCCAGGGAAGGATTCCTTCCCCAATTCCAATCTAAACCTCTCCATTTTTAATTCCAAACCCTTCCCCCCATCCCCGTTCCTCTGACAACCTGAAGCCTGAACTCTGGGTAAAGCCGATCCTGCTTGAACTTAATTTCCGTCTTTTTGGACCGTTCAGGAATTTAAAACAACTCCTCCAACTTCTTCCCCTCAGGTCTCCGAAAGGAGCTGCTCCTTTCCGACCAAAATCCCAGGAATCGATGCGGAAATCTGATCCCATTTCTCTCTGATCCCCAGAAAAGGCTTGTTCAGCTGTTTTTCCCCCCCCGGGATGCAGCGATCGATAAATTCCAAATCATTTTAGGTGTGGGACGCTGGGAAATTTAAGCTCGTCCTGAGCCGGGTCGGCTGATGGAGTTTAACCCCGGCGCCAGGAGTGGCACCGAGGTGACGCCGAGGGAGGGGTCAGGTCCCAAGGGGCCAAATTAACCTCAGTGAATTTGAATTCCAGCTCCTTAAAACCCAGCTTAAATCCAGCTTGGAGTGGGACTGGAGCAACCCGGTCCAGTGGAAGACCGGGCTTGATGAGCTCCAAAAGTCCTTCCCAACCCAATCCATCCGTTCCCGTGATCCTATGAGAACTTTAATGACCTTATTACCACAAAAATAAAAAAAAAAAAACCAACAACATTATCCTACAAATTAAAACATCAACACGAGGAGGTTTTTGGGGTTTTTTTTTTGTTTTTTTTTCTGGGAAAAGCATCTCCAAAGGCTGATCCAACAGAAAAATCCTCCTCTGGATGTTGATGATGACAAAGAGCTTTGTCCCTGCCTGGCTCAGCAGATTCCCGGCTGGTGACTCCCGGGAACAGGCGTCAGATCGATCCCTGAGCAGTGAAATAAATCCATAAAGGACTGGGAGGAAATCTGGGAGCTGATCCAGCTCCTGCGAGAGCTGGGATGGGAAAAAAAAATCCGGGGCTGGGAACACAGAAATGGGAGGAATTCCAAGGATGGAGAAGTCAAGGTGCTTAAAAAAGGAGGAGGAATCATTAATTAAGGGAAAGTTGTCGTTAATTAGAGCTGCCCCATCCCCTTGGGGCAGCCACAGTTTCTCTGGGAATTACATTCCAGGGTCTCCCGGGGAGGAATTCCTTCCCCATGGGAGAAGCCTGGGAATGATGATTCCCAATTTCACACCATCGAACCGCCGCGTTTCATGGAACCATGGAATGGTTTGGGTGGGAAGGGACCTTAAAGCTCACCTGGATGTGAGTGGTGACACCTTCCCCCATGCCAGGCTGCTCCAACCTGGATTTGGACACTTCCAGGGATGGGGCAGCCACAGCTTCTCTGGGAATTCCATTCCAGGCCCTCACCAACCAAATCCCTTCCCAGTCTCTCCATTTTCAGTTTCAATTTCCCTGCCTTGACGTGAGGAGCTCCTTTCCCTTTCCACCGCCATTCCAAGGACTTTGGGGATCCTTTTTCCTGTTCCATGGGGGGGGGTTTGAAGGCACCTCAAGAGTTTTTATTCCGCCCTGCGCCATCCCAGCCATTCCCTCTGCTGCTGACCGCGACGGTTGGAAAACCATCGGATATTTAACTGCCCCAAGAAAATTTAACAGCAAAAAAAAGGGAGTGGTAGGACCCTGAGGATCATTTATTTATCCACAGACCACCAGAGATCCAAATCTGGGACATTCCTGCTCATCCAGCTGCTCTGGAAGAGGCGGAATGCGGGGATAACACGGCCCGACGGATCCGGCAGCTTCAGAGCTCAACTTCCCACTTCGGTTTTCCGGAGATACAACTCCGGGATTTGAAACTCGGGAATGATTTGCACCCCAAATGACACCGCCAGCGTAATTCCTGGACCCAGATAAACCGGGATAACGCGTCCTGGGATGTGCCACGGCTCGGAATGCGCTCTGGGAAAGCTCCCGGCTGGCCAAGCTCTTCCTCAGCACTTTTGGGAGCCAAACCGCGGAGGAGGAATTTTTTTGCATAGGGATGAAGCTCCCGGATTTCTCTGCCAGCTTGGAATTGCAGCTCCTGCCAGCTCCTTCCTGAAGGAGTAAATATCTGGATAATTTTAAATATTGATTCCCAGATCCAATGGATCTGCAGAGGCCTCGCTTGTGCTTTGGTGCTCAAGCGACTGAGGGTGGCTACACATGGAATTCATGGAATTCCGACTTCCCTGAGTGGGGAAACCCATGGAAAACGAGCATCTCCGTTAGCTGATTCCGACGGAGAATCAGGAGATGGAATCCAAGAGGGAATCTGACGTTCCCCGGTGTTGGATCAAGCACCATCCAAAGGTTCCAAAATAAGTGACGTTCTACGAAACCCAAAATCCCATCCCTGCTGCAAACGCCCTGATTCCACTGGGAATCAAAATCCCTGAGATTTGGGATGAGTTGAGCCATGGAATGGTTTGGGTTGGAAGGGACCTCCAAGACCATCTCGCTCAACCCCATTCCATGGGCAGGGACAGCTCCCACTATCCCAGGCTGCTCCAATCCTTTTCCAACTTGCCCTTGGACACTCCCAGAGATGGGACATCCACAACTTCTCTGGGAAGTTCCACAGATCACACCCTCGGAGGAAAAGAATTCCCAAAGAAGCCTTAGGAAAAACCAAAGACTATTTCAGAAGTGCGAAGCCCCGGTTTTCCCCGTTGTTCCTGAAAAGCGCCGTGGAGAAGAGGAGCAGGGAATGACTCCACACTTTTTCCCCCTCCCCTTTAATTGCTTGCTCCGGAGTTTAAAAGACAACTCCGGGAAATGACTTTCCGTAGCTCCTAATTAAGCCGTGGAATTCGGCAACGCAGCCAAATCCCATAAATAGGTTCAAAGGAGAATTAGATGAGTTCAAGGAGGACAAGAGCTTTTTAAACGGGATATTCCAAGGTCAGGAAATCCCCAGGAGCAGGGAAGGTTCACCCTTCCCTTTTTCAGAGGAATTTTTCCCCTTTTTCGGAGGAATTTTCGCCGTGGAGAATGGAACGCAGCCACGAAAAACATTCCTACCCCTCCCATCTCCCAGCATCCCACTTTGCATCCGTGTCTTTGGCATCGTCCCATCCCTTCTGGCCTGGAGGACACAGGGATAAGACTCCCAAAAAAAAAAAAAAAAAACCCTGGAGGCTTCAAAGAGCAGCTTCAGAAAAGGGAAAGGACGGATATTTTTTCCGTCTTATCGGAGCGCGTGAGGCCGCTTTCCAACGCTCCCGATCCGAACTTCACAGCTCCGGCATCTCCTTTAAACTCCAGGGAGGAAAAAAAATGGAATTTAGGAAGCTGCCGGAGAGCTGATAAGGCAAAGGATGAGTGGAGGATCCGCATGAAAGCAGCGAAATCGCCAGGATGACCTCGAGCCTCTCAAAGGAGCTCTGGAATTTTATCCGGAGGCTTTTGTGATCTGATATCTCTCCCGACGCCAATTAATCACTTTTTTTAGCCTCTCGCCTTATTAAACCTCGGAGAGGTCAAGGGCTTGGGATATCAGCCCTGGAAAAGTTTGGATTTAAAGAGGGCGAGTGAGGACGGAAGGATGGGAATTCTTTTTGCCGAGGGGTGGGAGACCAAACGGGATCGGGATTGAGCTGGAAGAGCCGTTTGTCATCCCAAAATGGTGGGAGAGGAGCTGGAAAACCCCATGGGATGGGATGGGATGGGATGGGATGGGATGGGATGGGATGGGAGGGAAAGAGGAGCTGGAGATCCCAGGGAAGGGGCTGGCGGGTGGCGGGACGCCCATCCAACATCTTCTCCAAGGTTCTGGGACAGCATTCCCCAAAAAAACCTCGGAGTGTTTCAATTGATAAGAAGCTTCATGAGCTGAAGATGCCCCAGAAGATCCATTATCCCAGGAGAACTTTGTGATCCATGTTTTTTTAATAAACCTTTAGGTCCTCATTGGTTTCCATCCAAAGCAAATCCAAACCAGACCCAAACCAATGGATCCAAATTCCCCCTTTCCAACCAAGAGGACACCTTCCCTTGACTCGTCCTCCCGGAAAAGCCACATTCCCAGGCTTTGTGGGACAATTTTGGGATGGGAAGAGCCGTTTTTCCAACCTCCGAGGTGGGACCAGGGAGGGGGTTGGGTGAAGCTGGAGCAGGTGATTCCCACCTTGAGGACGGATCATTTTGGATGGTGGCATTCCACGAAATCCCACTCCTGAAATCAGCTAAAATTTGCTCCCAAATCCCAAATTTTCATTCCTGAACTTTCCAGAAATCGGAGCGAAGATTATCTGAGTGGGACTTTCCAACACCGACTCAAACGCTGCCTAAAAATCCGTAATAAATTCATCTCATTTTGCTTTTCCAGTCGGAATTTTCCGAGGAAAAGACGATTGATGGGAATAAGCTCTTTGGAAATGGGGATTATTGCAGGGAATGCTTTGAACTCTGAGCCAAAAGCCGGGGAACAAGCAACAACCTGCACCAATCCGAGAAAAACCCGGAATGATGAGGACTGAGGGAAGGAAGTTTCTCCCCGCCCCGAAAATTCCTGCAGAAAAAGGAATTCTGCCAACCTCAGGTGTCTCCATTTCGTATTCCGTGTAAAGAAAAACATCAGGGCCCGGAAATCCAATACCACAAAAACTCCTGGCCAGAAAATTCCGTAAAAATACTGGAAAGGGTGTTATTTTTCCTTATCTTCCCGGAATTCCTGGTGGTTTTGCTGCTGCCTTGATGAGAGGGATTCAGGAATCACCCTGGCTCAGCTAAACTGTTGCTTTTTTTTTTTTTGTTTTTCTTTTTAGAATTCCCAATTTTTGCCCTCTTGGATCATCAGGACACAGGGAATGGCTTCCCACTGCCAGAGGGCAGGGATAGATGGGATATTGGGAAGGAATTCCTGGCTGGGAGGGTGGTGAGGCCCCAGAATGGAATTCCCGGAGAAGCTGTGGCTGCCTCTTCCCTGGAATTGTCCAAGGCCAGGTCGGAGCAACCTGGGATAGTGGAAGGTGTCCAGGGGACTGGATGGGATTTTCCCTTCCCAAACCATTCCATGATTGTTATCCCTGATTTTCCCCTAAGGATGTTTTGTTTTTTTTTAAGGGAAAAAAGGCCAAGTTTGGCTTTTTGGGGCAGTGGCAGCTGGGGGGGGGAGGCAGAGAGGGAGAGGAGCAGGGAAAAATTCCGGTGGTGGCAGCTGCTGAATCCCGACCCTCCTCACCACATGTCCAAAACACCCTTTCCTTGAACTCCTATTTTTTTAACTCCTTAGGGAAAACCTCATTTCCATTAAAAAAAAAAAAAAATCCATTTGTCTCAATCCCGAGGGAAAAAGATTCAATTTAAAGCTTTAAACTTAAAAAGGTTGAGCCTGGATGCAGGAAAAGCCCAAGTGTGGGATGAAGATTGGAAAAGCGGGATCCCCAAAGTTACAGGGGTAGGAAAACAGCAGGAAAAGGACAAAAATTCCAACAAAACAGTAAAAAATGCACTTTTTTTTTGGGAATTCAAGAGGTATCAGAGCATGGGAGGTGGATATTTTATGGATTTAACGTGGGGAAAATAAAATCTAAACATGCATCCCTAAATTAAATTCCAGAATGGATTAACTTTAAACCCCAGTTCCAAGTCTGCCTTTCCTGAGATTTGCCACTGGGAGGAAAAAGGGAATATTCGATAACAGCACAGAACAAGGAATAATCCACAACAAGCCTAAGGGAAAAGCAGCACCGAGGGAAAACTTGGAAAAAGTTTTGTTTTCCTTGCTAAGCCCAGCCCTGAGAGGAAAACGAGGCTCGGAGCACATCCCGTGCTTTCTGAACTCCAAAACATTCATGGAATGAGGTCGGGAAAAGAGCAGGGAACTGCAAACAGCAAATCTGAGCCGGAGAGAAAAATATTCCTCCTCCTCCTCCTCCTCCTCCTCCTCCTCCTCCTCCCCCCTCCTTGCCAGAACCACAGCAAACATCGGGCACAGCTCCTCCGGGGAGGGGGGGTCGAATTCCTTGGAAATCCTGAGCTGGGGCTTTGGAATGGTTTTTCCTTGTCCTCGGGAAGCGGCAGCTGGCGGGGAGCAGGTGATTCCGAGGCCACCTGTCGCCATTTGATTCCCCCACCACGGCTGGGATCGGGATGAGGGAGGAACCCAGGAGGAGGAGGAGGATTTGGGATGGAAACAAGGAATCCTTGTTTCCCCAGGACGTCAACTGCGTTCAACTCCCTGTGGAATTCGATCCCGGAAAAAAAAAAAAAAAAAAAAACACCCCTGGGATGATGGGAGCAATTAGAAGGTGAAAAATGAGACGGCCTTCCCGAGGTCACCGATGACCTCCCGCTCCTTCTCCGAGAGGGAGAAAAACATGGAAGCAGCTCTCCCCCTCTTCCCGCCGGGATATTTTTAGGACTGGGAGATAAGGCTGGAAAACATTCCAAGCTCCAAGACAGGCGCTCCAGACAGCAAATCCCATTTGGGAAAAGAACTTCCCCCTCCCCACTTCCCCCCGCCTCGCTCCGCTGCTGCTGAGCGGAGCCGCAAAATCCTTCAATCCTTCGCGGGAGGAAAATTACGGGATCCGCGCGGCTGTCGGAGTTCGCGCTGCTTCCCTACTCCCTTTCCCGCTCCCAAATCCAGAAAAAAAGAGCCAGGATTGTTCCTCCGGACATAAGCAGGGTTGAAAAGCAAGAGGGAAAATGGAGGGAAGCGTTTGTTATCCGCAGGGAAGCGGGGCCATATGTTCTGTGGATATAAACGGCTCCGATAGCGTGACTCGTGCCCGGGATCCACGATCCGAGGGCTCGGCACAGTTGGTGTGGAATCTGTCGTCCCGGCTGCCAGGCGGAGGGGAAGGGAGGTGGAAAAAGCGGGATGTTGCCCAGCTTTTCACCTTTTCCCAAACCTTCTCCTCATCCTGGGGAAATACTGATCCGCAGGCTTCCCGCCGGAGACGTGGGGAGCGGGAAAAGGGGGGAATTCTGCCGCACTCAGGTGAGATCCCACCTGGAATTCTGCATCCAGCTCTGGGGTGCAAAAGCAGGAGGATGTGGAGATGTTGGAGCAAATCCAGAGGAGGTCATGGAGATGCTCCAAGGGATGGAGAGAGCCTGGGAGAGCTGGGAATGTCCATCCTGGAGAAGGGAAGGATCCAGGGAAACTTCAGAGCTCCTTCCAGTGCCTGAAGGGGCTCCAGGAGAGCTGGAGAGGAACTTTGGAAAAGGGATGGAGGGACAGGACACAGGGAATAGTTTAAACTGGCAGAGGGAATTTGGGATGTTGGGAAGGAATTCCTGGCTGGGAGGGTGGTGAGGGGCTGGGATGGAATTCCCAGAGAATCTGTGGCTGCCCCATCCCTGGAATTGTCCAAGGCCAGAAATTGGAGCATCCTGGAATAGTGGAAGCATTCCATCCTGCCCATGGAATTCCATGATCTTGAAGGTCCCTTCCCACCTGAACCATTCCATGATTTTGTGCTGCTGTTAGACCACGCTTGGAGCATCCGGAGTTTGTATCCAGAGCTGCCGATGGATCCATCCTCACATTCCAGTGGACCCCAGTGGATCCAGTTCCCTCTGGATGCTGGAGAAAAATCCCTCTAAAAACCATCCCTCGAGCTCCGAGGGTTCCCACAGGCAATTATGACTTCATTCCAAAGCTTTAAAGGGAATTAAAACGCCCCAAATCCAGGACTAGACCAGCTCATAAACTTCGAGGAAAATTCCGAACGGGCCTAAATATCCTTGAAACTTCAAAAAACAAAAACACCAAACCTGGAATGCCAGAAATAGATGTGGGTTTTTCCACCCCCAGTCCATTATTAAAACACAGATATTGCACTTTGGGAACTAAATCAGGGAATCCAGTAACAGGAATTCCACCCAAAAACGCTCCTTTGGCACCGAAATCACGTGAGGAACCCAAACACTTCCACGTTCTGCCACTCCTTGGAAGGAACTTTGCCGGAGGAATTCCCGAAGAGCAAAAGCCTCATCCCAAACCCACCCCGGGAGAGTGACTTGGCAGGTGCGGGAGCATCTGCTGCTTCCAGAGGCTCCTCTGGCAGGAGGAGCGGATTCCAGAGGCTCCCACCCATTGGATACTCCTCAAAACTTGGCCTGGATGGGCAGCGAGGATGAGGAAGGCTCATTTTCCACTAAAAATCTTGGATATTTGGGCTGCAGGAGCTTCCGTAGGCACGGGAGAAAAGGAAAACTCAGCGTCCCCATCGGAGAGGGAAAAGGGGGAAGGAATTTAGGGATTTTTTGGGAATCTTTCCCAAAAAAAACCCCAAGCCAGGAGAGCCGGAACATCCCCCCCGCCCCTCCCTTTTCCAAAGTTTCGGTCCTTATTCCAGGTGGGAGATGGGAAACTGCAGTTCCCCAATACCTTTTTTCCCTGTTTTTATAACCATGTTTCCCTAATATTTTAGGACGGGTTTGGAGGTGACCCTTCCTCCCCCAAGCACAGGAAACTTGGAATTCTCCCATTCAGCGCCCAAATTCCACCATCCCCAAGGATGGACATCTCCCCACCATTCCTTCTGGCCAAAACCATGGAAAACGACCAATGGGAGACCCCTCCGTGCTGCAGCCGTGTGGCCCTTCCATGGAAAATCCTGTTTTTTTCCCTTCCCCACCACCCCTTTAGGACACTTGGATCCATTCCCAGTCTCCTCTCCGGGCTGGAGGCGCTCGTTAAGCGCCGGCGTTAACGCGGTGCCCTCTCGGAATCCGCAGCGGATCCATCTGGGAGAGGCTCTGCCCCAGTCCCAGTTATCCGACGGTTTGGGATGACATTCCGGGAATGATCAGGAGGCACCATCTGGGCCGGAGCTTCAGCTCCACCGCCAGAGCCATGCCCAGAGCCCGGTCCTGGACGCTCCTCACAGAATCTGGGAGAGATCCCAGCGATCCGACCTTTCCATAATCTGTTTTTTGGGATCTCTGCCATTCGAAGTTATCCGTATGTGGCTCTGTTATCCCAGCCCGCTCAAGCGTGGCAAAAAGCAGGAAAAATCCATGGGGAAGGGTCCCAGATTGTCCAGCCCATGGAAGCTGGACCCATCACGTTCCTGCTCCCGTGGCACGGCCTTCATTCCCATTTTTCCGAGGGTTTTGTGGGCAGGAATCCCATTTGGAGGATTTAGAGCTGTTCCTGTGCTGTCCCCAGCCTGGAAAAATTTGGCTTCACCCCCAGATTTCTCCTCCCTTCTCTGGTGGTGCCGGGTAGGGAAAACTGGGGACACTCGGGAACAGCAGCCAAGGAATGTGGGAGGTGGAATAAAATCCATCCCGGTCATCACAGGGAGCCATGGAATGGTTTGGGTGGGAAGGGACATTAAGGATCATGGAATTCCACCCCTTTCCATGGGCAGGGACAACTTCCACTATTCCAGGATGCTCCAAGCCCTGTCCAACCTGGGCTTGGACACTTCCAGGGATCCAGGAGCAGCCACAGCTTCTCTGGGAATTCCATCCCAGGGCCTCACCGCCCTCCCAGCCAGGAATTCCTTCCCAAATCCCATCTCTCCCTGCCCTGTGGCAGTGGAAAGCCATTCCCTGTGTCCTGTCCCTCCATCCCCTGTCCCAAATCCCTCTCCAGCTCTCCTGGAGCCCCTTCTGGCACTGGAAGGAGCTCTGAAGTTTCCCTGGATCCTTCCCTTCTCCAGGCTGGACATTCCCAGCTCTCCCAGGCTCTCTCCAGCCCTTGGAACATCTCCGTGGCCTCCTCTGGATCTGCTCCAGCAACTCCACGTCCTCCTGATGTTGGAGCCCAGAGCTGGATGCAGGATTCCAGGTGGGATCTCACCTGAGTGGGGCACAATTCCCCCCTTTCCTGCTTCCCTGCTGCGGAATGGGCCCGGGACACTGGGAATTTCTGGGATGTGAGAGGACACGGAATGGGGCAGGTCCCGTTTTTCACCCACCAACACCCAAAATTCCCTCTGCTTGGAACTGCTCCCCATCCCTTCATCCCCCAGCCTGGATCCAGGAAGGAAAGGAGCAGCTCCTCCAGCACCAGGAGGGCTTTCCCATATTCCCCTCCATCCTTGCTCCAGAGAGAGCTTGGGATGCTGAAATCCCTTTTTTTTTTTTTTGTTTTTGCCGAAGAGGAATTCTCCAGCCGTGCGGCAAGAAGGACAAAACATTCCGGAGTCGAGGGGATCCTCTGGAGAACAGCAGGAGGAGAAGCCCACGTGTTCCACTCCCCTTAAACCTCCTGCATCCTCCACATCCCAAAATCCGCGGAATTGGCTGCAGCCGCCTCGGGGTTTCCTGGGAGCCGCTCCCTCAATCCCAGCTGTTGATCCCATTTATGGAGATTTTGTGTCCACCCCATTCCATGGGATCGATGGGGCACATCAAACATTTAAAGCTTGAAAATTCCGAGGATCCCAACCCTCCGGAGGATTCCGATTGGGGAAAAAAGCGCGGAAACCCGCCATTACATCCCATTTTTCCAGGGTTTGGAAGCGGGCTGGGCACAACCAGGTTTATCAACGGCTCCGTGCTGATTCCAAAATTATATCCATGGCTCAGGGCTTTTGTTCCTGTTCCTCCTCCTCCTCCTCCTCTTCCCCCAAAATTCCGGGAGAGCCACGCGGGAATAAAAGAGCCGCGTTCGTTAATTCGGGATTAAACACAAAAGATAATGGGGAAAAAAAATCACAGAGGCCTCCAACCTCCTGGATTTTCCATTCATCCTGAGCTATTCCAGGCTCTGCCTGCTGCTGGGCACCCTCGGAGAAAAACATTCCCGGAGCAAAATCCGATGGTTCCGTCGGCGCCGCCCCCAAAATTACCGCAGCGGCTGCTCCGGGCCTGGAGTGGCAGCGGCTCCTCCTTCCCTGTGGCAGCTCCTGGGGTAATTCCTCGCTCCTGCTGGGAGCCCAAGAAAAGCTTTTTGGAGGGTTTGTTTTTGGGTAATATCCACGTTTTTTTCCGTAGAGGGATCGGCACCAGCTCGTGTGGAATCGCGTTGGCGATAAACAGGAAAAAAAAGTCCCAAAGCGCTCTCAAGTCTCGATTCCATCTTATAGATGGAAGGAAAAGGCTTCTGGAATTTAAAAATTGAGGTCTGGATCCCAAACTTCAGGTTTGGACCCTAAAACCTGAGGGTTTGATCCTAAAATCTGCGGTTTCGATCCCAAATCTGAGGTTTTCATCCCAAACCTGAGGTTTGGATCCCAAACTGAAGGTTTTGATCCTAAACCAGAGATTTGGATACTAAACCTGAAGGTTTTGATCCCAAACTTGAGGTTTTGATCCTAAAATCAGAGGTTTTCATCCTAAACCTGAGGTTTGGATCCTAAAATTGAGGTTTGGATCCCAAACTGAAGGTTTTGATCCTAAACCAGAGATTTGGATACTAAACCTGAGGGTTTTGATCCCAAACTTGAGGTTTTGATCCTAAAATCAGAGGTTTTCATCCTAAACCTGAGGTTTGGATCCTAAAATTGAGGTTTGGATCCCAAACTGAAGGTTTTGATCCCAAACTTGAGGTTTTGATCCTAAACCTGAGTTTTTAATCCCAAACCCGATGTTTTGATCCTAAAATCTGGGGTTTGGATCCCAAACTGAAGGTTTTGATCCTAAACCAGAGATTTGGATACTAAACCTGAAGGTTTTGATCCTAAACTTGAGGTTTTGATCCTAAAATCTGAGGTTTGGATCTTAATCCTGCAGTTTTGATCCCAAACCTGAGGTTTTGATCCTAAACTTGTGGTTTGGGTGCTAAACCTGAGGCTTTGCTCCTGAAATCAGAGGTTTTGATCCTAAATCTTAAGTTTTGATCCCAAACTTGAGGTTTTGAACCTACACTTGAGGTTTGGATCCTAATCCTGAGGTTTTGATCCCAAACCTGAGGTTTTGCTCCTAAAATCAGAGGTTTTGATCCTAAATCTTAAGTTTGGATCCCAAACCTGAGGTTTTGATCCTAAACCTGAGCTTTGATCCACTAAAAAGGCCCTGAACCGACGTCATCGTCGCCCTTGGTGGGCCGGGATTTGTTCCGGCGAGGCCCCTGATAAGAAGGGCCCCGTGGCAGGACTCGTTATCAGCTCGTAATTGATAACGACTTTTAATTACCCAAATCCTCTTAATAACTCATTTTCCTCAAACGAACCAGATCGACGGCTCCGATAGCGCCGATTCCGCTCGGATTCCCGGTTTTTCACCCAGTTCTCCGGGATACCCCACAACTTCCTGGGGTGGGAACGTGCAGGAACACGAGGCGCTCCTCCAATCCCCCAAAAACTCTTCCCGACATTCAAAAAATGGGAGAAGCGATCCCGGGAAGTTTTTTTTAGCTCGGGATAAGGAGCTGAACAAGCTGTGGATGAATTCCTGGGTTTTTTTTTTTTTTTTTCTGTTTTTCCAGGGATAGACGGAGCGGCTGCGCTCCATCCCTGGATCCGTCTGGAGAACGCTCCGGTGTTTTTATCGGGATCTCGGAGCACACGGAGGCGAGGTCGGCCAGCTCCCCCTTCCCTCTATCCCACAGACGGCTTGGGCAGCTGCCAGAGCATCCATTCCAGCCTTTCCCGAGTCATTCCCACTCCTCCTGCACCTCCCTTCCCGGTTTTCCTCAGGTTGCATCCCAAGGGATGCACATCCGAGGCTGATCCGACATCAATCCAACTTCCCTTTGCTGTTGGGATGATGGGAAAACAGGCTGGAGAACCAAGCTGGAATCTCCATTAAATTCCCATATTTTATCAGGAGAATCCCAAATCCTGACAGCAAGGGCTGTGCTATGTGGGTGAGCCTGGAATTCCCACCTGGAATTCCCACCTGGAATTCCCACCTGGAAGCTGGACCCAAAGTGACTTTTGAAGTTCCTAAAGAGATCACGCCACCAAGTCAATTTTTTTGGATACAAGGCGGGTAATGAAGGATGTTAAGCAAGGAAAAATCCTGGACAAATAAGGAAATAGGAAAAAAGAGGGAATACGGAATGAAGGCATGAGGAATCGCATGGCGGGGAAGGGAACCGGGCTGGCAGCTCCATTTCCTAAGGGATTTTCCCAGCAAAAATCCTGAACTTTGACACTCCCGCGCCCCAGATTTCCCCCTCAGATGAAAAGAATTCCCTGTGGCACCTTTCCCTGCAGGATTTTTCCAGGCTCTGGCAAAGAATTCCTAGGAAGTGCACATCCCTTCCTTGTTTTCCCCCATTTCATGGATATTTCCCTGATTTTTTTTTTTTTTTCAGCCACCACCATCATTTTTTGGGATTTTTGTGAAATTTGCAGCCAGGAGGTGAATTTCACGGAATCATGGAATGGTTTGGAAGATGATCCAATCCCACCCTTTTCCATGGGCAGGGACACTTCCCGTTATCCCAGGTTGCTCCAAGCCCTGCCCAACCTGGCCTTGGACACTTCCAGGGATGAGGCAGCCACTGAATTCCCTGGGAATTCCATCCCAGCCCCTCACCACCCTCCCAGCCAGGAATTCCTTCCCAATATCCCAAATTCCCTCTGCCAGTTTAAACCATTCCCTGTGTCCTGTCCCTCCATCCCTTTTCCAAAATCCCTTCCCAGCTCTCCTGGAACCCCTTGAGGGGATCCCCTCTCCCAGGGAACAATTTCCGAAGCCTTTGGATCATGGGAACTCTCATCCCTGGTAAACTTCCAGCTCTCCCAGTGCTGTTTAATCCCTAATTTTCCACAGCTTCGTTAGGCAACCACATGCAAATCACTTCCCTCTTCTCGCTGCTTTCCGTGGCTCAGCATTCCAGGAAAAAGGCTGGGAATGTGCCGAAGACCGGAGCACTTCTGTGTCAAGCCCAGGCATGGAATAAATCCTCCCAAATTAATTCCCAGTGCCCAGGGAGCGACACTCCGGGCACCTGCACAACTCCAGGGCGTGTTCGGAATTAATTATCATAAACCCTGGATATTTATTAGTTGAGTCAGGCAGGGAAATACTTGGAAAGCAGAGCGGGGGAGGGGGTGGGTTGATCCCGATCCCATTTTATCCGATCCCGTTTCTCCTGTGGCTGAAATGGGGATGGGGAAACGTTCTAGAGCGGGAAAAGGGGGGAATCCTGCCCCTCTGCTGGAATTTGCCACCTGGAATTCTGCATCCAGCTCTGGGGTGCAAAAGCAGAAGGATGTGGAGATGTCGGGGAAGGTCCAGAGGAGGCCAAAGAGTTGCTCCAAGGGTTGGAGGGATAGAAATGTCCCACCTGGAGAAGGGAAGGATCCAGGGAAAACTCAGAGCCCCTTCCAGTGCCTGAAGGGGCTCCAGGAGAGCTGGAGAGGGATTTGGGACAAAGGATGGAGGGACAGGACACAGGGAATGGTTTAAACTGGCAGAGGGAATTTGGGATATTGGGAAGGAATTCCTGGCTGGGAGGGTGGTGAGCGGCTGAGATGGAATTCCCAGAGAAGCTGTGGCTGCCCCTGGATCCCTGGAAGTGTCCAAAGCCAGGTTGGAGCAACTTGGGAGAGGGATTTTCCCTTCCAACCCAAACCTCGGGTTTGAGCATTTGGTGAAGTTTTTCTGTGAAATTTCCACGAAATTTCCACAAGTTGATGAAGTTTTTGCTCCACTACCAGAGCCAAAAAAAAAAAAAAAAAAAAAAAAGAAGAAGGAATTTTTTTTTAAGCCTGGAATTGTTGATCCCGTTGAAACTCCCACCCGGATCTGGATCAACCCCAAAACCTGCCTCATCCCTCCCATCCCTGAAGGACAAAGAGGATGGCCTGGAATTTCTCCATCTTTCCATTCCCCGGCGCTGTGGGAGCCTCATCCCATTCCCAGACCGTGGCATTCCACTGGAAATCCTTCTCTTCCCCATGTTTTATCCACGGGGTGGATGGGCAGAGCAAGAAGTCGGGGCTGGAGCCCCTCTGCTCTGGATTCAGCCTCGGAGAGCTGGGAATGTCCAGCCTGGAGAAGGGAAGGATCCAGGGAAACCTCAGAGCCCCTTCCAGTGCCTGAAGGGGCTCCAGGAGAGCTGGAGAGGGATTTGGGACAAGGGATGGAGGGACAGGACACAGGGAATGGCCTCAGGCTGGACATTCCCACTTTTCTCAGCCTGTTTTCCTCTCCTTTATTAATATTTTTCCAGCCTTCCAACGCATTTTTTCTGCCCAAAACAACCCCCAGGTTTCCAGAACAATCACCTGGATCTTTGTCTTTGCCCTTTTTATCGGTGTAAAAATCAGCTTTTATTCAGATTTTCTGGTTTCTTTAACTTCCAGGACTCTGGTCTGAAGAGATTTTCCTACAGTTGCTCCATTCCCATGAAATCTTGGATCTTTTGAGGTCCCAGCCTGGCCCAGTCTATGATTTATTTGCTGTAAATTATCCGACTTTTTAAAAAATTCACCTAAACTGTCCAGCATCCCACCCAAATCTCCCCTTTCCCAGTGGGAAGCCATTCCCTGTGTCCTGCCCTTCCATCCTTTGTCCCAAGTCCCTCTCCAGCTCTCCCAGCTACAAACCATCCCGAATCTGCCGTTCCAATGAAACCAACAGCCGCAATTCCCAGAGGAACCGCGGATTTTAATTCCTTCGGCAAACCCAGCTCCCACAGAAAGTCACACCCAGCTCCCGAAATTGGATTTGTTTGGGTTTTATTCCCTTTGTTTGTTTGTTTGTTTTTAAAGGAGGAGGATGGGGGATACCCTTCCCTTCCCTTCCCAAGTCTCCCTGCTCCTTGCCGTCTCCCAGGCTTGGCTCATCCGGCAGCTCCTGAACTCCCACCGGGAATTAGGGGCGGAGGCAGCATTTTTCTGGCTCCTCAACCTCCCCCGTGGGGCTAATTAATATTCCTTAAGCACCACACCCCTAATTACAATAGACAAAAAGCGCTTTGGTCTCCGAAGTTCTCTCGACTCCGGATTTTCCCGGCGAATTTACATCCCGCGGAACACCCATTAACTCCATGTTTTTAATTACGGCATCAAAACCCTCTTGATTAGAGCACAAAAAAAAGCCGTCGACTCTCAAATTAAGAGCACAAAAAAACCCCAAAAACCACACCCCCAGCTCATTCCCCTGGTCCCAGCTCACCAGGAAAACATTCCCAATCCCGAGCAAAGCATTCCAGACGGTGACACACGCCATGGAAGAGCTCGGAGACGGGATGAGAGCTCCCCTCATTAGCATAAATTAGGATAGAGCAGATTTAGCAATGAAAGGACTTGGGGCAGCTCTGGGCTCTTGGAGTTTTGTAGCCTTTCCCAGAGGATCCCGTCGCCTCCAGGATAATTCCGTACGGATCGCGGCCCTTGACCGCATCCGCCGGGATGAGAACAGAGCCTTCAGTGTTCCTCCCAGCCCTTTTCCATCCTCACCCTGCCTGGAAAAGGGCTTGGACAAAGCTGTCCCACTTCCAGGGAGTGTTTTGCTCCCAGTAATCCTTAAGCATTCCCAAAACCCGTCAGTCCGGGGTGTATTCGGGAGCCGACCGCGCGAGCGCGAGGGTTTAATGGGAAGCATTAAATTTGAGGGAATTTTTCACGTTCTCCTGCCTCGCTTTAAGCACCAGTTCCCCTGAACCGTGATCCTCATCAAAACGCCACGGGGAAAAAAAAACAAAACATGGGAAACGGATAATCACCACCAAAAAATGCAGGAAAATTGTGCTCTGAAGGAATTTCAGGATGGAGGCGAAGCTCGGCCCAGGAGCCCCCGTTGTCAAAACTGCTCCACCTGCCCAGGAAAAGGGACCCTGGATGTCCCCTCCTTCCGTCATTCCCGCTCTCCCTGAAGCCGATTCCAGCTTCAAAGAGGGAAGTTTGGGAATTACAGCCCCACGCAGCTGCGGGGTGGCACCGAGGAGCTTTTGGGGCAGCGTGAAGCCGGGGAAGACGGGTTTGAGTGGGGAAATTAGAGAGGAAATTCTTCCCTGGGAGAGTGGGAAGGCTCTGGAATGGGATTCCCAGGGAATTCATCCCTGGAAGTGCCCAAGGCCAGCTTGGATGAGGCTTGGAGCAACCTGGGATTTTGGAAGGTTGGAAGCAGCGCAGGGGTGGAATTTCATGAGCTTTAAACCCCCTTCCGACCCAAACCACTCAACCATTCCACCCTTCCACCTTTTACTACCTAATTTTCTCCTCCCGAAGCGTCGCCGAGCCCAGGGAAGCGGGAGGAAAAAAAATCCCAAAATCCGCCAAAAAACAACCGCGCCAAACCCGCTCCCGGTGCCGCCGAGCCCGACGCCCACCTCCTTCCACGGAGAGATCCCATCATTCCTTCATCTGCCATCTCCCACCATCCCTCCGGGGCTCCTCAGGACACGCCGGGGCCACCTTCTCCCTCCTCTCTCCGTTGACGCCGCATCCACCCCGAAGGGTCTAATTTGCGGGGGGGGGGCGATTCCCAAATCCGCGAGCGAGCCTCCGCACGCCTTTCCCGAGGAGACGGAGCCTCCAGAGGGCCTGGCAGAGAGCCCTCCCCTCCGGAGCCGTGTGGGTGACGGCGCTGCCCTCCCCGATCCGGCCTCCCCTGGGATTTTGCAACAGAAAGGAACCACAGAGAAGTTTTTTGGGGTTTTTTTCCGGCTTTTTTCAGAAGAGTTTAATTAGTTGGGAGATGGGAAACAAGGGGTTGCTTTTTTTTTTTTTTTTTTTTTTTTTTGGTGGTGGTGTTATTTGGGGTTTTCTTGTTTTGTTCCCTTTTTTTCCTACCCCCCCCCACCCCGGAAAGTTTCCGATCTTCCCACTTCAACCAGGAGGCGACCCCATGAGTTATTCCCTAATCCTGATGCTTAAGACCAGACCGGCCTCAGATCCGCCTTTTTTCAGGAAAAAAAAAAAAAAAAGGGGAAAAAAAAAAAAAAAGTTTGACCTCGCTGCGCTTTGGTTCTGAAGATCGGTGGGGAAGGTGATGGAGAAAAGGCTCAAAAATTTTAAAAATTGGTAAAAAAAGACTTGACACAAGCAGAGGCTCCCCTGCCAAGCCACAAGGTGGGCTCCGCGCAAGGTAAAATCCTGTTATCCCCAGGAAAAAGCAGTTTGGAAAAGACCTGGAAAGCCTCAGATCCGTGGAGAAATCGAGATCAAACCTGGGATTCAAATCCTAAATATTTAATAGCTCAGGCAAGGAGTCCAGAAGTGAGACCGTGTAATCCATTTTTAATGCTCCGTATTCTTCTTCACGATTTGTCTTTCTGCCTAAAAAATTTTCGGAGCGACGATTTATCCGGAGTGGTTTAATACGAAATTAAAATTACGGCAGGGGTGGGATCGGGAGTTTAAGGATTCTCTCAGCTGGAAGGATCTGTGGCATAAATGAATTATTTCCTGAAAGAGGCTTTTTTTTTTTATTCCTTCCAGGCAGAGAAATTCCAGGGAGTCGATACGGGCCTGGATTAGACACGAGATTTATGGATTTATACTAAGAAAAGGGAAGATTCCGAGAAGATAGAAGGAAAATGTGTTTGTTGAGGGTGGGGAGGAGCTGGAATGGAATTCCCGGAGAAGCTGTGGCTGCCCCTGGATCCCTGGAAGTGTCCAAGGCCAGGTTGGACAGGGCTTGGAACAACCTGGGATAGTGGAAGGCTTCCCTGCCCATGGAAAGGGGTGGAAGTGGATGGGCTTTAAGGTCTATTCCCAGCCAAACCATTCCATGATTATCCATGCACAATTCCAGGGGAATTGCTCTGGAAAGCAGAGCAATTAATAAATTAATACAGCAGTTTATTAATCCGGTCTCATGGATTAAGTTTGGTCACAGAACCATGGAATGGTTTGGGTGGGAAGGGACTTTCAAGATCCACTTGTTCCCAAGGGCAGGGACATCTTCCAAGATTCCAAGTTGCTCCAAGGCCCTGTCCTGGCCTTGGACACTCCCAGGGGCAGCCACAGTTTCTCCGGGAATTCCATTCCAGCTCCTCACCACCCTCACGGGGAAGAATTCCGTTCCAATATCCCACCCAAATCTCCCTTTTCCCAGCAGGAAGCCATTCCCTGCGCCCTGTCCCTCCATCCCAAATCCCTCTCCAGCTCTCCTGGAGTCCCTTCAGGCACTGGAAGGAGCCCCAAGGTCTCTTCCCTTCTCCAGGTTGGACATTCCCAACCTCATCTGACAGAGGTGGTGACACCGCACCCACATTCCATATCCTGGAGATTCCATGTCCAGGCATTCCTTCCTTGCTGTATTTCTGGCAAAAAAAAAAAACAAAAAAACCAACAAACCCCCAATCCAACAGCGGCAGCTCAACCATTCCAGCTTTTCCTCCGGGAAAAGCTTGCGGTGGCGCTTCCCACAGCTTAAAATGCCCGGAGGGATCTCTGTCCCATTTTAGGCAGCCCCAATTCCCCACTCTTCCCTTCTTCCAGGCCGTGTCGTCCCAATCCTGCAGCTTTTCCCGCAGGGAAAAACCCAGGAATGCGTCACTTGTTTTCCTGGATTTCACCAATATTTATTTTAATCCGGCCCTGATTAATTGGGACGGTTTTACTGTCCCTGAAATTCCAGCCTTGGAGAAACACTTGCAACCTCTTCTGTGCTTCCAGTTGTCTTCAACTCATCAAAAAAAGACTTGGAAAAAGTCACTCCGAATAACGTCTCTGCTTCCCAAACCATCCAACTGGGAAGAGCCTGACCTACTTGGCAGGAGCGTGGAGAGCCTGCGCTCTTCTCTTTACTTTATTTTTTTTTTTTTTTTAACTTTTTATTTCTTTTTCATGATTTAAGAGAATCCAAACGGGAGGCGCTGGAGAGGCGGGAATTCCGCAAAGTCATTAAGAGACCACCAGAGGGGCTGGAAGCCCCTGATCCGCGTTTTTCCCTGTAATCCACATTCCCTTCGTCAATTTGCCAAAAAAGGGAACTTTACTCTGGGTTCTGACAGTTCCCAAACTGAGGTTTGGGGATGAGGAGAGGAATCCTGAGGAAAAGGACAACCAGCAGGAAAATCAGGATGGAAATTTATCAGGAAGCACAAAATATAGATGGGGGGGGGAAAAAAAAGGAGAGGCCTAAAAGGCAAGGGGAAGGAAAATACCTGGAATTTGTTCCCTTTTGATAATTCCTAAAACACTGAGAACAAGCGGGAAGAAAAAAGACTGGGATAGGATGGGGTGGAATGGAATGGGATTCCTTCTCATGCTGGAGAAGAGAACGATCCAGGGAAACCTCAGAACCCCTTCCAGTGCCTGAAGGGGATCCAGGAGAGCTGGAGAGGGACTTGGAATGAGGAATGGAGGGAGAGGACACAGGGAATGGCTTCCTATTGCCAGAAGGCAGGGATAGATGGGATATTGGGAAGGAATTCTTCCCTTTCAGGGGCTGGGATGGAATTCCCAGAGAATCTGTGGCTGCCCCTGGCTCCCTGGAAGTGTCCAAGGGGAGTTTGGAGCAACCTGGGACAGTGGAAGATTGGGGGTTGGAATTCCATGATCCTTTACATCCCTTCCAACCCAAATTCCACGATTCCACGATCCTACCACATCCCTCTTCTTCATCCACATGGAAAGTGGGGGATGGTAATGACATAACCTCATCCCAGTTATCCATAAAAACGAGATGAGGGACGATCACTAATCCCATAAAATCCAATACCGAGCCGCAGCTTTGGGCACGCAAATAGGTCACGGAAACGATGCAGCACCTCGTAATTCCCACTGGGAACAGAGCGGGTGGGATAAACAGGAATCTGCTCTTTTCCCGGGAGAATTTGGCCCCTTGCACTCAAATCCCTCCTGAGAAGCCGAATTCCTCCAGGAAATTCGTCCTGCAGCGCTCAGGAGCAACAAACAGGGAGAGGTTTGGATCCTGTGGATGGAGAGCCGGGATAAAAGGCCAGGAAATTGCCGAGTGCTGATCCTGCTTCTCCCGGAGTGTGGAATCTTTTTTGGCGCCTTGAGCTTCCGGGGGTGAAGGACGGTCCTTCAAGATGAATAACTCGAAATAACGGCACAGAACACGGCAAATTTAGCAGGTTTTTGTCCGGCTCCAAGTCAGCTGTTTGCAGCTAATTATAGGGATGTCAGGGAATTCAGGATTTGTCAGCCGGATTGAAGATGGGAGAACGTTGCTTGGGAAAATGTCTCGATTAAACTCCGCAAAAATCCTGCAAAAAATCCCGCAAAAAGAGCCGGATCTTTGCGGGGTTTTGGGGGGTCTGGCTTGGGGTTTTTTTTCTGGCCTTGGACACTTCCAGGGATCCAGAGGCAGCCACAGATTCTCTGGGAATTCTATTCCAGTGGAATTTCCACTCTCACAGAGAAGAAATCCTTCCCAATATGCCAGATATCCCTCTGGCAGTGGGAAGCCATTCCCTGTCTCCTGTCCCTCCATCCCTTGTCCTAAATTCCCTCTCCAGCTCTCCTGGAGCCCCTTCAGGCACTGGAAGGGGCTCTGAGCTCTCCCTGGATCCTTCCCTTCTCCAGGATGGACATTCCCAGCTCTTCCAGACTGGCTCCAGCCCTTGGAGCATCTCCATGACCTCCTCTGGATCTGCTCCAGCAGCTCCACATCCTCCTGATGTTGGGCCCCCGAGCTGGATGCAGAATTCCAGGCGGCAATTCCGGCAGAGGGGCAGAATTCTAAAAATTCCGCTCCAAATTGCAAGGAATTGCCTAAAATTCCGCTCTCAATCTCGAAGCTTGGAATTGCAGAACCAACGCGAGAGCGGCAAGGGCGACAAATCAGAGCCTGGAGTTGAATTTCCATCAACACCCAGCGCCTCCAAGTTCAGGGTCATGGTGTCAAACCCACTTAAGCGTGGCCTAAAATAGTTAAGCAAGAGCTGAGTCTGCACCTGGATCCTCCTGACCTTCATCCCATCCCATTAATTTCATCCCATCCCATCCATTAATTTCGATCGCTCCGAGCGTTTCATACTTGATCGCCAGGGAAGATAATTTGCTGCGCGAGCCCTGCTATCAAATCCCAGGCACCGAGCATGGATTTGGGGCAGGGAGATCCCAAAAAAATCGCCAGGGACAGCCATTCCCTGTGAGGAATGTGCGGTTTCTTCCCCAGAGAAGCCCACCAGAAATCATGGATTAATAGGGAAAACCACAAAAGCGGGGAAAATAGGCGAATTTTTTTGATGTGACCAATGCAGAGAATGCGGAGATTCCTCCACTTGGCAAATCTCAACTGGTGGAACGAGTTTTCCCAGTCCAACTCGGGCTTGGTGGATCAAGGAAAAGTTTGGAATTGCTTCCAAAACATTCCTGTAATGATCTTAATGAAGGCAATAAAAATCCTTCTCACAGATCCGATATATTTTTTGGAGACGAGGATTTTTCCTCAAAAGCCTGGAAATATTTTCTGGAAACCAAGCCTGTGAGTTTTTCCTGATAACTCCTGATAAATAAATTTCCTGATAAATCTTTCTGGCGACTAAATGGGATCTAAGAGGGCTGGAGAGGGAATTCACTTTGGAAAAGTTGACAGGACACAGGGAATGGCGTGCTCCGACAAGAGGGCAGGGATAGGGCGGGATACTGGGAAGGAATTCTTCCCTGGGAGGGTGGTGGATACCTAAACCCACACCCCTAAAAGGGATTTTGTCCTGGAACCACTTCACGTCCTGTTGGAACTCAAACGCTTAAAACAAACAAAAAAAAACCAAACCAAAACAAAAGAAAAAAACCCAACAACAACAACAACAACAACAACAACAACAACAACAACAACAATAATAATAATAATAATAATAATATTTTTATATATTATTTATATATTATAATATTATATATATTTATATATTATAATAATAATTATTATAATATATTATATATATATAAAATATATATATACTATATTATATATAGTATATAATAATAATAATAATAATAATAATAATAATAATAATAATAATAATTATTATTATTATTATTATTATTATTATTATTATTATTATTATTATTATTATTATATTCTGTAATATTTTCAGAGCAGAAATGGAATTGGGAGAGGTCAGAAAGTGCTTGGCCACCCAAGGGGAGACGATTTTATTCATTTCCGTGACGTTACTTCAGGCCCTGGCGGCTGCCGAGCGTCGTTTCCCCCGCGGAATTTCCGAGGGAAAACGAAGGCATCGCCCCTGAGGAAAACGAGCTTTTATCAACACCCACGACCGCGTCAGCGAGCGGATCTCGAGTCTTTTATTATGCAAAAAATGCGCAATCCCCTCACTCCACAGGGGTTGTGCTCTCCGCAGCGGAGTTTTAGCCGTTTCCAGAATTTTATTTCCAGTTTAGCAGCGGGAATTGAGCAGGGATGAGTGGGAAGAAGCAGAAGGATAAAGAGCTGGAAGAAATCTGGTTTTGGAGGAATTCCCAGAGCAGTTGTGGCTGCCCCTGGATCCCTGGAAGTGTCCAAGGCCAGGTTGGAGCAACCTGGGATAGTGAAAGGTGTCCCTTGCCCATGGAATGGGAGTGGGATGAGATGATCTTGAAGATCCCTTTTCCAACTCAAACCATTCCATGGCTTTCCCCGCCCTGGATTTCTACATCCTAAGGAAGCCCCGTTTCCCTTGGATGACTTAAAGAGGGGAAAAAACAGCGCCAGCCACGCTCCCAGCCCACTTCCCACCCAGTTTTGTTTCCCAGAATTATTTAACAGCATCTCCTATGGAATAACTACAAACATCAAATTTAGAGGTGAGACAACTCCCCTCCCAATTAAAAAAAAAAAAAAAAATCCAGGAAGCAACTTAGACCCTCAGCCAGATGAGGAAGCAGGAGATCTCCCAAAGACAGGACTTTTCTTGGCCAAACTGGGGGCTCTTGGCTTCAATGAGACAGGTTGACAACTGGAAAAGCAGGAAAATCTCCTTAATGGCTCTTCCAACCACAAGTTGTGGCGTTGCCCAGGTCCTGATGCTATCAGGGCTTCAAATATCCACAGGAGGGTTGTGTTATCCTGGTTTAATTCCCTGGCTTTGGTCTGGCCGGGCAATTACAGGAATTTTGCAAACACTTAATCCTTAAATGAACTCGACTCCAGGTTTAGCTTCCCGCAGAGCCCGGCGGGCGCCTCTCAAAGAGGTGATCCGTGGAGGAGCCGGTTGGATCCCATTGTGCCGGGACGGAGCCAAGCACTCCAGGAAAAATAAACAACCTGATGCCATCAGGCCTGCTCAACGCAATCCAAAGGCCGGGAGAATGAATGGAAGCGCTGGGGTGAAACCTCACCCCCCTGTGCAGGAGGTGATTATCCAAAGCTGCCAGACAGGAGCCAGGTCCTGCTTCCAGCCTTCCTGAAAACACAGGGAGGATAAAACATCCCCATCCCATTTTCAAGAGGCTCAGGAAATCCAACGACACAAACGCGGCCACTTTCGCTAGGCCGCGGCCTTGTTTGGATGCAATAAATCCCTCAAAAGAAAAAAAAAAAATGGTTTTGGATGAGAACTAATCAATGCATATTAGTTCAGTGCACCAGACAGGATCCAGGTCCTGCTTCCCAAAGAGGCAGGGAGGGATAAAACAGCCCCATCCCATTTTCAAGAGGCTCAGGAGTTCCGAGGACACAAACGTAGCCACTTCCGTCAGGCTGCGGCCTTGTTTAGGTGCAATAAATCCCTCAAAAGAAAGAAAAACCCGGCTTTGGCTGATAACTAATCTGCTTTGATAAGAATCAGTGCACCAGACAGAATCCATGTCCTGCTTCCCAAAGAGGCAGGGAGGGATAAAACAGCCCCATCCCATTTTCAAGAGGCTCAGGACCTCCTAACTTCCGCTAGGCCGCAGCTTTGTTTGGATGCGATAAATCCCTGGAAAGAATGAAAAAGTCAGCTTTGGCTGATAACTAATCTGCTTTGATAAGAATCAGTGCACCAGACAGGATCCAGGTCCTGCTTCCAGCCTTCCTGAAGAGGCAGGGAAGGATAAAACATCCCCATCCCATTTTCAAGAAGCTCAGGAAATCCAACGACACAAACGTGGCCACTTCCGCTAGGCCGCGGCCTTGTTTGGGTGCAATAAATCCCTGGAAAGAAAGAAAAACCTGGCTTTGGGTGAGAACTAATCAATGCAGATTAGTTCAGTGCACCAGACAGGATCCATGTCCTGCTTCCCAAAGAGACAGGGAGGGATAAAACAGCCCCGTCCCATTTTCAAGAGACTCAGGACCTCCTAACTTCTGCTAGGCCGCAGCTTTGTTTGGATGCAATAAATCCCTGGAAAGAAAGAAAAGCCTGGCTTTGGGTGAGAACTAATCAATGCAGATTAGTTCAGTGCACCAGACAGAATCCATGTCCTGCTTCCCAAAGAGGCAGGGAGGGATAAAACAGCCCCGTCCCATTTTCAAGAGGCTCAGGACCTCCTAACTTTCGCTAGGCCGCAGCTTTGTTTGGATGCGATAAATCCCTGGAAAGAACGAAAAAGTCAGCTTTGGCTGATAACTAATCTGCTTTGATAAGAATCAGTGCACCAGACAGAATCCATGTCCTGCTTCCCAAAGAGGCAGGGAGGGATAAAACAGCCCCGTCCCATTTTCAAGAGGCTCAGGACCTCCTAACTTCCGCTAGGCCGCAGCTTTGTTTGGATGCGATAAATCCCTGGAAAGAAAGAAAAACCTGGCTTTGGGTGAGAACTAATCAATGCAGATTAGTTCAGTGCACCAGACAGGATCCAGGTCCTGCTTCCCAAAGAGACAGGGAGGGATAAACCAGCCCCATCCCATTTTCAAGAGGCTCAGGAATTCTGAGGACACAAACGTGGCCACTTCCGCCAGGCCGCGGCCTTGTTTGGATGCCATAAATCCCTGGAAAGAAAGAAAAACCCGGCTTTGGCTGATAACTAATCTGCTTTGATAAGAATCAGCGTGGGAACTGGGAGCTCCAGTAACAACCGGTCAAAGTCTATTTATACAAGTCATCCCTGCCAGGGATCCATAGGAGAACGAACACCGGGAAGTCTACGGGGGGAAAAAAATCTCCGTTAATGTGCTTGTTTCAGCAAACGAGGATCGGGGGAAAAGCAGTTGCAGCAGATTCATGAAGCTCTGTCTAGAAACTGTTGTCTCACTGGGTGTTTTTATCAGGGAATTATGGATTTTGGATGGTAGCAAATCGTGATGGTGAGGCCAATATCCGATTATTTGGAAATGGGATGAGGTTTTGCAGCCAAATCCAGGTCGCAGTCTGGACATCCACCCAAGGCTTTACCTTGAGCTTAGGTGAACTCCAGGTGTTTTTTCATTTCCACACCTGCACAGCCATGGAATCCACCCTTCCATCCCCCTTCAGTATGGAATTCTGGCTGATCAGGCCATTCCCATTAAAAGAATATTCATTCCTTCAGGTAGATTTGGAGGGAAGAATCCCAGACAACACAATAACTACAACTAATCCATAATTTTATTTCGTTTATCCCCAATTTTTTGGAGCCTTTTTTATCCAAATCCCAAGTCCTTCAGAGCAACTCCTCTGCCACATCCGAGGTGTGAGCGCTGAGCTCCGCACCCGGAATTCCGCATCCACTTAAACACCAACTTCCTTCCACTGCGGCTCTTTGAACGTTATGAATAAAAAATCCGGATAATTCCTGAGGCAGGCAATGCTATTCCAGCTTTACCACCCGCAGCTCCGGCACTTCATTAGGAACTCACAACACCGCCTGCCTTTGAGCTGATTATTTTGTTGTCGGAGCCACATTCCCGCTCGGAGCTGAGCACGCGTCAGAAAAATACACAGATGGGTTTTTCGGGGATGATTTTTTTTTGCCCTTTTAGAAAAGCAAATCACCTCAAATTAAGGTGAACAAGATAAGGATGAGACAGCCTGGAAGAGCTGGGAATGTCCATCCTGGAGAAGGGAAGGATCCAGGGAGAGCTCAGAGCCCCTTCCAGTGCCTAAAGGGGCTCCAGGAGAGCTGGAGAGGGAATTTGGACAAGGGATGGAGGGACAGGACACAGGGAATGGCTTCCCACTGCCAGAATGCAGGGATAGATTGGATTTGGGAAGGAATTCTTCCCTGGGAGGGTGGTGAGGGGCTGGGATGGAATTCCCAGAGAAGCTGTGGCTGCCCCTGGATCCCTGGAAGTGTCCAAGGCCAGGCTGGAGCAACCTGGGATGGTGAAAAGTGTCCCTGTCCATGGCAGGAGGTTGGATTGGGATGATCTTGAAGGTGCCTTCCCACCACACCATTCCGTAACTCCACTTTAATTCCAAACGTGACGCGACACAACCCCACCCATTCTTCCCGAAAAACTTCCGATTCTTTTCTCCCAGAAAACAGCCCCCCCCCCAAAAAAATCACTTTTGACAACACACGAGAACACCGGGGTCGGCTCTCAAAAAACAACCGATCTCCATCCGAATTTTCGGCATTTTTGACAGGATCTCTCTGCTGAACAGAAATCAATCCCAGCTCCGAATGATTCATCCCGCTCTCCCGCAGCGGCTGCTTTGATGTTTTGTTATTCCCTAAAATCCCCCGCGCTTTTCCTTCTGCGACGCCGCAACTTTTTTGATCAACAAACCCATCAGAGGCGCCGTCACGTGCTTCAGAAGTGCCCTCAGGTTCTAAAATAAGAATTTTATCTCCAAAACCGAGGATATATTGAAATTCCGAGATAATTTCAGGAGGCTCCTGTATCAGGTGATACAAATAGAAAAGTCCTTCAGATTCCTGCTCTGCACTGAGCTTTTGAAACTTCAAATCCTGTTTGGGGTGTGTTTCGTGAGCCTGAAATTCCACAAAAAAAATCACGTATTTGGGTCTAAATCACATCCGTTATTTTTTCCCAAGCCCCTCACGTCACTATCCCAAGGTTCCCCCTGCGCTTTATTATCCGTATCCATAATTCTCCGGAGCGCAGCTCTGGTGGATAAATCGCTGTTTATTTCCCTGTTAAGTTATGAATTCGTAAACAATTCCTCTGCTCTGCCCCGGCGCCGTGACTGGAGAGGGATCTGCGTGGAATTAACAGGAAATGGGGTCGGGATTCGAGAGGAAAACTCAAATAATCAAGCGCGAGTTTATGGTGAACTTCAAATTACCCCAGACATTCCTGAAGCGTTGGAAATTTCGGAGCTGCGGCTCTGGAGGGGAAAATCAGGGCTGCGTCCTTCATCTCTGGAATAAAAGTTTCCTCTTCCTCACCTGCCTCTGGGATGTGCGGAAATTTAGGACAATCCATTCCCTGGCGCTGAGCAAGGATTCAAATCTCTCAGAAAAGAGAATTAAAAGGTCTCAAAATGGGGAAAAAAAAAAAAAAAGTTGATGTGAGACTGTCAAAGCACTGCGAGACTCAAATTTAGATTTTTGCCAATTCGGCGGTTTGGGCTTTTTTTTTTTTTTTTTTTTGGGCAGTTTTTAATTTATTTATGGAATAATTAGGGATAAAATGATTAAGCAATGGTGAAAATTCTCTTCCTGAAGTCGTAATGAAAAATGTGGAAAAAACCAATGAGCAGAGCCTTGAACTCTGCTCTGGCTGTTCGATATCTGAGAGCAGCATAAATTTTCTTATTTTAAAGCCAACTTCATTTTTAAGGGCGGCCTTTAATTACAATTATTTCCTTTAACCTTGACAGCTTCCCATTTTATTGGATATCATTGGATATTAGCCGGGAGAGCTCTTCATCTCACCCTAGGAAGTTACAAAGTAGTTCTTGGAGGGTGCAATAAAACTCCATTTCCAATTTAAATCCAATTTTAGAAGGGAAATTGTGCACCCACACTTCCGCTCCTGCAGATAATCGGGAACTGCTTCTCCTACAAAGGACATTCCTGTAAGGAATGATGGGGGGAAAGAACCCCAGAATGGTTTGGATCCGTGGGATCATCTAGTTCCACCTCCATTTTTCCACACCTTCCACTATCCCAGGTTGCTCCAAGCCCTGTCCAACCTGGACTTGGACAATTCCAGGGATGGGGCAGCCACAGATTCTCTGGGAATTCCATCCCAGCCCCTCACCACACATGGAAAAATCCCTTCCCAATATCCAACATAAACCAAATATTTCTTCTGGTCCCAGCCTCTCTCCGGCTCACGCGGATCCTCAGGGTCACCTCTGGCCCGGTTTATTCTGGAAACCATTAACTCGAGGATCCACGTGGGCCTCTCCAACCGTTCTCCACAGAAACGGAAACAAGAAATAAAATCAAGGAATTGCAAGGCAGCAATTCGAGCACCGACTGAAGAGTTCTGACACATCCAAATCATGGAATTCAGCCGTTTATTGGTGAAGATGGGAGACACCCTCGCCGGGCCGGAACGGATCCGTGCTTTTCCGGCTGTGGCAGCAGCAGAGCTGTTTCATAGGATTATGGAATGTTTTGGGTTGGATGGGGCTTTCAAATCTTCCAATTCCATGGGCTCGGGCACTTTCCGCTATCCCAGCTTGCTCCAAGCCCTGTCCAGCCTGGCTTTGAACATTTCCAGGGAAGGGGCAGCCAAGGATTTTCTGGGAAAACTGTGCCAGGGTCGTCTGCCTTGTTCCAAACTCATCTCCTGCTCACTCCTGTGACATTCCCAATTCCCAGCCTGGGAAGTTTCGAGTCCCTCTGGATTCACCGGAACATCATCCTCCTGAATCCATAAACATCCCGCTCCTTAATCACCCAACTTTTCCGTAACTGGAGCAGCTCCAGCCTTTCCACGGTTGTTACCATCCTCTATCCAGACAAATCCCTAATAATTCCCCATGAAAAAGGCAATCCATCCTCATCCAGGTCATTTACAGCACAAACATCCAATAAAAACGTGTTTCTCTGGAATCTGATTTATCTCCATTTCAGCTCAAAACCACAGTTCAGCCTCAGTCCTCTGTGCAAAAATCAGCTCCAGAGGATTCCTCCCAGTGGATCCACACAAGAGGCACTGGGAACTTCCCGAAAAAACCACAACGGGAGAGCTCCTGCCTGGGTAGGATGAGTTGGAAAAGCTCCCACATCCCCAAAAATGGAGTCCTGCATCCTAAAAGAGCTTTTTTTTTCATGGAATGAGAGAACACCCGAGGCTTGCAGGCACCTCTGGAGATCACCTAATCCAACCACGGAAGGTCCATCCAGAGCGGATGGATCAGGATTGTGTCCGGTTGGATTCTGGACATCTCCAAGGATGGAGATTCCGTGAGCTCTCCAAATTATTCGTGGACCTTCCAACACTTTCTCCACGGATTAACAACAGACAAGGATTCACACCTTGAGCTTCAAAGCATCTGGAACAACTTCCAGAGGGACCTTCAAGGAAGGAATGTGGGAGGAATGTTGGAAGGCACCATGGAATGGTTTGGTTTGGAACAGACCTTAAAAATAAACCAGATCCAACCCCCAGGAATTGTGGTGTTACATGGGAATTGCTGTGTCACACGGGACACCTGCAACAATTGCAGAACGGCAAAACCTGGAGCAAAATTCAGGAAATTCATGGAGTTGGGAAAATCCGAGACCAAATCTGCGACAAAACAAACACCTTGGACAAATGTCACCGTCGAAGGGCCTCAGAAATCCAACCCACAGAACATTTCCCCCCAAATCCCCCAAAGAAAAAAGACGTCAGGACCAGATTTCGCTTTTTTTTTTAGGGAATCCAACAGATTGAGGATATTCATTTTCTCTTCCACGGAATTCCCAACAGTTCAGAGGCATCTTTTTTATCCTTTTGTCCTGGGATTTTCACTCCCATGAGGAGCCTCCCACCCGGCAGCTCCATCAACCACCACGATCCTCCCTCCTCGCCCCGGATTCCGGCCGGAGCTCGGGCCCAGGAAATGAAAGGACTATTGTGAAACTCCCTGAAAATGTAGGAAATTCAGGAAATTCACGGAGTTGGGAAAATCCGAGACCAAATTTGGGACAAAACAAACACCTTGGACAAATGTCACCGTCGAAGGGCCTCAGAAATCCAACCCAGAGAACATTTCCCCCCAAGTCCCCCAAAGAAAAAGGAAGTCAGGACCAGATTTCCCATTTTTTTAGGGAATCCAACAGATTGAGGATATTCATTTTCTCTTCCACGGAATTCCCAACAGTTCAGAGGCACCTCTTTTATCCTTTTGTCCTGGGATTTTCACTCCCATGAGGAGTCTCCCACCCGGCAGCTCCATCAACCACCACGATCCTCCCTCCTCGCCCCGGATTCCGGCCGGAGCTCGGGCCCAGGAAATGAAAGGACTATTGTGAAACTCCCTGAAAACATCTGGCCGAGCACCCACACCCTCAATGCCCGCCTTGTTCCGCCCGCCACATCCCAGGATGAGCCATTCCAAGGGGGTGAGGCAATCTCGGAGAGGTTCACAACTTCAAACTTCCACTTCTCCAACCCAGACCCGGGATAAATTTTGAGTCCTCAGGCGAGAGCAGAGCTCTTTTCCGCAGACCCTCAGCCTAAATTCCAGTTTTTTGTTTTTTTTTTTTTTTAATCCCTGTCCCCACTCAACCTTTCACCTCAACAAGTGAAATGTTGAGAGGATGAGGAATCAAATATTCAGGAGAGCTTTTTGTCTCCTCTCTCCTGTTGATGATCCCTGTTAATCATCACCACGCTGATGATTTAAACGGGATGGGCTCGTTTTTGTCCGTCAGCTGGGAAGCTGGATAAAGGGCGAGCGGGATCTTGGGAACACCAGGGATAAAGTTACGTCTGGCACTGTCTCTTTGTTTTGAGAGGAACAAATTCAGACCTTTGTTTAAACACAGAGATGCCCAGGGAGGGGGAATTAAACCCAGCTCCACCAGAACCAGGCTGGTGTCTCCAAATTCCTTGTGTTTTCCTTCTTGGAGCTTCCCAGCTGAGCCTGAACACCCTGAGGTGCCGTCATTGTGACACCAGTTAGAAAAAAAAAAGGGAGTCAAAGGAATTTTGTGTGGCCTTGGAAACGAATCCATGTCCAAAGCTCGTATTTGGGACAAAACAAGGATTTGGGACAAATATCAGCTTTTAAGCAGCTCAAAAATCCAACCAATGCAATATTTACCCAAAAGTCTCGCCAAAATAATGGAACAAGACCCAAAACCTGCTCTCCCAGCAAAACCTCCACATCCTTTGATCCTCCACCAGCTTTTCCATCTTTTTAGGCCGGGAACGAAGGTTGGAAGGTGACGCCACCCAAAAATCAACCCCTGATCCAAGAGGAGATGCTCCGTGACATTTGAGATGTAGGAATTTGGTTTAGTGTGGGCTTGGCAGTGCTGGGTTAATGGTTGGGCTCCGTGGCCTTAGAGGGCTTTTCCAATCACGATTCCGTGATTCCAGGAATTTCCAGGCTGAATGTTGCACCCAGACCGGCACCAGATTAAGTCACCGGCAACAGGGATAACGGATATGGTGGGGAATCGTGGAATCACGGAATATCCTGAGCCGGAAGGGACCTATGAGATCAACCAGATCCAGACCCTAGGAATTGTGGTGTCCCATGGGACACCTGTAACAGGTGTAGAACGACAAAACCTGGAGCAAATTTGGGAAATTGATGGAGTTAGGAAAATCCGAGACCAGATTTCAAGGTCCCACAAGGTCTGTCCCTGCCAGTAAATTTCACTCAGAATCTGGGATACGTGGATTATTAAATTAGGGAATCTGTCCCGTCCCATCCCATCCCATCCCATCCCATCCCATCCCATCCCATCCCATCCCTTTCCACTACCACCATCAAGTGCCACAGAAATAACACCCAGTAAATACCCAAAAATGGGGTTTAGTCCTTAAAACCAAGGGACTAAACCCAGTCTGCAGTACAGAAGGGTTTAGCAAAGCCAGGGATGAGACCTAATCCATCCGAGAGGTCTCCCAGTTTTTTCTGGAGGTTTACTCCCTCCTTCCAACTTTGCAAATTGAAGGATTGACCTCGGAACAAAGAAAGCCTGGAAAAATCTCTTCCCTCGGGCAGATTTTGGCTTTAAGGAATGATTTTTCCAAGGCTGAATTCCGATGGAAAAGGGCTGAGAGAAGGGGACATGGGGATCCAGGTTTTACCCAGAGCGATTCCACAAAATTCCAAATATTGCCACCAGGAGCCACCAGGGATGAAAAGAACGTTTCCACAAATGGGGAGAGTTTTGCTTTTACAACCAGAGACACTAAAAGCATGGAATCACAATAAAATCATGGAATAGTTTGGGTTGGAAGGGACCTTCAAGATCATGGAATTCCACGGGCAGGGACACCTTCCACTATCCCAGGTTGCTCCAAGCCCCATCCAACCTGGCCTTGGACACTTCCAGGGATGGGGCAGCCACAGCTTCTCTGGGAATTCCATTCCAGGGCCTCACAGGGTGGAATTCCTTCCCAACTTCCCATCTCCGAAGGTCTGAAACCATTCCCTGTGTCCTGTCCCACCATCCTCAGAATAATTCGGGTTGGAAAAGACCTCGAAGATGCCCCAGCTCCACACACCAACCCTCAAAAGCCACCCACTCCTCCTCACGTTTGGGACCAAATTCCCAAGGGTTTCCTCCCGAGCCAGCAGGTCACGGGAGCCGCGACAGCTTGCGGATGACAAATCCCGTTTCCCTCAGGGAAAAATGTTCCCGTTGGCTCCTCGGGAAAACTGCGATGCCGATGACAAGAGGGCGCAGTATTTTTAGAAAGCCCACGAGGGACTTTTATCACTTGTTCTAAATTTTATCTTCAACTCCGGTTCACCCAGCTGGGAGATGCTACTCCGTGGAAGCACGGATGGGGTGGGATCTGGCAGAATTCCTGCCGGGCGCCGCGGATTTGCAGGATTACTCAAAGAGAAACACAAAATGATTCATGTTTGTCCTTCTAGAAAAGGAAATTTTTCTCTTTTTTGTCTCTTTCCCGTTCCTGCACGCCTAGGACAACATGTCCATGGAGATCTCATGGATTAGCGCTTCCTGCCCGTCAGAACCTCCATCCAAAATGTTGGACTGGAATTCTGGGGGAGAATTGGGACTAAAAAAATGATTGGATGCTAATTGGGAATATGTCAATCACGTTGGAAGAGCAACCTGGAGGGATGGAGCGTGCTGAGAGATGGGAATGGAGCTGGGAAGGGTCTGGAGAACCAGGAGAGGCTGAGGGAGCTTGAGAGGCTCATCCTGGAGAAAAACTGGATCAAAAGGATCCCAGGGTAAATCCAGGTGGGGGTGGGGATCTGGTCCCAGGAAACAAGGGACGGGATGAGAAGAAACAGCCTCAAGTTGTGCCAGGGAAGGTTTAGGTTGGGTTTTAGGGAATATTCCTCCTGGAAAGGGCTTTCCAGCTTGGAATTCATGGAAAACGGGGAGTCTGTGGCCTCTGGAAGGAAGCATAAGGATGGCGGGAGGTTGGTCAGGGAGAAAATGGGAAAAGGCGCAAATCCCAACTGGAATTAATCAGGGTTCTTGCAGCTAAAAGGCAATGGAAGATATTCCCATGGATCCATGGAAAATGGGGCAGAGGGGAATTTCCATCCTTTGTGGGATGGACAGAGAAAGGGGACAAAGGATGAGGGAAAGGCTGAGGCACTTCCTGACTTCTTTCCCTTGGCTGGGAAGGGATTTCCAAGGATCATCTGAGGGAGCTGGGGGGCTCATCCCAGACAAAAGGGGAATCGGAGCTCTTCCTAAAGTCCCACCCCACAAGAAATTGAGCTCTCATGGAATTCCCAACCCCACAAGAGGGTGAGCTCCTGATGAATTCCCAATCCCACAAAAGGTTGAGCTCTCCTGGGATTCCCAACTCCACAGGAGGTTGAGCTGCCCCTGAATTCCCAACCCCACAAGAGGTTGAGCTCCTGCTGAATTCCCAACCCCACAAGAGGTTGAGCTCCTGCTGAATTCCCAATCCCACAAGAGTTTGAGCTCTCCTGGGATTCCTAACCCCATAGGAGGTTGAGCTCCTGCTGAATTCCCAACCCCACAAGAGTTTGAGCTCCTCTGGAATTCCCAACCCCACAAGAAATTGAGCTGCCCCTGAATTCCCAATCCCACAGGAGGATGAGCTCCTGATGAATTCCCAACTCCACAAGAGTTTGAGCTCTCCTGGAATTCCCAACCCCACAAGAGCAGCCTGAATCCCAGGAAGGGAGGGTGCTGGCATTTTTCCAGTGCTTTGAGCTTTCCTGGGAAAACACCCACCTCTGTCCCAGTCCTCACAACATTTATTTGTTCCCCAGCCATATTTCAGCTCCCGTGACATCATCCCATGGCTCGTACATCACAGGGAGAGAAAAGAGGAGCAATAAAAGGAATATTCATCCCTAAAGGTTGACAGGGCAGGAAAACCCACTCGCCTGGTGGATTCCGGGAAAGCGTAGGAAGAGCAGTCAAAATGTTAAAGTTGACATTCATGGATTTCCCGCCGGGAGACCATTCCCTCTACAACAATAATATCTTGTCACACTGCCTTTTAAAACTCTCTGACCGATTCCTGGAGTTTTTGCGGGCAAAGGTGGGAATTTCAGTTAAGCAAAACACGATTTACTTCACCTGCACCAAAATAAACAAATTAAAAAAAAAAAAAAAAAGGGCGACTTGGAAGAGTGAAAATGAAATATTTAGGATGCGTTAAACTAAAAGGCCATGGGAGGTGACTCCACCATGCTCCATGACCCCTTTTCCCAGTCTTCCCTTGGGAGGGATGGATTTGTAAATAAATTCTTAGTCAGAAAGAGCCACAAAACTGTGTTACAAAAGCCATATTACAAAACATTCCCAAAAAAAAAAAAAAAAAACCACAGGGAGTGGAGCACGGCCCAGTCCACAGGCAGGATACCACGACTTTGCTCATTCCGAGAGATTATTGTTAAACCCTTCTTAATTAGGGCTTTACTCCGCTAATTCCATTTAATAAAATTAAAGGTTCAGTTTGGTCCTGGTCCTCATCAAAAGGAGGTTGGGGGAAGTTGCTTCCATCCCTGGAAAATGCAGATGCAGATTCCGGACCTAAGGGTTGGGAATGCCAGGACAAGGTGGTGGGGGGGGGGGGGGGGGGCTTTAAATGGACAAAGAGTGGGACTATATGGAATATTGGGAAGGAATTCCACCCTGTGAGGGTGTTGAGGCACTGGAATAGAATTCCAAGAAAAGCTGTGGCTGCCCCTGGATCCCTGGAAGTGTCCACGGCCAGACTAGACTGGGCTTGGAGCAACCTGGGATAGTGGAAGGTGCCCTTTGCAGAAGGGTGGGACTGGATGATCCTTGAGATCCCTCCCAACCCAAACCATTCCATGATTCCATCGTTCCACGATTCCGTGACTTGCTCAAAGCCTGCCATACTGGTTCCTCGTTAGCTGCTCCGGAGCTAACGAAGCATCAAGGCCTGCATGTGCAAAATCCACCAGGCACGGAGAGAAATTCCCAATCCGTCGGGAGCCAGCCAGGAGCCCTCACTCCGCCGGACTTTTAGGACGCAGCGGCCGTCCTAAAAACAGGAGGGGGTGATCAATGCTGCTGCAGAGTGATTATTTTAATGATCTCCCAGTAATCCATTAAAGCACCACATTAGGACAGCTCCTTCCTTTCGGGGACACCTGGAATCCTGGAAGTCCAGGAAAAGGATTCTTGTCCTGGGTTTCCGACCAAATCTCTGTTTGTTTGCTCACCTTAAATATCACCTAAAAACCTGTGCTGACCTTTCCAGCTGAAAGGACGTCTCTGTGCAGTTAACAGTTGGAATTTATGAACTTGGAGGTCTTTTCCAACCAAAATAATTCCAGCAACAACAGCAGCAATATTTTGGTTAAGAGAGGAAGTTTGGCATCGTTATTCCTCCACAGGAGATGTCACTTAGATTCTCCTCCCTCTACTAATTAAAATTCCTATAAATCAAAATTAAATTAAATTCCTTCAAAAAGGCACCAGGAACAACAGGAGCCCTCAGAGAAATGCTGCTGCTACAATTTAAAATGGAATCATGGAATCCTTTAAGTTGGAAAATACCTTCAAGATCAATCTCGTTCCAAACTCGCTCCACCACCCCAGGTTGCTCCAAGCCCCGTCCAACCCGGCCTTGGGCACTTCCAGGGATCCAGGGGCAGCCACAGCTTCCCTGGGAATTCCATTCCAGCCCCTCACCACCCTCACAGGGAGGAATTCATTCCCAATATCCCAAATTCCCTCTTAATTTAAAGCCATTCCCCTTGTCCTGTCACTCCAGGTTCTTTCCAAAAGATTTCACTCAAACTTTTCACGGGAAACAAAGGAAGCAAATCCATTGGCCAGGATCCCACTGTCAGCATCCCGTTATTCCTGGGGGGCTGCAGCCGACCCCGGGAAGGGAGCCCAAGTCTCTCCACCTTGGAAACCCTCTGGAGTGATGGCTCTGCCTAAACCAAATCCCACGGCCATGGAATTCACCTTGCTGGAGAAAAGCTGCCCGAACAAAGGGATTGGGATAATCAGGGCATGGAACCGGGCGGGCTTTAGGGTCCTCCCCGACCCAAACCATTCCGTAAGGATTTAGGAGCCCAACCCGTTCACCTCAACAGGGCGACCCTTTAAAGGGAATTTTCCGGGATTCCTCCTGGGCCTCCTTTGGCCTGTGCACACCAGGACGCTCCGAGCCTTCCTCTCCTCCCAGGTTTCGTTATTCCCTGGCAGGATTGCTCAAGAACCAGGAGAGGACTCAGGCGCAGGCTCTCGAGGACTGAAATTGTATTTTCCACTCCCAAAATCCGGTGTTACTCAAGAGGACTTTGTGCCTGAATTCCTGCGGCTCCCGCTCCCAGGCGGGACAACAACAGCATTTCCCAATTTCCCAGCTGGACACGGACACCTTTCGGAGAAGCCAAGCAATCAGAAATGAAGATTTTATATGGATTTAGAAACTACTCAGGGTTGTGTGAACATCAGGAGAGCCAGGAAAGCAAATTCACCCACATGGAAAAAAATCATCCCAAAAAACGCCCTCCAGTCCTGAAGGAGTCTTGTTCTCCAGCTTCATTCCTTAAGGTTGGATTTGGAACAGGCCGGGGGGAGCGGAGAGGGAGCAGTGCGTTAAAAGATGGGATTAAAACATCAGCACTCCAAGATTTGGGCTCTGGAGACGCAGTGGAATAAATGGGATTGGATTTTATTCCCAGTGTGTGCAGCAAAACAGGAAAAAAAAACCATCAGAGCATCACAGAAAAGGTCGCGGTAGAGCGAATGATTTTTACAGCATTAAACGCCACGGTGGACACCGGCCAAATCCGATTTCGTTACGGAATTGTGGAATGGTTTGGGCTGAAATGGATCTTAAACTCCTCTCATTCCTCCCCCCTGTCGTGGGCAGGGACACCTTTCACCATCCCAGGTTGCTCCAAGCCCTGTCCAACCTGGCCTTGGACAATTCCAGGGACGGGGCAGCCATAGATTCCCTTGGAATTCCATCCCAGCCCCTCACCACCCTCCCAGGGAAGAATTCCTCCCCAATATCCCGTCTATCCCTGCCCTCTGGCAGTGGGAAGCCATTCCCTGTGTCCTGTCCCTCCATCCCTTGTCCCAAGTCCCTCTCCAGCTCTCCTGGAGCCCCTTTAAGGGGCTCCGAGGTCTCCCTGGATCCTTCCCTTCTCCAGGTTGGACATTCCCAGCTCTTCCCAGCCTGGCTCCAGAGCTGAGGGGCTCCATCCCTTGGAGCAGCTCCGTGGCCTCCTCTGGACTTGCTCCAGCAGCTCCACATCCCTACAGTGCTGGACACCCCAGAACTGGACACCAGCTATCCGCAAGCGGAGAACCGCAGGATCCCATTTCCCGTAATTCTCAAGACCACGGGGACTCTGTCCAAGCAGAAGGTCCCAAACCCTTGGAATCTGAAATTCCAGGGAATAACTGCCCCAGCTCCGTGGCCTGGCAGCAGCAGCCAGCGGGTTCCCGGAGCAGAGGACGTCGATGGCCGTCTCCCACCACTCCAAGCCAGCAGGAAGCTTCCTGGCTGGCGCCATCCCAAAGGAAGAGAGAGGACGCTGGGATCGTGCCAAAGCCAACCACACGCGGTTGCCTGGAAACCTTTGAAAACTACACTGAAAATTCAGATTTCGATGAAGAGCAGCACGGGCAAAACAAGACCAAGTTGTGCTTTAAATCTGCCTTTTCCCGGAGCCAACGGCGCTGTCACCGCCGTGTTCCCGCTTCCCAAAAAGCCTGCAGAGCTCTGCAGGTCACCTTTGGGCCTGGAGGCTTCAAGGTTTTCACAAGTTCAGGCAGCAAAGAGGGAGCTGCCCCCAGCAGTGAATCTTTCCAGAGAATCAAAAACCACCCAGCGCAACGACATTTCAAGAGAAGAGGGAAAAGAAAGACGGAAGGGAAGGGAAAGAATGGAATTCCTGTCGCACGGTGCCGCCCTGGCATCTAATCAGGGAGCCAGATGAAGGCAGCAATCTGTCTCCTTAAAATATGCTTTTTTTTTTTTTTTTTTTTTTTTTTTTTTTTTTTTTTTCCTTCCAGTGCTGCAGAACCGTGTTGGAAGGCGCTCGTTAAGAGGCTGCGCCAGGAGCGTCCCTCTGCAATCACGAGGGACGGAACGAGCGATTCCGTCGTTAGCGGGGTTTAATTGCCGGGAGCCAGAGCGCTCCTCAGCATCCGCCGCGGGATTTGGGATGGACCTGAGGGCCGGGAGGATAAAACCAGGTTTTGGTTGTGAGTTTAAATCCTGCTGTAGCTGCACTGGGGGAGGTCTGGCTCAGGGCTGGCACAGAACGAGCGCTGCACGTGGCTTGTGGGGGCCATGGAACACCAGGAGATTGCGGGATCACAGGCACGAGGCCCGTCCAGCCCACCCCAAATGGTTCTTTGGGTTGTCTTCTACAGCAGGCTCTTCCTCACCTTCCACACTGGAACGTTCCTCACCTTCCACATAAAATCCATCCCCACCTTCCACGCAGGATTGCTCCTCACCCTCCACACTGGAGCTTTCCTCACTTTCCACATGGGATTGCTCCTCACCCTCCACACTGGAGCTTTCCTCACCTTCCACGCAGGATTGCTCCTCACCTTCCACACTGGAGCTTTCCTAACTTTCCACACGGGATTGCTCCTCACCCTCCACACTGGAGCTTTCCTCACTTTCCACGCAGGATTGCTCCTCACCCTCCGCACTGGAGCTTTCCTCACTTTCCACACGGGTTTGCTCCTCACCCTCCACACTGGAGCTTTCCTCACTTTCCACGTGGGATTGCTCCTCACCCTCCACACTGGAGCTTTCCTCACTTTCCACACGGGATTGCTCCTCACCCTCCGCACTGGAGCTTTCCTCACTTTCCACATGGGATTGCTCCTCACCCTCCACACTGGAGCTTTCCTCACTTTCCACACAGGATTGCTCACCTTCCATACTGGAGCTTTCCTCACTTTCCACATGGGATTGCTCCTCACCCTCCACACTGGAGCTTTCCTCACTTTCCACACAGGATTGCTCCTCACCCTCCACACTGGAGCTTTCCTAACTTTCCACACAGGATTGCTCACCTTCCATACTGGAGCTTTCCTCACTTTCCACATGGGATTGCTCCTCACCCTCCACACTGGAGCTTTCCTCACTTTCCACACGGGATTGCTCCTCACCCTCCGCACTGGAGCTTTCCTCACTTTCCACATGGGATTGCTCCTCACCCTCCACACTGGAGCTTTCCTCACCTTCCACACAGGATTGCTCCTCACCCTCTGCACTGGAGCTTTCCTCACTTTCCACACGGGTTTGCTCCTCACCCTCCACACTGGAGCTTTCCTCACTTTCCACGTGGGATTGCTCCTCACCCTCCACACTGGAGCTTTCCTCACCTTCCACACAGGATTGCTCCTCACCTTCCACACTGGAGCTTTCCTCACTTTCCACATGGGATTGCTCCTCACCCTCCACACTGGAGCTTTCCTCACTTTCCACACAGGATTGCTCCTCACCTTCCACACTGGAGCTTTCCTCACCTTCCACACCAGACTCTTCATCACCTTCCATATGGGATTCTTCCTCACCTTCCATGGCCCCCAGCTCCCACAGAGGACCATTCCTCACCAATCCCACAAACACGGGATTGTTCCTCATCTTCCCCACTGAACCCTTCCTCACCTTCCATACTGAACTCCTCTTCCCCTTTCAAACCAGACTCTTCCTCACCTTCCACACCAGATCAGTCCCCACAGGAGCCTTCCTCACCTTCCACACAGGATCGGTCCCCACCTTCCACATGGGATTGCTCCTCACCTTCCACATGGGATTGCTCCTCATCTTCCACACCAGACTCTTCCTCACCTTCCAGAATAATCACTCCCAACCTTCCACACTGGACCGACCCTTCCTTGCCTTCCCACCCAACCCCTTCCCACCGACTCCAAAAATATCTCACGGAGCAATCCATGGCAATCCATGGCAATCCATGGCAATCCATGGCATGTGGGATTGCTCCTCAAGTTCCACCTCCCACATGGGATTGTCCCTCATTTTCCACACCAGAGCCTTCCTCACCAAATCATTCCTCACCTTCCACACTGAGCTGCTCCTCATCTCCCACACCAGACCCTTCCTCACCTTCCTCACTGAATCATTCCTCACCTTCCACAAAGTCCTTCCACACTGGACCATTCCCCACCTTCCACAATGACCATTCCCAACATTCCACATCCCATCATTCCTCACCTTCCACACCAGACCCTTCTTCACCTTCTACAACAACCATTCCCAAACTTCCACGCCAGACCCTTCCTCGCTTTCCACAATGACCATTCCCAATGTTCCACATCCCATCATTCCTCACCTTCCACACCAGACCCTTCCTCACCTTCTACAACGACCATTCCAAACCTTCCACACCAGAACATTCCAAACCTTCCAAACCAGACCCTTCCTCACCTTCCACACCAGATCATTCCTCATCTTCCACACCAGACTCATCCTCACCTTCCAGAATAACCATTCCCAACTTTCCACACTGGACCGACCCTTCCTCACCTCCCCACCCAACCCCTTCCCACCGACTCCAAAAATGGAGCAATCCATGGCAGGGCAGGACAACGCTGCCCGTCAACACTCCAGAAGCAAACAGGGAATTCATCATCAGATTCCATGCAAGAATTCCGGGTTAAATTCCTCCCGTTTGAGGCTTGAATCGACTCCGCACCAATCTACACCGGATTTTGTTCCCTGTCACATCAAAATTCCTACTCCACGTTGTTTATTTTGGCTTCCCAGCCAGCCCATTGGCTGCACGGCACGGACCGCATTCCCATCGCCATCGGAAGGAAACGTGCCGTATCCATAAAAAAAACTTGGATACAAGGAGCTCAGTGGCTGCTCCAGACTTCTCCTTCCTTCAGAACACCCTCAAACTTTAAGTTCTTCCACGGAGGGATTGTGTTGCATTTTTCCTCGAGGAAAATGGGATGGATATCCGTGGATGGGAGTCACTTTCCCAACAGACGGGGAAATGGATACTCAGCAACGATTTGGAATGGGATCTTTAAGGTCCCTTCCAACCCAAACCATTCCGTGATTCCATGAATTGCAACTGAGACAGAGCCCTCCAACCCCAACTTTGAGGGATCCTCATCCAGCAGGGAAAGTGCCTCAAACCACCCATGAAACTCCCAAGTTCTTCCCAAGGAATCCTGCCGAAACCAACAGAAAGTTTTATCATTTCCTCTCAATTTGACACAACCAGGGCCTGCTTTGCTCCAGCAGAAGGAAGATCACAGGATATCCTTGCCACAACTTCTCTTTTCCGTACATTTTTTCCAAATTCCACACCCCGAATCTTCCCTCCAGCCTCTTGTTCACGACTCACAGCAGCCAAAAAACTCCGTGCTAAAATTGGCAGAAATTAATGCAGTTTTTTTGGGTTTTTTTGGTTGTTTTTTTTTTTTCCCTATGGATTAACAGCTACCAGTAGTCTCCCAGCATGAGGGTTAATTCCCACCGGGATACAGCGGAGCTGGATCAACAATCCAGCACCTGAAAGACGCAGCAAGGTACCAGCAGCACAAAGGAGATGCAAATAAATTTGCATATCCGAGCATCAAAGACTCCACGAGATCCCGGAGTATGAAAACATCTTTTCCCTGCGAGATACTGAAGGAATGGCAGCGGGAGTGATGGGAGTGGGAGGACAGGAGAATGGCGGGGGGGGGGGGGGAGAAAAAAAAAAAAAAGGAAGACAAAAAAGTGTGACTGTAGCAGGAGCTCGACAGCTGGAGAAATTCCAAGGGAACGGCAGAGCCTGGGCACGAGGAAAACAGTTGGGAAGATGCTGACGGGATGTTGGAGCCAGATGGGGGTTGGGATCTGCTCCCAGGGAACAAGGATGAGAGGATGACACGGCCTCAGGCTGTGCCAGGGGAGGTTTAGGTTAGATATTGGGAATATTCAGGCTGTCCAGCTCTGGCACAGAGGTGGAATCCCCATCCCTGGAGGGATTCAACATCCCTGTGGATGTGGCGCTTGGGACATGGCTGGTGGTGGCCTTGGCAGTGCTGAAGGAATGGTTGGACTCCTTGGGCATGGAAATATTTCCCAACCCCAACAATTCCGTCATTCTAAGAGAGGCATTAAACGCCTGATACGAAACAATTCCAACAGGGAATGACCAAAAAACGATGGGAGGAGAAGGAAACTCAAAGGTCGATCCCAAGGGAAAAGGACAGAAAAAGGCACAGAAAAATGAGGAGCAACTCCGTGAAACACCTGAGGATGGAGTTCACACATCCCTGTGGCTCCACCAGACTCCAGGAGCTCCGTGAAAAGCAGCCAGAAGGGATATTTTTGTGCTTCTGCAGCTTTCCGACAGAATTCCGAGTCTCTCCTCGCGGGGATGAAGGAGTTTCTGCCGGAGCCGTGAAGGAGGACGCGGAAGGTGTGAAAAAAGCAAGCGAGGAGAAATGGAGCAGAAGGAAAACGTGAGAAATAAAGGCAGGAGGGGGCAAATTTTCCAGCAAATCCCACAGGGCTTCTCAATAAACTTCTCAGACCTTCCAGGCCTGTAAAAAGTTTGGGATAGGCGGGAAAATCCTGGTTTAGCGGCCCTGTATTCCGCAGGTAGGAGAAGAACCAAGGCTTGAGTAGAACGCTCTGGTTGAAGGCCTTGGAAGGGGAAAGATGAGGAGAAGACAAAAACCCTTCCAAAATCCCCCCCTCCAAAAAAAAAAGGCAGAATGAGGTTTTCAGGGAGATGGAGCCCAGGAATGGTGAGGAGTTGAAGAAAATTGAATAATTGGTTGGGATTTTTTATGTCTTGCTGGAGCATGGCTGAGCCAGAAATAAATATCATGGGATGGTTTGGGTGGGAAGGAACCTTCAGGATCATCCAGTCCCACCCCCTGCCATGGGCATGGAAGTCTTTCCCAGATTCCCAGAATCTTATCCCATGGCATAGTGGACCTTCCTCTATCCCAGGTTGCTCCAACTTGGCCTTGGACACTCCTAGGGATGGGGTGGCCACAGATTCTCCTGGAATTCCATTCCAGGCCTCACCACCCTCACAGACAGAAATTCCATCCCAGTATTCCCATCTATCCCTGCCTTCTGTCAGTGGGAAGCCATTCCCAGTGTCCTGTCCCTCCATCCCTTGTCCACAGGCTCTCCTGGAGGCCCTTTAGGCACTGGAAGGGGCTCATTGGTCTCCTTGGAGCCTTCTCTCCTCCAGGCTGGACATTCCCAGCTCTCCCAGCCTCTCTCCAGCCCTTGGAGCATCTCCTGGATTTGCTCCAAGAGATCCAAGCCTGTCTTAAACAAGCAGCAAAGGAAAGGAGGAAGAGCAGGCGACTGGCGAAGGCAGACACGATAAATAAGATTTTGTCTCGTCCCGTTTAAATCAGGTGGCCTGGAAGCCATCACGGAGCTGTCAGGATGATTAATCCCTATTTTTCCACCACCAGAGCAGGGAACGATTGCTGGGCTGGCAAGTGGGAAAGCCAAGGGAAAGAGGAGCCGGGTGCGTGTGGGAGAGAAGCGCTCCGGAGGCAGCTGGGACGAGGAGCTGACTCAAAACTTGGGGATTTGTGGTTGGAGCTGCAGACGGGAGCCGAAAACGTAGGAGAAACTGTTGTGGGATTATCAGGCCGTAAAACAAGGGAATACCTGCGGCACCAGTCGAGTCAGGAGCTCCACTTTGCATAAGGAATATTTAAATAAGGATTTTCCCAGTCTTTAGGGCTCAAAGCAGAGTTTTAAACCAGTTTGGGGAGGTTTAAGTGCCAGGAACTCATTTCTCCCAAGGAAGAATATTTTGGAACAGAAGTCAGGGTGGTCTTGTGTGCTCATGAAGAGGATCCTTAAAATAAAGCATTTTTAGGAATTCTGAGGGTGCTGGGGCTACTCTACAGCAAAGAGCCCATTTCCATCACCCACACTCCATCCAAAGTGGAATTATTCCCTGCTTTAAGTCCAGTAATTTGATTTTAAGAGTAAAATTATTCCTTCCCCGTATTCCCAGGTTTTTCCAACTCCTAGCACCCCAAAACAAAGGGTGAGAATCACGGAAAGATTCTCAAAGACATGGAATCAAAACCATGGAATAACCTGAGCTATTCCACAAGGGCTGTCGAGTCCCCCATGGGACAGCCCCCAAAATCCCAGGATATCCTAGAGAGCCATTTCCCCAAGGTTCCTTGGACCAGGAGGCCAAACTCCACCACTCTGGAGAACAAAAGAGGAGAGAAACCACCACGGAACAGGAGGAGTTTCATCCAGTCCACCCATCACCCACATCTTGGAAGCCCTGGAGCTGTGGACTGGAAAAACAGGGAATTATCATCGGGAAAATGATTCATTTTTCGTGTTGTCATTTTTGGAACTACAACGTTGGGAATGGTTTACCTGTCACGGTAATTTTGGCATGACAACAAGAACTTGTAGCAATTAGGATCTGTTTTTATTTCGCAGGAAGAACAAATGACCCAAATCCCAACTCCCACACCCTCCCCGAAAGGGTGAGGTGACCAAATCCTCCTCCTGAACCTGCCTCCCTTTGAATTCCAGCCTTCCAAACCCTTTGTGAGAGTTCACAGCAGCCTCCTTTCCCAATAATAGGTGCCTGGAACAAAGCAGCTGGAAGGTTTGATTATCCCAGCGATGCCTTCCGTGAGCGAATCAGGCTCCCGGCCCCGTGGGAGAGCAGAAAATTTCCCTTCTTGTCCGTGTCACCCTCGCGACGGAGCTGCCGAGGGAAAATAGGGCAGAGGAAACGCAGGGATCCCTCTGAAAGCCCACAGGAAAAGCAGGTAACCAGGTTAAAGGGATGCTACGTCATGGAATTTTTACGGATGACAGGAGAATTCGGCGGATTTAACGCGATTCCCGAGGGTTCGAGCTGGATGTGGCTGAGTCACGGGGTGGGGGGGGGGGCTTTTCACGGAAAGGCTCCTCCTCACCTGGAAAGATTCAAAGAACCCAAAATGCTTCCTGTGGTTAAACAAAGTTTGCTCTCCTGGAGAAGCTGCTCAAACCAGCAGGTCCTGTGTTCCCAAAGCCTTTAATCCCGCTAATTCCGCCCTCAAAGAAGTTTGGGAGCTCATCCCGAAACGACAAAGCCAAGCAGGGCCCTTGAACCCGAGCAGCAAGGCCGGGAGATAAGGCGGGAATCAGCCAGGCCTGCAATTTGCTGGCTGATTAAACCCTTGGAGCAGCAGGAAAATCAGGGAAATCATCCCCCAGACACTTGAAGGAACCACAGCGGCTGCCTCCCGGGATAAACGATCTCATCCCAACATTTGGGGGATGGCAGTGGTTGTTTGGGCATGGATGAGACGTTGTTGGAGCCTCCAGGACTCGCTCGGCCTGTCTGGCGCGGGGGACGGGTTTCGGGCGACGCGGGCGACTCACCCGAGTGAGTTCACCAGGAATGTTTCCCACCACAAACCGTCCAAAAAGTTGTTTGTCCGTAAGTCTGAGCCGCTTGGGATGTTCTCCAAGCACGCTGAGCGTCCATGGAGAAGGTCCACAGCCAGCTGGACCTTGGCCACACAATGGCCACAGCTCTGAGGTGTTGGACGAGGAGCTGATCTCGTTATCCGGCAGGATCCCCCTTCCAAAGTGGCACCAGCAGGACAAAATCCCGGAATGGGTTGGGTTGGAAACGACCTTCGAGACCATCCCAATCCAACTCCCTGCCTTGGACAACTTCCACTATCCCAGGTTGCTCCAAGCCCTGTCCAAGCTGGCATTGGACACTTCCAGGAATGGGACAGCCACAGCTTCTCTGGGAATTTCATTCCAGGGCCTCACCACCCTCACAGGGAAGAATTCCTTCCCAATATCCCATCTAACCCTGCCCTCTGGCAGTGGGAAGCCATTCCCTGTGTCCTGTCCCTCCATCCCTTGTCCCACGTCCCTCTCCAGCTCTCCTGGAGCCCCTTCAGGCACTGGAAAGGTTCTGAGGTCTCCCTGGATCCTTCTCTTCTCCAGGATGGACATTCCCAGCTCTCCCAGCCCGTTCCAACACGATCCAATTTTTTCAGGGAAAGGAAAATCAATACCAACCCTCAGGGCCTTCCCAACTGAGACCCTTTAATCCCAAACATTTGAGCAGAAACTTATCAAGAGCCACCCGACACCCCTGCTCAGAAACTGAGGCAGAGATTCCAGGATGACGCGACGTTCCAAGATGCCGGGAGTCTGACCTCAACTCCAACCCCCCAAAAAAATCCCCTTCCAACTGCCTGGGACACAAATTTCCAGGGAAGAGTAGGAATTGCCAGACATTGCCGCGCTCCGAGGGCGTTTCCAACCCCCCGGCAATGCCTCCGTTGGGTTCTTCACCCAACGGTGCCCACCCGGCTCAATTCCGCCTGTCCGGACACGGATTCCTCGGAGCGACGTCGGAGCCAGAGGGAATCTCATCCGCCAATCTCAAAGTCAATGACCCGTGCTCTTGGAAGCTACGGTTGAAAAGTGCAGCTAAAAATGAGGGAAGACGATGAGGCGAGCAGGAAAATTCCTTAAACATCAAGATTTGGGGTTTGTTTCGGGGTTTGGGTTTTGGTTTTTTTGCGATGTTTATAATTTACTCTCCTCAGGCTGACAAATGCCACTTGCACCCAGGCGAGGGTGAGACAGAAATTTAGGATTAAAAAGCTCCGATCTGAGGTTGGGGAAGGAGGAGACATCTCCTAAATCAGGGTCCCGATCAGATCCGCCCACTCCTCCCTTTTTTCTCCTTTGAAACGCGACAAAATAAATCCCTGCTGGCTTTAAATAGAAACCAAATTAACCATGAAGAGCCATAGCAACTCCGTGATGGCCCAGCCATCGCTGGGTGTGCTCAGAAATCTTTTTAGAAAACGTTTTCCTCCCTCCCTGCACAACGAACAAATTGGAGCGACAAATCAATACCGAGAGAGCTCCAAAACCCAAATCTTATTCCGGCTGCATTAGAAATGTTCTTGGAGCGCTTCTCGTGAAGGGTTGAATATTTTAAATTATTCTTCCTCCTCCTCCAGCTGACAGAGGAGTTCCTGAGTCAGATGTGGGGAAAAAAAACAAATCTGCTCCAAGTGTTTTTGCCCTTTGGAGTAGTTCAAGGCCTTTTTTAGGGATAAAAGGAAATTTGTCAAGGGGAAGTGAATCTAAAACTGGGAAAGGAATAAGTGCAACACACGGAGCAGGCTGGAAAAGTTTCCAATTGAGTCGAGGAATAGGGAAAAACAGGCATTCCTTGGAAATATGTTTTGGTGGATTAAAGGGTTGGAAGCTCAACTGGAGCTTCTCCCTCTGATTTAGAAGAAGACAAGGAGAGATCCCACACCCTTTGTCATTCCTATTTCTCCGTCCTGGGATTTTTAACTGGACTTCTTCTGATCCCCTGCATCAAACGGATCCTGCCTCAAATGGATTCCGCGTTATCGTTCCCAGCCAAAAATATTCCCGAGTCTCTCTGTGCCAAGCCCTTTCCAGGAGGAATTTTCCCCAAATCCAGCCTAAACCTCTCCTGGTACGGCTGGAGTTTCTCCTTGTCCTGTCCCTTTTTCATCCCAACCCCCAGCCAGCTCCAATGTTCCATCAGCATCTTCCCAAATGTTCTCCTCGTGCCCAAGTTCTACTTGGAATTTCTCCAAATGTGAAGCTCCTGCTACGGTCACACTTTTTGTCCTTTTTCCCCCCAATTTTCCTGCCTTCCCACTCCCATTGCTTCCTCTGCCATTCCTTCGGTATCTCGCAGGGAAAAGATGGGATTAAAAAAAAACATTTCCAGGCAAATTTTGTCGAAAATACTGAAGTTCATTCATGGAGAAGGATCCCAAAAAAATAAATCTGTTCTGGGGCACCCTCAGACCATCTCTGTGGGATCACATCCTGCCTGTTCCCTTGTCCCTCAGATGTTCGGGATGAACGGCAGAACCTCTCCCAATCCCGAGCTTTCCCTTGGAATTCTCGGTTCTTTGAAGGAGCCAGAAGTGCGAGGTGCAAGAGCCTCAAATCATGGAATGGTTTCTTGGTGATTTGACCCTTGCTCCAAGGTTTCTACTGTTCCTGCTCCAGCAATTCCTGCTGTAAATCTTCCTGATTAAAAAAAAGGGATTTTTACGCATTTATCTGATGACAGAAAATACTACCCACCATTCCAGAAGCTCCAAACAAGGCTCTTCCTTAAAAAGCCTGTCTGGTCCACTCTCATTCCCACAATTTCAGGCAGATCCAAAAACTCCTTTATTCCTGCCCTTCCTACCTCAAAGGCCTCCCTAATTCCACGACTTTCCAGGAACAACAATTCCTAAAAAACCCACGGAGGCGGCACCAAATCTGCCTTCATTCCCTGGGATTTAAGTTTGGCTGGAATATTTTCGCATTCTCCACAAACAGGGATTTAGGAACTGAAGCGCTGCCCGTTTTTTTCCTCCCAACCATTCCAAACTTCCCTGTTTTTTCTCCCGAGCCTGCACTTCATTCCCGATCACAATCAAAGAGCCTCCACGTCCCTCTCCGCGCACGCAACTTCCACGCGTAGCCCGGAGCACCCTCGGCCTCCTTCACATCCAGTTTTCTTCTCCCGGGTTTCTGTCCCTTTGGATTAATTCCACACGTATTGGGTTTTTCCCCCCCGCAATTTTCTGCTCCGAGGCTGGAGCCGGGTGAAGGTCGGGATTTTCTCCCAAGGGAACGAGGGACAGGACAAGAGGAAACGGCCTCAAGTGGCATCAGAAGAGGTTCGGGTGGGATATTTTTGGGAGAATTCCTCCTGGAAAGGGCTGTCCGGGAAAGATCCAAAATCCACTTGGGGACATGGTCGGTGGCGGCCTTGGAAGAGCTGGGGCTCAACCTCAAAGCTCCTTTCCAGCCTAAACAATTCCACAATTCTACTTTTTCCCTACATAGGTCCCAAGTAATTTAGTCCTCATTCCCCGCTCATCTTTTCCTTCCCAGTCCCTGTTTTTTCTCAGAGTTTTCCAGTTTTTTGCAGACCCCCTCGGACATTTGTGCCTTTCCATCCCCGCTCTAAATCCTGCTTGAGCCAGAATTCCATGGAGCTTTAAGTTCTTCCGTTTAAGTTCACAAAACCGTGGAATGGGTTGGGTTGGAAGGGATTGGATCAGAGCCCATTCAGCTCCAACCCCTTTCCACGATCCCAGGTGGCTCCAAGCCCCATCCAACCTGGCCTTGAGCACTTCCAGGGATGGGACAGCCACGGCTTCTCTGGGAATTCCATTCCAGCCCCTCAAAGTGAAGAATTCCTTCCCAATATCCCATCCAACCATTGGGAAGCCATTCCCTGTGTCCTGTCCCTTCACCCCTTATCCCAAATCCCTCTCCAGCATTCCTGGAGCCCCTTCAGGCACTGGAAGAAGCTCCGAGGTGCCCTCAGAGCGTTCCTGAAGGTGAAATGATTTCTGCCACCCAGGAAAATCTGACATGAATCAGGAAAAGACGCTTGGATCAGGGAATGTGGGTGGAGGGAGATCCATGAGTCACCGACAACCTTTAATCGCTGCCACGGGCAGGTTTGTACCCTCTGAAATTCTCTTTTCCAGGTTCTCCGGAACAAAACCAACCGCAGGAAAAATTCTCGCGGCACTGAAATATCCAGGCTCTCAGTTTTCCAAATTTAGGAGTTTTCCATGGTCCATTGGAGGGAAAGGGAACAAGGAATGGAATCGGAATACCCGGTTTTGCAGTGGGGTTTGCAGGAGGGACAACTCTTAAGCTCAGCCTATTTATCCCTAAAATAACTCCTTTTTTCCTCCCCCACCAGCTGCTCCTGGTGTTCCAGACCTTTCCCCAAACCCATTCCCACTCCTGGACACGCTCCAGCCCCTCAATGTCCTTCTTGTCATGAAGGGCCCGAAACCGATCCCGGGATTTGAGGTCCCTCGGCACAGTGGGAATGTCACTCCCCTGATCCAGGAATTCCCACAAAATTATCCCCACAAAAAAAGCCACTTTTTTCCATAGTTAAAAGCCTTAAGGGAAGATTTTTGCGCATGCCAGGAGTATCCCGATTTTTCTATGATCCCTACTGCCCAAAGGATGGGCGCCTCAGAATTCTAAAGGCCACAGATCCCTCCTGATAAGGCACTTCATGAGCTGATAAGGCTGAGGCAATGCCCGAGGAACACATGGAATGAAGCAAATCCCACCTGTGGCTTAGAAGTCTGGATCGGGATTTTCCTACGTGGAAAAAGCACCGGGATCTATTGCCAAACCTGCTCCTCCTGCACACCCAGCTTGGCTTTTCCCAAGGGTTTTGCGTTGATTTCCTGCTTGGAGCTTCCCAAAAAAACACTCTGGGGGATTACGGACATGATTCGTTAAGATCTGTTTTCCTCCCTGTGTTATTCCCGTGGGTTTTCCCACAAAAAACCTTCCCAACCTCGTTCTGTGCTCCGAGCATTGCGATGAGGGTGGTGAAGGGCTGGAATGGAATTCCCAGAAAAGCTGTGGCTGCTCCATCCCTGGAAGTGTCCAAGGCCAGGTTGGACGGGATTGGAGCAGCCTGGGATAGTGGAAGGTGTTCCTGCCCTTGGAAGGGGGTTGGGAATTCTTTTTAAGGTCCTCCTTTCCAACCCAACCCATTCTTTGATCTTATTCCCGCTTCCATCCTGATAAAAATCCCTTTCCATGCGCCTCCCAGCCGAGGAAAAAAGGGGGAATTGTTCAGGTGAGCCGGAGCGTGACAGAACAGGAATAATTCCAGACTCACTTATCGGGGTTTGGAGAGTCCTGAGCACAGGATTTTCCTCAATTAAAAAAAAAAAAAAAAAAAAAAAAAAAAAAAAAAAAAAAAAAAAAAAAATCAGGAATTTCCCGTTAAAACAGAAAATTAAACAGAAAATTCCCAGACAGAAAATGTGTTCTCTGGATCAACGTGGGATTGGTTTTTGGGTTTTTTTGTTTGTTTGTTTTTTTGGGTTTTTTTTTTTTTTTTTTTTTTTTTTTGTGGGGCGGGGAGCAGCACCCACTTCCAAAAAGAAAATCCCTGGCACGGAACCACCACGCTCCGATATGGATTCCTGAAGGTGACTTTCAGGAGATGCCAGAGAGGCAGGAGAAGAAGGGGCGGAAAAGAAAAAGGCTCCTAAAAGGATGGATTAGTTTGGAATTTTCTCCTTCCTGACAGCTCTGACAGATCCGACGGCGTCTCCCAGAAATGGCACGGAAGGTGGGAATAGGGAAGGGAACGATCTCTGCTCCTTGGGAGAGGCAGAGGTTGCAATGAAAATCAATTTGATGTGGAATTACTGGAAAATAAAGAGGCTTTTCCATGTTTTTGTTGCCTGACTGCTCCATTTAATCCAGACACACTTAATTAGGGACACACCAATCCCGAGGGAAGCCGCTCCCGTCCTGGCACCATCCCCACAGGAATCAGCAACCCAAGACCTCCAACCCAGCAGGATTCCTGATCCATCCAGACTGGATTTAAGGAAGGAATTTTTTACAGCGAGGGTGGAGAGGCCTGGAATGGAATTCCCAGGGAGTTCCATGGCTGCCCCATCCCTGGAAGTGTCCAAGGCCAGGCTGGAGAGGATTTGGAGCAGCCTGGAAGAGGGGAAAGTGTCCCTGCCCATGGCAGGAGTTGGAATGAGGTGGTTTTTAGTCCAACCCCTTCCAACCCATTCCATGACTCCATGATTAAGAAGAATTCCTGCCCTGTGGACGATTCCCAGTCCAGTGGCCTCAGCCAACAACCTCTGACCCAAATCCCACTATTTTTTCTGGGAAGTGGAAGAAAATCCCTCCCACCTCACCCAGAGCCCACTGAAGTGGTCAGAGATCTGTGAGCACGAATCCAATTCCTCTTCTTCCAAAAGGAATTTTTCCTCTTTTCCAAATTATTTTTTCCCCCTTTTCCCTAATTATTCCCAAATATTCCCGACTACGTTAAATCTTGCCGATGATTTTTCTTCCGTTATTCTTTTTTTTTTTTTTTTTTTTTCAAGCAGCCCAACTGGGAAAGGGCTCCATGGAATTCCTCCTTTCCGTGTCTTTGAGAGGACATGGATCCATGGATGCACCATTTGGATTTTAGGGAGCAAAGAACCTTAGGAAGCATCCAGAAAATCCAAGTCCAGGTCGAAAAATGGATCCAGGAAACCCCTAAGAGGCAGCTTAATTCCCAGTAAAATTGAGGATGCATCCACAGATCCACCAAATCCCTGTGTCCGTGCTTGGGGCAGCTTGGGGTGCGTCCCTGAGGGCGAGGAATTTAAAAACAGACACCAAAAATATCAAAAATAACCCTGGAATATGGAAAAGAAGGAAGACGGGCTCTTCAAGGAGCAGCATTTTCCCTTCCGAGCCCACCTGGAACTCGGAATCCAGGGACAGCTTCACTTGGAGCCTTTGAAAGGATTTAGAGTCCAAAGACATCCCAAAAAAAAGCTGGGAAGGAGTTTTCCCAAAAGAGTTTTGGGAAAAGGCATGGAATGACAGGATAACGGGGAATGGAGGCAAGAGGGCAGGGTTAGGTGGGATATTGGGAAGAAATTCCTTTCTGGGAGCATGGTGAGGACCTGGGACGGAATTCCCAGAGAAGCTGTGGCTGCCTCGTCCCTGGAAGTGTCCAAGGCCAGGCTGGAGCAACCTGGGAGAGCGGGAATTATCCCTTCCCATGGCAAAGGGAGTGGAATTGGGTGATCTTTACATCCTCATCCAACCCAATTCCATGATTCCATGACTTCAGCGGTCCCAGCACCCCGGACCGACGTCAGCTTTAAATTCCAAAGCAACAGAAATTCCCACGTTATTCCACGTATGTCCATCCTCCTCTTCCAGACAGGAAACACCCCCAATTTCCATCCCATAATTGCACTTTTCCGTGCTTTTCCATGACCTCTCCCAGCCGGGCGTGAAGCGCGCGAGGAAGATCAGTAAAGACGACCGTAATTCCGTGGTGGCGCTTCCCACGGCAACGTTTTCCAACGTCCTTCCCGACAACGCGGACCCGCTGGAAGTCGTTTCCAGTCCGGCACGGAGCAGAGAGGGAAGGTCAATAAAAACACAACGAGGCCGGCAGGGAAACATCAGCACCTCGGGAAGAGGCGCAAACGGATCGGCCGCGCGGGATTTCCGTAGGGAAAAGACCGTAAGGAAGGAGCCGTGCCTCAATCCACGGGTTTTTCCGTGCTTTTTGGAGGTGAAGAATAAAGGGACAGCGTGGGCGAAGGCAGCTGTGGCCCAGGAGACGAAATCCCAGGAAAACGGGAAGAGGGTTGGGGGTGTTCACGTGGAGAAGGGAAGAAAACTTCGGAGATGTTCCCAGTGCCTGGTGGGGCTCCAGGAGAGCTGGAGAAGGGCTTGGGACAAGGGATGGAGGGACAGGACACAGGGAATGGCTTCCCACTGCCAGAGGGCAGGGATAGATGGGATATTGGGAAGGAATTTTTCCCTGGGAGGGTGGTGAGGGGCTGGGATGGAATTTTCCCAGAGAAGCTGTGGCTGCCCCTGGATCCCCTGGAAGTGTCCAAGGTTTGGAGCCCCCTGGGATTTTGGAAGGTGTCCCTGCCCAGGGGTGGTCTTGAAGGTCCCCTTCCCACCCAAACCATTCCGAAAGCTCTGCTCCAACCCAGAACCCCAGACTTCCAGCCAGGAATAAAACCTGCCAGGATCCCCCCTGCCAGGAAAATCCAACAGGCAAAACCTTTTCCCTCTGTGAGTCCATTCCAGGCCTCATTTGCTCCAAGTCTTACGCGACCTTCCTCAACAATCAGAAATTTCCACGTCCTTCCCTGTGGGAACGGCGGATCCTGGTCTTGGAACGACACCACCGGGTCACTCCACCGCCTCTTCCCGTTTATTGCTGGGAAAGACTTGGAAAAAAAAAAACAAACTGGAAATAAGATTTATTTTCCTCTCGGGAATATGGAGATGGAGGTACCCAGCTTCCCAAAAGTCAGGGTGACGTTTTTAGCTCGCTAAAAAAAAAAATGGGATTGGTGGGTTTATTCCCTAAAAATCAGGATGGAGGAGCTGGATATGGGAATGTTTAAAGGGCCAGGAGCAGGAGGAAGGAAATAAACCAAATCCCTGGATCTGTGAAGGTCAAGGAAAGAGCGAGGGGTGAAGAATTTGAGACATGGGAGGCACCTCCCATTGGAACAGCACAATGTGATCCTTTCAGGAGCTGGAAAACTAATAAAAAAAACCCAAAAACCCAGGATTTGGGGATCCCTGGGAGCAATTTCAGGGATAACAACAAATTCCCAAGGGCACTGGCAGGTCTGGAGCGCTCCGCTTCTTCCCCTCAGCACCTGGAGCACATTTATCCCTCAAACCCTTCTTGGCGGCTGGAATTAAAAATAGCCAGCATGGATGAGTTGGAAAGTGGAGTGGGGCGGGGGGGGGGGGAAAGAAATAAATTCCAGCCGGAATGTTTATTTTTGGGAAGAGCCAGAGGAGGAAGAGGAAAGGTCGGGGTTCAATGCATTATTTAGAGCATGTAAGGAAATAATCACTGGAGCAAAAATGCGTGAGGGAGAGGATGGAGGAAGAGCAAGGAATGGTAATTTAAAGGATTTTTTTTTTTTTTTTTAAGGAAGAGTTCACCGGAACAACTTTGGAATCATCTTAACCAAATCCTGATCATCTAAACGAAATTCCCACCGATATTTATCATCCGGAGCAAACATTCCTGAATGAAAACCTCCATAAAACAGCGACGGCAGCCAAAGCACAGCCCCAAAAATCCCAGATAATTTGGGATCTTTCTCCTAAATCCAGGGGCAGAGCAAGGAATGGTAATGTAAAGGATTTTTTTTTTTTTTGAAGGAAGAGTTCACCGGAACAACTTTGGAATCATCTTAACCAAATCTTGATCATCTAAATGAAATTCCCACCGATATTTATCATCCGGAGCAAACATTCCTGAATGAAAAACTCCATAAAACAGCGACAGCAGCCAAAGCACAGCCCCAAAAATCCCAGATGATTTGGGATCCCTCCCCTAAATCCAGGGGCAGAGCAAGGAATGGTAATTTAAAGGATTTTTTTTTTTTTTTTTGAAGGAAGAGTTCACCGGAACAACTTTGGAATCATCTTAACCAAATCCTGATCATCTAAACGAAATTCCCACCGATATTTATCATCGGGAGCAAACATTCCTGAATAAAACCTCCATAAAACACCAACGGCAGCCAAAGCACAGCCCCAAAAATCCCAGATCCGATGATTTGGGATCCCTCCCCTAAATCCAGGCCCCTCCATGGCTCTGTTCCACCATCAGGGAACGTGTGGTTTTACGGGATTTGACATCAACTTGACTCTGGAATCTGCCTGAATTCCCAGCTGTATTTTGTGGTTTGGATCCGGGATTTTTTTTGAAAGGCTTTGGGGTCATTATTTGGTTGGGTTTTTTGTGGTGTCTGTCCCCAAATTCCCAGAGGCGGGACTCTAAAAATCCATCGCTTCTCAGGAAAGGAACGACGGCGCCGCAAACCTTTGGTTTCCTGGGAATGGTTTAAGGAGTCCCGAAAAGCCTGGAATTTTGGGATCAAGGCCTAAGTAGGTCACCATCAAATCCAGGTAAAGAACTACGGGTTCATCCAAATTTTCTGGGAAAAGGGGTGGGGGGGAAGCCTTAAATGAGCACAAAGTTGAGGGAATTCCTTCCCTGGAGCTCTACCTGGGAACATCAGGATTATCCATAGGGAGGACCTATGGGATGCATCAGGAATTCTCCAACTTCCCTCTAAAGAAGGGATTTGGTGGCCCACAGGACGGGATTTTTCATGGAGTGCATTCCACACGTTCCCAGGAGTTGCGATGCCCCACCAACCACACACGCACGACATTCCCGCATTTTCCAGAAGCCTGGAATTCCATGAAACGCCTCTTTCAAAATGATTGTGGATCATTTGGGATGATCCAGCGATATAAGAAGGCCTGGAAACCCTACAAAGGTTGGACAATCCATAAAAAACCACCTGGGGCTGCATCCGGGGTAAAAAAAAGCAGCTCCTTGTCCCAAGAAAACAGCGGCACCAATGGAAAAAATTCCAAAAAAAAAAAAAAAAAAAAAAAATCGGGATAAAACTGAACTGACCAATTTTCATGGATATCAGGAAAACCCATCGGGAAACACAAGCTGAGTCAGGATTTGGAAAACCTTCAGGAGCCTCCCTTTCCTTCCAACCTTTTTAGGGTTGAACTCCATGGTTTTAAGGGTATTTTTCCAGCCTAAACAATTCCATAAATCCCTGACCCCTCGTTGCTCCCACCACGCCAAGCAGCCAATCCCACGGCACAGCGGGACATTCCCAAAAATCCCTTTGAACCCACCTCCAGCCCCTCTGGAAAAGAGCAGCCCGAGGACATCTGGCTCACAGACAGCCCAGACGTTGGAATGTGTGGATTTGCAGCTGGAAAAATCCAGGATTTGGGTGGGAAAAGCAAAGACTTCCCTGGAAAACGAGGGCCTCCCCACAGGCCTTTCTTCCCAAAGGAAGCACCGAAATGCTCTTCCCCAATGGGATTAATGTTGGGATTATCCTGAAAACCCATCCCTGGTTCTGGTGGGATGAGTCGTGCCACCACCAGTGACACAAAACTCCAATTTTTGGAGTTAAATTCACCCAAATTTAGGATTTTTAGGCCTGGAATTCGACCCCAAGATCCCACACTCCAATTCCAGGACAGGTTGGATCGAGCTTGGAGAAACCTGGGATTGTGGAACATGGGATTAGGTGGGATTCCTGTGGGATCAGGCGGGCTTTAAGGCCTCTTCCAACCCAAACCATTCCAGGATTCTGTAATTCAGGATATCCCAAGAAAATCCCTTTGGAGGAAAGGGAAGGCCGCTGGATGCTCTCCCTCCTCCTCCACCCATCCCGCGGGAATACAACCCTCGATCCCCCTCCACTAAAATCCACACGGAATAACACTTGGGAGAACTCCAAAAATCCAACGCAAAACCACACAAACAACCCGAGGTCCCGCGTTCCCGAACGAATCCACACCCGCGGCCCAACCCCGCCGCTCTCCCCCTTCCCCAAAACCACCGGCAGCACCAAACATTTCGCAATCCCGACGATTCGGTGAACTTCCAACCGGGAGAAGACATTCCATGGGGGAGGGAGCCCAACCAACCCCCGGATCCCTGGATGGGCCACGGAGGGAAGCGCCACATCCCAATTCCAACCCTGCCCGAGCCACCTGCTGCTCCCTCCAAACATCCCAAATCCGTCCATTTTCTATGGAAAATGTGTTTTTTGGGGTTTTTTTTTTTGGTGTTTTTTCCCCCCTTAATCCCACCCAGCTGCGTGTGCCAGGTGAGGCTCCGGAGCCGCGGAGCAGCTGCGGATTTCTCCGTAGAGGTCACTCAAGGGGTTGATTAAAGTGGGAATAAATAAGAGGATAAATAAATGACTCGATAAATGATGGAACAAATGAGTGACGGGACAGATAAGCGAGAAAAATAAATACAAAAAAAAACCCGAGGGAACAAATAAGGGGTGGGAATAAGCAAATGGGGAAATAAACGAATGAATGAGGAAATAAATAAGCGAGGAAATAAATAAATAACTCCACTCCCATCCTGCAGTTTTCGCAGCCGGAGGGAAATGCAAGGAATGGGGGAAAGGGCGAAGGGAAGAGGAGGTGGTGGGGAGGGGGAAAAAAAAAAAAAAAAAAAAAAAATCCCGAACCGGCGGCTCCGTCGTCCTCGTGAAATAAAATAAATCCCAAACAACTCTGCCCCTCCACCTTTCCAAAACCGGCGGATTTGATCCTCCAGATCCCCGCCCCAAATTCCGGCGCTGCGCATCCCGCTGCAGCCCCCTCCCCTCCTCTCCATCCCACCCGGCTCCATCCCTGCCCGCTCCCCTTTCCCGGCGCATCCCCGCATCCATCCACACCCACTCCCCGCCGGGAGCTGCCCCCCAACCCCCCCCACCCCCCCCCGCTCCTCGCCCTGCCACACCTTACACCTCCATGAAAACACCTCCCGCATCCCATGGGATCCATCCCGGGCAGCAGCAGCCGCCTCCCCCCCGGCCCCATCCCGAGCAGGGGAGCGGGATGGGGTTGGATCCAGCCCTTCCATCACCTTTCCGAGGGAGGAGGGTGGGATTTAAACCACCCCCCCCCACCACACACACACCCCCCCATCCTCCGGAGGGTGGGATCCAGCCCTTCCCATGGGGAGCGGGATGGGATCCGGCAGCTCCAAACGCTCCCAAAAAAGGGGAAGCAGGGTGGGATTTGAGCCCTCCGGAGGGGGCAGGGTGGGATCCGGCACCTTCCGAAGGAGCAGGGTGGGATCCAGCCCCTCCAAATCCCTCTCAGGAAGGGCAGGGTGGGATCCAGCCCCTCCATATGGATCAGGATGGGATCCAGCCCCTCCATATGGATCAGGATGGGATCCAGCCCCTCCAACCCCCTCCCCCCACCCAAAAAAGGGAAGCAGGACGGGATTTAATCCCTCTGGAGGGAGCAGGATGGGGCCCAGCAGCTCCAGGAAACCCCTCAAGGAGAACGGGGTGGGATCCAGCACCTTCCAAAGGGAGCAGGGTGGGATCCAGCCCCTCCAAAACCCCTTCAAAAAGGGAAGCAGGGTGGGATTTAACCCTTCCAAAGGGAGCAGGGTGGGATCCAGCCCCTCCAAAACCCCTCCAAAAAGGGAAGCAGGGTGGGATTTAACCCTTCCATAGGGAGCAGGGTGGGATCCAGCCCCTCCAAACCCCTCTCAGGATGTCAGGGTGGCATCCAGCCCCTCCATGAACCAGGGAACAGGGATCCAGCCCCGGCCAGGGGGAGCAGGATGGGATCCAGCCCCTCCATAAAACCCCCTGGAGAGGAGCTGCGTGGGATCCAGCCCCTCCATAAAACCCCCTGGAGAGGAGCTGGGTGGGATCCAGCCCCTCCATAACCCCTTCCAAAGGGAGCTGGGTGGGATCCAGCCCCTCCACCGGGAGCAGGATGGGATCCAATCCCCCCCCCCCTCCCCGCCCCGACTCCTTTCCCAATTCTCCCCGAAATCCAGGGTGGGGTTGAGCTCCATCCCCCTTTTTCCATCCCCTTCCTGCAGCCACGGGGAACCAGGTGGGCGCATCCAGCCCCCCCCCCCCCCCCCCTCCCTGCACCAAAATTTGGGAGGGGGGTTTGGAATTCTCCAGCCAAACCAACACCTGGACGCAGCGCAGGTGGGGATGCCCCCACCCAGCACCCCGAAATCGAAGTGGAGCCCCCGGAAGGGAGCCAGAGGAGGAGGGAACACCTCCTTTCCCAAAAAAAGGGCTGAGACCCCCCCCCAAAGTGGTGATGGGGGGGGGGGTAAAGAGCCCCCCCCCAAGGGCACCTCAAAGAGGGGGGGGTCACCCCCACAAGCGCCATATGAAGAGGAGGGCGATGCAGGAAGGGGTGCCCAAAGGGGGTTTGGGGATGGGGTTTGGACCCCCCCCCCCCTCCCCAAATCCCCCCCCCCCACCCCCCCCCCCACCCTTTCCCCGCCGCGATGCCGCTTCTCACCTCTCCGCCATGATCCCCGGCGGCTCTACCGCTCGCCGCCGCCGCCGCCGGTCCCGGTCCGGGCTCCCATGGCCACCCCCCCCCCCCACCACCCCGTGACCGACCCCGAGCCGCCCCCCCCTCCCCCCCCCGGCCCCTCCTCGCTCCGCGCCCGCCGCGGCCGCTCCCGGCGCGCTCCGAGCGCGGCGGCCCCGCCGCGTCCCCGTCACCAGCGACAACGGCGGCGCGGCCAATGGGGGCAGCGCGGGGGGGCGGGGACGCGCGGGGACACGCCCCTTGCCTGCCCCCCCCGAAACCACGCCCCTATTCAAATGACGGAAGGGCGGGGTGGGGGGGGGGAGAGAGAGCGTCCCGCGGGGGGTGATGGGTGCGCGTGCGTTCTGGGAATTACGGTAACCGCGGTTAACTGCGATGACGGGCGTTTCATTGTGCGCATGCGTACTTGAAAATACGGTGGCTGTATGCGACGCGCACTTGGAATTACGGTAGTGGTGTTGGATGCGCATTAGGAAATACGGTAGTTGTGTCCCGATGCGCGCTCGGAAATACGGTAGTGGTGTTGCATGCGCATTAGGAAATACGGTAGTTGTGTTGCCATGCGCACTCGGAAATACGGTAGCCGCGGCGGGCAAGCGCATTGTGCTGCTCTTTGGGAAATACGGTAATGCTGCGCATGCGCGTTTAGGAACACCGTAGTTCTGGTATTATATGCGGTTGGAATTACGGTAGTTGTGGTGCGCATGCGCGATGCGAGATACACTGCGGGCGCGATACACGCTTGGAAATACGGTAGTGATGGCGCGCAGGCGCGTTTGGAAACGGTGGTTACGATGCGCATGAGCATGGGGAAATACGGTACCTTTGGAATCTCGGCGCCTTTGGAATCACGGCGCTTGAAATGTGACGCGCGTTTGTAGTTACGGTAGCTGTGCTCGGAGGAGCACTCGGGATTACGGCAGTCGTGGTGCGCACGCGTGTTTGAAAACGAGGTAGTTGTGGCTGCGCATTTGGAATTACGGTATCGCGTCGGGATCCACGGCAGCTGGGGCGCGCATGCGCACTTGTAAATACGGTACTGCGTGAGCCTCATTTGGAGCTGCGCCGCTTCTTGTGCGCGCATGCGCTCTTGGACACACGGCAATAGCTCGATTCGCATTGGGCATTACGGTACTTGAGGTGCGCATGCGCCTGTCGAGGTACGGTAATTGTGTGATGCGCAACCAGAATTGCTGTGGTTGTGGTGCGCGCGCGCATCTGGAATTACGGTAACCGTGTGATGCGCGTTTAGAATACGTTCCTTTCAGTGCGCATGCGCAAAATGAAATTACGGTAGCGGTCCGACGCGCACGTTAAAAAAAAAAAAAATCCGGTATTTATTTTGCACATGCGCATTTGAAATAACGCCGGCGACACTGCGCATGCGCGATGGAAATTACGGTACCAGCGCGATGCGCATGTGGAAAAAAATTACGGTACCCGCGGCGCGCAGGCACATTTGTAAATACGGTAATCCCGCATTTCCCGAGGCGCGGGAAGCGCAGGAAGTGGGCAGAGGGGAGGAACACGCGTGGGAGCTGCCCCGTGTGCACCTCCGCCAGGCTCACACCTGCGGATCCCCCAGCACCCCGGCACCCACGGGTCCCCCCGGGACCTTCACCCCTCGGTGCCACCCCCCCCCGGGGTCTGTGACACTCCCCCCCCCCCTTTACCCCCCGTGTCCCCCAGCATCCCAAAACACCCCGCTGTACCCTGTGGGACCTGCGGCCCCGTGTCCCCACCCCCCTGTGCCCCCCATCCACATCCACGGTCCCATTCCCTCCCCCGGTGCATTTGGGATGGGGATGGAGACCCCCAAAATGCGAGGCTCCGACCCCTCCGGGCCCCCCCCAGCGCTGCCCCGCTCTGTTCAGCCTGGGGCTTCGCCGCTGAAATTTGCCCACCCCAAACTTTTCCCTCGATGCCGCCACCCCCTTCCTGCTGCTCCCTCAGACATTCCCTCACCGCGATGTCCATCAGCACACCCCAAAACTCAACACACCCCGAGGACGAAGCCCAAAAATGTGTTTTCGGGAGGATAAAGGACAGCTTGAGCACACCGCGAGACCTTCGGAGCAGCCCTCACCCCGCGGCCAGAACTTGGGGAATTCAATTTGCCAGGAGGGGACAAGTTCGGTCACGGTGCGAAACCGACCACAAAACCCTTTTATTCCCTTTCCAGCCTCAGCGTAATCCCTGACTCGCAGTTTTTCCAGGAATTTGGCCGGCTGTCTCAGCAGGATCGGCGGCTCCGCCGTGCCCGGGGTGCTGCTCACATGGTTCTCTTTTCCACGGCTGCGAGAGCTTCCTCACGTCCAGCCCGTGTTTTGTTGTTTTTTTGGTTTTTTTTTTTTTTTTTTTTTTTTTTTTGTTTTGGTTTTTGGTTTTTTTTTTTTTTTTTTTTTTTGGAGCAGAAGGACCCAAAACCCGTCAGGTTTTCTCCTCTGAGCTCCTTTGGGACGTGCATGGATGGGGATGGAGGCTGGGAAAGGGTGAGTCAGTAAAATTTTGGGGTTTTTTTTCTCCTGCTCCTGTTGCTCTTTAGGTTTAATGTTGGAAACATTTCGTTTTGGGGCTGATTGGTTTTTTTTTGGGTGCTTTTTTTTTTTTTTTTTTTTTTCAATTTTACCTGATTTGCGCAGAATAAAAGAGCAGCTTTGTCCTTTTCTCTAAGCATCCTGACCCGAGAAGATCCATTCCATCACCACATCATGGAATGGTTTGGGTTGGAAGGGAATTTCGTCGAGTTCCACCCCCCCTGCCATGGGCAGGGACACCTCCCACCACCCCGGGGTGCTCCAAGCCCCGTCCAACCTGGCCTTGGACGCTTCCAGAGGAAAATCAGGATGCCTCTGAGGGGTGTGATGCGGCACTTGGGGGACATGGTCGAGGTCCCTTCCAACCCAAAACCCCATTCCATGATTCTATTCCTGGACACGGCCTCTCTTTGTTCTGCCTGGAGCTTTTCAGGGAGGCTCCAAGGAAATTTCTCTGACTTTTAAACCTTGATTAAAAACGAGATGCCAGCGACTCGAGCCCATGAATTCCCGCTGTCTCCGTCACCATGGAAACGTGAGGCTGTTGTCTTTTAATATTTTTAAGTTATATAAAGGCTTGGAACAACTCTGAAACGCCCTCAACGATTAAACGAGAGGAAAAGTGGAAAAATTAAATCCACTTTTCCATCAAGGAGATGATGGGAATGGATGATCATGAAGGTCTCTCCCAGCCCGAACCATTCCATGAAAAAAATCCGATCCCATTTATTCCACTGCGTCTCCAGAGCCCAAATCTTGGAGTGCTGATGTTTTAATCCCATCTTTTAACGCGCTGCTCCCTCTCCGCTCCCCCCGGGCCTGTTCCAAATCCAACCTTAAGGAATGAAGCTGGATCCAGGGAGATCTCAGAGCCCCTTCCAGTGCCTGGTGGGGTTCCAGGAGAGCTGGAGAGGGACTTGGGACAAGGGATGGAGGGACAGGACACAGGGAATGGCTTCCCACTGCCAGAGGGCAGGGATAGACGGGATATTGGGGAGGAATTCTTCCCTGGGAGGGTGGTGAGGGGCTGGGATGGAATTCCAAGGGAATCTATGGCTGCCCCGTCTCTGGAATTGTCCAAAGCCAGGTTGGACAGGGCTTGGAGCAACCTGGGATGGTGAAAGGTGTCCCTGCCCACGACAGGGGGGAGGAATGAGAGGAGTTTAAGATCCATTTCAGCCCAAACCATTCCACAATTCCGTAACGAAATCGGATTTGGCCGGTGTCCACCGTGGCGTTTAATGCTGTAAAAATCATTCGCTCTACCGCGACCTTTTCTGTGATGCTCTGATGGGTTTTTTTTCCTGTTTTGCTGCACATGCTGGGAATAAAATCCAATCCCATTTATTCCACTGCGTCTCCAGAGCCCAAATCTTGGAGTGCTGATGTTTTAATCCCATCTTTTAATGCGCTGCTCCCTCTCCGCTCCCCCCCGGCCTGTTCCAAATCCAACCTTAAGGAATGAAGCTGGAGAACAAGACTCCTTCAGGACTGGAGGGCGTTTTTTGGGATGATTTTTTTCCATGTTGGTGAATTTGCTTTCCTGGCTCTCCTGATGTTCACACAACCCTGAGTAGTTTCTAAATCCATATAAAATCTTCATTTCTGATTGCTTGGCTTCTCCGAAAGGTGTCCGTGTCCAGCTGGGAAATTGGGAAATGCTGTTGTTGTCCTGCCTGGGAGCGGGAGCCGCAGGAATTCAGGCACAAAGTCCTCTTGAGTAACACCGGATTTTGGGAGTGGAAAATACAATTTCAGTCCTCGAGAGCCTGCGCCTGAGTCCTCTCCTGGTTCTTGAGCAATCCTGCCAGGGAATAACGAAACCTGGGAGGAGAGGAAGGCTCGGAGCGTCCTGGTGTGCACAGGCCAAAGGAGGCCCAGGAGGAATCCCGGAAAATTCCCTTTAAAGGGTCGCCCTGTTGAGGTGAACGGGTTGGGCTCCTAAATCCTTACGGAATGGTTTGGGTCGGGGAGGACCCTAAAGCCCGCCCTGTTCCATGCCCTGATTATCCCAATCCCTTTGTTCGGGCAGCTTTTCTCCAGCAAGGTGAATTCCATGGCCGTGGGATTTGGTTTAGGCAGAGCCATCACTCCAGAGGCTTTTCCAAGGTGGAGGGACTTGGGCTCCCTTCCCGGGGTCGGCTGCAGCCCCCCAGGAATAACGGGATGCTGACAGTGGGATCCTGGAGGGATCCTGGCCGATGGATTTGCTTCCTTTGTTTCCCGTGAAAAGTTTGATTTGAGTGAAATCTTTTGGAAAGAACCTGGAGTGACAGGACAAGGGGAATGGCTTTAAATTAAGAGGGAATTTGGGATATTGGGAATGAATTCCTCCCTGTGAGGGTGGTGAGGGGCTGGAATGGAATTCCCAGGGAAGCTGTGGCTGCCCCCGGATCCCTGGAAGTGCCCAAGGCCGGGTTGGACGGGGCTTGGAGCAACCTGGGATGGTGGAAGGTGTCGCTGCCCAGGCAAAATGTTGGAATTAAAGGTCTTGAAGTTCCCTTCCCACCCAAACCCTTCCTGAATTCCCTGACCTGGGTGCTCTGGATTGCCCCAGTCTTTCTGTCAGGGTGGGGACAGGGAGAGCAGGAGGTGACAACACCCAAAATCCGTGGTCCAAGGAATCTCTGGATGGTGAATTCTGACATGGAATTGGTGCTGAACTGGGTGTGTGGGGGGGGGTCTGTGGCACCCAGCAGATTTGCTTTGGAAGAATTCAGAGTTTGTTCTTGTTATCAACATTTTTAGGAACTTTGGATCGTTGTTCTTCCCCCTTTCCCACAGTTTATATTTTGTGGGGTTTTGCCATTTCCCCCCTCTTTTTGTTAAAATCGATCCTTTTCCCTTTCTCCCTCTATTTTTTCTGGGCTCATTGCTCAGTCTTAATAATTTCTTTAGGTGGAGTTTTCTAACCAGGTGTTTTCTATTTTTTTTGGCAGCCTTTCTCCCCCAGAAGGCTTTTGCTGGGTGGTTTGGTTTTGGCATTTATTCTGATTTATTCTGGTGGGGCTTTATGGAGTTACTTAAAACAGGAGGGTTTTGGGGATTTTTTTTTTTTTTAAATCTTCATGGGGTTATTTTTCCTTCCCCATGTCCTTGCAGGGATCTGTCGATGGATTTATCAATTGCAGATGGTTTTGAGGGTATTATTATTATTATTATTATTATTAAGTGGAAAATCAGGGGCCATGATTCCACAGGACATGGAAAAGGTGAACAGCACTTTCACCTCCACACCAAAGTGTGGTGAAACTAATTGTTCAAGTTGGTTCAACTCTCACTGTCAAAGGCACCAACAAAAGCTGATAATATATAAATTACATTTATAATATAAATTATTTATAATATAAATTTATAATATAAATTTAGTTATAATATAAATTGCATTTCATTATATTTTGTCAATATAGGGTTTGATGGGAAGGTCCACTCTACTAATTAAAATCATATCCTAAAATGATTGTGGTTGGGAAAGGCCTCCAAGATCGTCGACATGGATGAGACATAAAAGGGAACATCAAATTAGAATTAATTTAGAATTATTTATGTGGATAACGAAGGGTTAAGAAGGCTTAGTGGCATTTTATCATGGGGTTATCGTTGGCTTATCGTTGTCTTATCACTGGCTTATCGTTCTTATCAATTAAGTGGTTCATTAGGATTGGCCACAATTAGAAGAGGGACCGAGCCACAGGTTCCAGCTGGCAAAACTGGTTCTGTATTTACTGCAAGGAATTGAAATCTCGGAATCAGCTTCCACAGGGGCGTAGAATCGTGGAATTGCTGAGGTTGGGAAAGCCCCCCCTGAGACCGAGTCCGACTCTCCTGTCCCCAAGTGCCAGACCCACATGGACCTTGATCCCTCTCAGGGATGGGCACTCGTGCCAGGGCTGGACAGCCCTCTCCAGGAAGGAATTTTTCCTAATATCCAACTGAATCTCGCCTGGCACAACCTGACACCAGTTCTTCTTCTCCCTTGTTCCCTGGGAACAGAACCCAACCCCCACCTGGCTCCACCCTCCTTCCAGAAGGTTCCCCCCGAGCCTTCTTTTGTCCAGCCTGAGCCCCTCCTGTGTGTAGGGTCTCAAGATGATTCCCTCTACTCATCCACGATTTTTCCGGTCTCTGGGTCACTAAATCGCTGAAGTTTCCAAAGCAAATTATTTCCAACACCACGGGAAATTGTTTTCAAGCCAACCCAGCCTGGCCTTGAGCACTTCCAGGGATGGAAGTGAGGCACGGGATGGTTTTTGTGGCCATTCTTTTGCCATTCCTCAGCGCAGGACACAGGAGATGCCTCGGAGGGTGATGGTCCCTGTGGAAAAGGGGCCAGAGCCCGTTTGGTCGGTGCTTTACAGATTATGGAATGGGTACTGGAAAATAACATGTTTTTATAACTCCATTTTCTTCAGTGGTGGAAAAAGCCCATTTTTTAAATTCACGTAACTCACTTTTATCCAGTTTTACAGACTCCAACTGGTTAGTAATTTCTTGCCAGTTTATTGATTATTAACAAGGTGCTACCATGTATTGATCGGTCACTCAAACCCCCCCGGTGTGTACGTGCAGGAAAAGTTGTTTGTGAGAGAGAGCTCTGATTTTTCTATCTAAAGGTGTAAAAACAGTTTTTTACAGGTGCTGGTTGTTTTTTTCACCCAGGAACAGATTGTTATGCTAACGACCTGCCCACACCAGGATTGCTTTCACATGGGAACTTGCAGAGTGCTGGCTTGACAAGGCCAGCCACTGATTTTAGGAGAGCAGGCTTGAATTTATGAGGCTTTTCTTTATAATATTTCTAACTTACTGCAAAAAACGGGGACGTTGAAGTCCGTGCTGAACCCATGGAAAGGAATAATGCGTTTTTTCCGCTTCTTTTCCCTCCTCTTCCTTCCCCCCCCGCATCCATAATTCCTTTCTGTTTCTCCTTATGGATCTTGAGTGGTGTTAGGGAAGGAAGATGGTCAACAAGGAAGGAAAAATTTCACCAAAAGTTGTTTGGGGTGAAATATTTGGGGTGAAATATGGGGTGAATAAGCCTCGGCACCTTGGAAGGTCATGTCTGGGATGAGTGGCTTGGCCAGAATGGAAAAAGGGTGAACACCGAACCCGAGGCCTGCTGAATGGGATGGAAAATTGAGCTGGATTCAGGCTGTGAGAGGTTGGAACAGTCTTGGGAGACGAAGGAAAAAGGAGTCATCTGAGGCTAGGATGCAGAGAAATTTTATTGAGGCAAAAAGAAAAAAAAAGGTAAAAAGCAGGAAAATTAAATAAAATTGAGCTGGTCTGAGGTGCAAGAGGACAAACATCAGCACAGATCCCCTGATTGCAGGAAGTCTGGCCAGAGCATCAAGGCCTTCCTGGCCTGCAATGGGAGCAGCTCAGCAGAGGTGCCCGATGGTCTCTGGCCTGGGACAAGGGGTTTGTCCAGCGGGGAATGGAGAGATCCAAAGGGTCCATGGAGAGCAGGGAGTGGGAGAAGAGCAGGAATAGAGATGGGCCATGTTTGCAGGCAGCCCGGGCTGGCCCCTTGGCTACTGAATTCATTGCTGGCCTGAGAGCAGGAGCTGGAAGAGTTGAGCCCCTTTGAGAACCTTGGCCCAGAGAGGCGTCCTCAATGCCTGGGGTGTGTTCCAGGGCGTGGGTGGTTGGTGTCAGGAGTGGTGCTGAGGGCCCTTAGCAGTTGTAGCCGTAGCCCCTTCTGCCATAGCAGCCCAGGCCTCCCAGCCCATAGCCACAGCCATAGCCAAACCCACGGCCGTAGCCAAGGCCGTAGCCACCAAATCCACCAAATCCACCAGAGATGGGCTGTCCCTGCACACTGAGCTCAGTGCCCACGGCAGCCGAGGAGGTGGATCCGACGGCGGTGTTCTGGGGGAAGGAGGTCATGATGGGTCCTGGCAGGGTGACCAGCACGGGAGAAGGCTGGATAACGACGCGGGAATCCTGGCATTGCAGGGCACAGGGCTCGTTGCAGCTGTTGGCCAGCGGGGTGGGTCCGCAGGGTCGGCAGAGGGTGTTGCAGGCCATGGCTGTGGGGTGGACAGTCCCTGGAAGAGAGAAGGGATGAGGTAAGTTAGAGGTGTGGGGGCACAAGGGACAAAGCATCAGAAGGAAAAGGAGTGTGGAGGCTGTTGTGGGGCTGTGGGGAGGCGTGAGGGCTGCTGAGGCTGGGGCTGAGCCTGTTGGAAGAGAGGGACCAGGGGTGCAGGAGCAGGAGGGTCAGGGGATTGAGGCTCACCTGGTTCTCTGCAGGAGCAGGAGGAGAAGGTGTCAGGAGAAGTGTGTGAGGGAGAGAGGCTCTGGGCCGGCTTTTATGCTGGTTCTGGAGGGGTGGGACAGCCTTGTCCCATGGCCTTGGGGTAATTTTTTAGGCAGCAGCTCTTTCGTTACTGGTGAGTCATTGTGTGGGGAGTGTTTTTCCCTCCCACAATTGTGCAGTTTCGTGACTAGCACTTGTTGCTGTGTCCATCTGACCTTGGCTGCAACTTCAATAATTTGGTGTTTGCGTGGATGTGATTGTTCTGTGTGTTTCTGGGAGGGCTTAGTAAACAGGGCCCTGAAGAGCCCTGAAGATCTGCGATGTCATCGGTGATGTCATTTTGTGGCACTCGAGTGCTGTGGTTTGTGGGTGACTTGTGAAGGCCGGGACTCTGTTCTGTGCCGCTGGATGTCCGTCAGTCGTTGTGTTGCACCCAGGAATGCTGAGGGAGCCACTCTGGAACAGCTGGGAGGTCCAGGTTCCTGAGAGTTCTTAGTGATGGATGAAAGAGAGCTCCTGACCTTGTGTCTTGAGTGGGATCGAGAGAGAATCTGGGAAATGAGAGCACGGTCGGGCTGAGCTTGTTCCAATGTTTGGGTCCATTTGTTTTTCTCAAATTTACACGACAGCATTCTCTGTCATTTAAAGTGCATTCCTTGACCTGGTTTAGAAATCCAGTAAACAACAAACCTGTGCCCGATCCCTTTTTGCCGAGGCTGTGACCTCAATTCTCTCATTCCGCATTCATGCCACGAGGTTTCATAACTCGTGTTCTGTAGATGTTAGTGTTGTGTCCCTCTACAAAACCTAATAATTACTAACGGGCAGTCAGTGTGATCCTCTTCCCTCCCCTCTCACGGTTCTGGCGTGTCTTTGTAAATTCTGTGATTCCACGTCCCTCTCCTGAGGCCATGTCCATCTGACCTTGGTGGCAGCTTTTAATTCTTTTAACTGCAAATTATAGCGACCAAATTCTGCTGTTGATGGTTCACGTCAGGGCAGGCTGAAGACGTGACCAAAACTTTTGGAAAGCTGGGGTGTCATCATTTAGGCCATCCCGTGGCCCTCGTGTGCTGTGGCTTGTGGGTGTGTTGTAAAGAGTTGCCCCCAGCTTCACTCAGCCTTGCCAGGCCGGTCTGAGCTTTGCAGCTGTTCCAAGTATCTGCTGCTGCCCCTTCCATCACATTCCCTTCTTCTCTGCGTTTCCCCAGTCGGGCAAACCCTGACATCAAACCTTGTCTTTCGTGTTGGTCGTGCTCTTCGGGTTTCTGTGTGCCCCTCTTGATTTTACAGTTTTGATATCCAGGGAATTTTAGGTCCCAACTTGGGTTGAGGTGTGAGGTCACTTCTCTGGGCAGCACCTGATAGTCCAAATGAGGATTTGGAGGTTGCGCAGTGTTCTTGGAGACAAGCATTGCATGATCCTCAACAATCGTGGGAATCCAGGACATCCCTCTCTGGCTGCCCTGGAAGGTCTGGGACCCTGGCAGGGGTCAGAAATCCCCCTGCACAGAGCCCCGAGAGACGCTGTCTCTGATCTCTGTCCATGGAAAAGAGTTTTCAATCTTACAGGATGAATTACAAGCTCTGAGTGTTTGATATAAGTAGCAATTAGTGTGGCACGGGTGCAAAAGTAGAATTTTAGGGTTCTAGATAAGGGGTTCAAAGGAGGTAAGATGGAGGAAAATTGGGCATGCCTTGTCCTTTTCCTTCTTCTTCATGCCCTCCATGTCTCACTGTGGTGTTGGCATTTTTCTGTTGGTTTAGGCTGGGGACACACCGTTCAACATGGGTGATAGATATTGGCACGTTATTGTAAATATAGCTCACGTAGTTTCTAGCATATAATGTTTGTAACATCCCACTTGAGGGGCAGAGCCCTGCACGCTGTCCTGCGAGACAGACCTGCTGCAGGTCAGAGAGAAAATACTTTAGATAAAGAAGAAATAAACAACCTTGAGAACCAGCACAGACGAATTACGACTCCTTCTTTGGCAGCGGGGCTGAAAGACAGAGACTTTCTACAGTCTCGGGAGCATTTAAATATCACAGATCCCAACACGACCAGGCAAGCCCGAGTTGTCTCAGTGACCAGCGTGGTGGCCTGAGAAGGCTCTGAAGAGTGGGCCCAGAGACTTGTGGTCAGTGTGCCAAAGTCCCCAGTGCTTGTAGCCCAAGAGTTGGATCCTTTTGGCCAACGCTGAAAGCCTGAGTGGTCCTGGACATCTGCTGGAGCTCAGCAAGGACAGGTGCCAAGCCCTGCTTCTTGGTGGGAGGGAGTCATCCTGGATGAGATAAAATGTCTGAGTGTCAGTTGGAACAATTGTTTTCTTCTCCAAAATAGCCTTTGTGGTTGTGGTTGAGGCGAAATGGAGCCGGAGTTCTCCCCGTGCCATCGTGGGAGAAGGGACCTCAAGTGTCCAGGATCTGGAATATTGTTATGACCAAACAGGGAGAGGGGATTCTTGCTGTCTGTTTAGGGGTGGGGTCACATGTGAGGGGTTGTGGGCAGCCCTGGCCAGCCCAGTGTGGAGATGAAGTCAATTTAGTGAATCCAGACCATTTCAGGGCCAGCAATGCTCTAAAGGAGGATCTGTCCTAGAGGAGAGGCTGAGAGCTGGGACTCCCAGCCATCAGTGTGTGCAAATCTCTGATGGCAGAAGATGAAGTCGAGGGAGCCCGGCTGTTCTCTGCAGTGCACACGTGGAGGACAAGAGGGCAGGAGCACAAGGGAAAACAGATGGAATTCTGTGGGAAAAGAAAGCAAGGATTTTTCAGTGTGAGGTTGGTCGCAGAGGGGAAGCGGCCGTGCTGGGAGATCAAAACATGAACTGTCCGTGGTGCTGGGAAACTCCGCTCTTCCCGGGCCTGCTTGAGCTGAAGGGAATGAAGGACTTGCGCTCCAGAGTTCCTGCCCAAGTGGGAGATTTTCTGATTGCTTGTTCAGAGGGTCCTGCTGGGAAGAGAGTTTGTGTGCTGCCAGAGCCATGAGCAATAATGTGTCAAAGCCTTTGGTACAGCAGGTGTTTGGCTGGTAAAATATTTTGGAAGATTCCCACCCCCCCTTCTCTGCTTCCTTTGCAGGTGTTGTTTGTTAATGGCGGTGGTGGCTCTGTTAAATATTGCCGAACGTATTTCCTAGAGAAAAGTCTTGTGCCCCTTTTCCTTTAACCAAACTCCTGTTGAGCCCTGGCACTGTGCTGGGTGAGGATGTGAGACCACAAAAATTCAAAAAATAAACAGGAGGCATCTCAGGTTTCCATGCAGAAAAATTTTATTGAAGCAAGAGAATGAAGAGACAGGAGAATGAAATGGAAGGGATCCAGAGTGAGCTGCAAGCAGGAAGACCATCAGCCGAGGTCAAAGCTCCTGCTTTGCTTGCAGGAGCTGTTGCCAGAGCCCAGAGCTGGTGGTGTCAGGGCTGGTGCTGAGGGCCCTTAGCAGTTGTAGCCATAGCCCCTTCTGCCATAGCAGCCCAGGCCTCCCAGCCCATAGCCACAGCCATAGCCAAATCCACGGCCATAGCCCAGGCCGTAGCCACCAAAGCCACCAAATCCACCAGAGATGGGCTGTCCCTGCACACTGAGCTCAGTGCCCACGGCAGCCGAGGAGGTGGATCCGACGGCGGTGTTCTGGGGGAAGGAGGTCATGATGGGTCCTGGCAGGGTGACCAGCACGGGAGAAGGCTGGATAACGACGCGGGAATCCTGGCATTGCAGGGCACAGGGCTCGTTGCAGCTGTTGGCCAGCGGGCTGGGTCCGCAGGGCTGGCAGAGGGTGTTGCAGGCCATGGCTGAGGTGTGGAGGGTGCCTGGAAGAGAAGGGGGTGAGGCAGGGCAGGGGCTTGGGGTGTGAGGGCAGTGATGCAGGAGGGTGAGGGAGTGTGGAGGCTGTTGTGGGGCTGTGGGGAGGCGTGAAGGCTGCTGAGGCTGGGGCTGAGCATGCTGGAAGAGAAGGGCCAGGGGTACAGGAGGTTCAGGGGTTTGAGACTCACCTGGCTGTCGGCAGGAGCAGGAGGAGAAGGCGTCAGGAGAAGTGTGTGAGGGAGAGAGGCTCTGGGTTGGCTTTTATGCTGGTCCTGGAGGGGCGGGACTGCCTTGTCCCATAGCCTTGGGGCATTTTTAGGCAGCAGCTCTTGCTTGGCCCAGCCTGGTGAGTCCTGAGGTGGGGAGTGTTTTCCTTCCTGGAATTCTGCAGTTTCTGGTCCTTCCCTTGGGGCGGTGTCCATCTGACCTTGGCGGGACCTCTTAACTGCCGGAATTAGAGACCAGTGTGTGGTTGTTGACGTCGCGTGCCAGGGCACGTAGAAGATTCAGCCAAAGCTGAGGAGAATTCGGGTGTCATCCAAGGTCATTCCATGGCGTATTGAGAACGTGTCCAATTTGCTTTCTTGCCTCTGGCCTGAAAGAACTCGCAGCTCTCTCAGCTTCTGCCCATTTTAAAGGACATCCTGGACCTCGACCCTCTGGGCCCTGCCATTCAGACCCTTCTCAGGCCACCACACAGGACACCTGGTCTCGACTGGGTTGTTCAGGATTGTGCAACACTCGCCTCCAAAAACCCGGGACAACTTCCAAATCCTCTTTCTGACAATCAGACAATGCCCAGAGGAGTGACCCCGCTCCTCCACACTCAGTCCAAGTAAAGATCCAAAAGACCCTGAGTATCAAATCCTTACAGGCAAAAGGGACACCAAGAGCACGACCAGTGGTGAAGGTGACGTCTCCAGTCAGGCTTTGACAGTTGGGGAAATAGCGTGGAGAGAGGGAATGGTGTGGAAGGGGCAACACTGGATATTGGGAAGAGCTGCAAAGCCCAGAGCAGCTTGTCAGGGCTGAGAGAGGCTGGTGGCAACTCTTCACAACCCACCCACAAGCCAGTGCTGCAGAGTGGCCTCAGTTCTCCAAAGCTTTGGTCACGTCTTCCTGCTGTCCCCGCAACACCAAAATTTCATCTCTAAATGCACACCTCAAGGCTGCCCCCAAGGTGAGATGGACACGGCCTCTAGAGGTGAACGTGGAATCTGAGAATCCCACAAAGGAATGCCCAAGTAATGGCAGAGAAGGAAAGAGGAGGTTGTTGACCATCCCTTAGTAATTAATGGTTATTTGCTAAGAGGAACATAATACTAAGACTCGAGGGATATAAATTATGAAACCTTACGGCTTGAATGCGGAATAAAGGAATTGATGTCACAGAGAAGCCTGGAAACAAAGGGATGGGCCCCATTTGTTGTTTATTTCTTAGATTTTGGAATGAGGTCAGGAAATACATTTTAAATGACAGATGAGGTTGTTGTTTAAATTTAGAATATCCAAATGGATCGTAACATTGTAACAAGTGTAGCCTGAGCAGCCTTGCATTTCCCAGATCCTCTCCCTTGACCCCAGTCAAGACACAGGGTCAGGAGCTCTCTTTCATCCATCAGGAAACACTCCCAGGCAGCGGAATCTTCCAAGTCTTTGCAGAGTGACCTCCCCAAAACATCAGCAGCTCCCTCAGCATTCCTGGGTACAACACAATGACTGATGGACATCCAGTGGCACAGAACAGAGTCCAGGTCTCCACAGGGCACCCACAAACCACAGCATACGAGGGCCACAAAATGACCTCACTGATGACATTGCACCTTTCCAGAAGTCTGCTTGTTTATTCAGCCCTGCTTGACAAACACTGAACAATCAAGTCCACCCAAATACCAACTCCCGATTGAAAGCCGCCCCCAAGGTCACCTGGACATGTCCTCAAGAGCAGGACATGGAATTGCAGAATTGCATGAAGAAAAACACTCCCCACCTCATGATTCACCTGGCTTGGCCAGGCAAGAGCTGCTGCCTCAAAATGCCCCAAGGCCATGGGACAAGGCTGTCCCGCCCCTCCAGGACCAGCATAAAAGCCAGCCCAGAGCCTCTCTCCCTCACACACTTCTCCACACTCCTTCTGCTCCTGCTCCTGCCAACAACCAGGTGAGTCTAAAACCGCTGATCCTCCTGCTCCTGCACCCCTGGCGCCTCTCTGCCGGCACGCTCAGCCCCAGCCTCAGCAGCCCTCACACCTCCCCACAGCCCCACAGCAGCCTCTGCCCTCCCTCACCCTTCTGCATCACTGCCGCTTGTGCCACTCACCCCTGCCCTGCCCCACTCCCTCTTTTCCAGGACCCTCCACCCCACAGCCATGGCCTGCAACACCCTCTGCCGACCCTGCGGACCCACCCCGCTGGCCAACAGCTGCAACGAGCCCTGTGCCCTGCAATGCCAGGATTCCCGCGTCGTTATCCAGCCTTCTCCCGTGCTGGTCACCCTGCCAGGACCCATCATGACTTCTTTCCCCCAGAACACCGCTGTCGGATCCACCTCCTCGGCTGCCGTGGGCACTGAGCTCAGTGTGCAGGGACAGCCCATCTCTGGTGGATTTGGTGGCTTTGGTGGCTACGGCCTTGGCTATGGCCGTGGATTTGGCTATGGCTGTGGCTATGGGCTGGGAGGCCTGGGCTGCTATGGCAGAAGGGGCTATGGCTACAACTGCTAAGGGCCCTCAGCACCAGCCCTGACACCAACCGACCACTCCCTGGAACACATCTCAGGCATTGAGGACGCCTCTCTGGGCCAAGGCTCTCAAAGGGGTCAGCACTTCCAGCTCCTGCTCTCAGGCCACCAGCAAGGCAGCAGCCAAAAGGCCAGCCCGAGCTGCCTGCAAACATGGCCCATCTCTATTCCTGCTTTCTCCCACTCCCTGCTCTCCATTGGATCCATTCCTCCTTTGGATCTCTCCATTCCTCTCTGGACAAACCCCTTGTCCCAAGCCAGAGACCATCTGGCACCTCTGCTGGGCTGCTCCCATTGCAGGCCAGGCAAGGCCTTGATGCTCTGGTCAAACCTCACCAAAGGAAGGGACCTTGGCTGATGGTCACCCTCCTTGCACCTCAGACCAGCTCCCTCCCACTGGCTGCTCCTGAGTTTTCACCCTTCTACCTCAATAAAGTTTTCTTGCATCACTACTTCAGATGACTCCTTCTTTCTTCTCCCAAGCTTCTTCCAGTCCCACTCAGCACTATGCCAGGGTTGTAGAGGCCACTGGGGTGGGTGAAAAAGTGTACCAAGATCACTCTTAGTTCTTATTTCTGCTGTTCCACTACTCACTGCCACACTTTGCTCTTCCAGTGCATTATCACACAACCCCTCCAGCTGTTGAAACACAAATCTGGACACACGAATGCGGGTCTCTCCTTGCCTCTGCCGCAAGCTCCTCGTGGGTGGTGTGTTCAATTTTTATGGACACCAGTTGCCCCTGCCCATAATTATCTTCCAGGGCTATGTCCCGCTGTGGTTGAGCAGGTCCATGTCTTCCTTGTTTCCAGCTCCCAGAGCTGAACACACATCTCCAGTCTTGCCAGAGTGGAGCAGAATCAGTTCTGAGTCCTCACCTGCTGCCCACGCTCTGGGGATGAGCCCAGGGCACAGCAGGGTTTCTGTTCGGCGCATTCACGTGGCTGGGCATGGCCATTACTTAATCCATAAGCTCTCCAAGTGCTCGTCCTTGGGCTCAATCCCCTCAACGCCCAGCCTTTATCCTGCATGTTTGGGATTGCTCCAATCCAGGTGCAGCAGGTCCTGCCCCTCTGCTCTGCTCTGGTGGTTTTGGAGAACTCTGATAATCTCTGGGTTACTGGGAACAAGGAAGACAAGGCTCTGGTGAGGGGTATCCAGAGCATGTCCTCAAGGATGATCCGTGGCTGAAGGTTTGGGACAGCCATTGCCCACGACATTGGGGCATTTTTCATTTTTCAGGCTCGCTGCTCTTGCCTGGCACAGCCTGGTGAGTCCCGAGGTTGGGAACGCTTTGCTTCCCACAGCTCTGCTATTCCACATCCCGCGCCCAAGGCCGTGCCCATCTGACCTTGGCAGGAGCTTTGATGAGTTGGTATCTGTTCCAGCATGGGTGGATGAGGGAATAGATGCCAGTGTCCTGTACCTGGACTTGTGCAAGTCCTTTATTCCCGTGCCAGACAACATCCTTGTTTCTAAGCCGGAGAGATGTGGAGTTGATGGCTGGACCATTTGGTGGGTAAGGAATGGGCGGGATGGTTTCACTCAAAGAGTTGTGGTTAACGGCTCCACGTCCCTGTGTGGAGAACAGGGATGAGTGGTGACCCACAGAGACTCCTGGTGGGATGGTTATAATTGTGAATCATAGGCAGAAATCAGGGTAATGGGATTTAATGGGATGATCAGCAAAAGCAGGGACCACTCCAAGCTGAGTAGTGGGGTTGGCTGTCTGGAGGGAAGGGATGGCATCCAGAGGGGCTGGAACAGGTTGGGGATGTGGGACATTGTCCATCTCATGAAGCTGAACAAGGCCAAGTGCAAGGTCCTGCATGTGGTTTGCAGCAATGCCAAACATGGCTGTAGACGGGACAATGCGTGGATTGAGAGCAGCCCAGAGGAGAAAGACTTGGGGTGGTTTTGGATGAAGAACTGGACATGCCCCACCATGTGAATGAGCTGACCAGAAACTCCCCTGAGCTCAGGTCCATGTCATGGGCAGAAGGTGATGGGGGGGATTCTGCCCCTCTGCTCTGGTTGGGATGGACTGGAGTTGTGTGTTTGACTCTGGGATGCGAACATAAGGGAGACATGCAGCAGCTGGAGCGGATCTGTAAATGGGCCAGGAAGATGATGAGGGTCTGGAGCAACTGATGTCCGGCCAAAATGAAGACAGCACCCATGAGGGGCTTGTTCCAGAATCAAGGATGGAGCTGCATTATGGAATCCAGACCTGTGATTAAGGCAGTGAGGTTCTCCTCTGTGATGGACACAAAACGTGCCAGTGTGTCCCAGTGGGGAGTGGAAGTGCAGAACCAATTCCACAAGAGGTATTGGTGCAATTTGCACCCTCCACAAACGGTGTGCAGACACATGGATTTGTGCCAAGTGTGGTTGGCACACCTTTGCCAGAAAAAAGTTGGAGAAGACGTCTCAGGTTGCGAGGCAATGGTATTTTATTGAGGCAAAAGAAGTGTGAGAGGTCATGAGCAGCCAGTAGAAGGGGCAAGTAGGGCCAACCATCAGCCAAGTTCCTTTAATTGCAGTAGGTTTGGCCAGAGCATGAAGGCTTTCCTGCTTTGCAGTATAAGCAACCTGATGGTGAAGGTTCCCAATGGTCTCCGGCCTGGGAGAAGAGGTTTGCAGAAGAAGGGACTGGAGAGATATGAAAGGAAGAGGGAAAAGAGCAGGAGGCAGATGAGACACACCAAGCACCATCGCTCTTAAGGCGTTGCCTTAAGATGTCACACGAACAGGAATCGCTGGGCGCATAGAAGAGCCTTGGCCCAGAGAGGCGTCCTCAATGCCTGGGGTGTGTTCCAGGGAGTGGGTGGCTGGTGTCAGGAGAGGTGCTGAGGACCCTTAGCAATTGTAGCCATAGCCCCTTCTGCCATAGCAGCCCAGGCCTCCCAGCCCATAGCCAAATCCACGGCCGTAGCCAAGGCCGTAGCCAAAGCCACCAAATCCACCAGAGACGGGCTGTCCCTGCACACTGAGCTCAGTGCCCACGGCAGCCGAGGAGGTGGATCCAACGGCGGTGTTCTGGGGGAAGGAGGTCATGATGGGTCCTGGCAGGGTGACCAGCACGGGGGAAGGGTCGATGACGACGCGGGAATCCTGGCATTGCAGGGCACAGGGCTCGTTGCAGCTGTTGGCCAGCGGGGTGGGTCCGCAGGGTCGGCAGAGGGTGTTGCAGGCCATGGCTGTGGTGTGGAGGGTCCCTGGAAAAGAAGGGAGTGAGGCAGGGCAGGGGCATAAGGGTGCATGGGGTAGTGATGCAGGAGGGTGAGAGAATGTGGAGGCTGTTGTGGGGCTGTGGGGAGGTGTGAGGGCTGCTGAGGCTGGGGCTGAGTGTGCTGGAAAAGAGGGGCCAGGGGTGGAGGAGCAAGAGGGTCAGGGGATGAGGCTTACCTGGTTGTCTGCAGGAGCAGAAGGCGTCAGGAGAAGTGTGTGAGGGAGAGAGGCTCTGGGCCGGCTTTTATGCTGGTCCTGGAGGGGCGGGACTGCCTTGTCCCATGGCCTTGGGGCATTTTTGGGGCAGCAGCTCTTGCCTCACCCCGCCTGGCATGAGGTCATGAGGTAGGGAGTGTTTTCCTTTGTGATGTTCTCCAATTCCATGTCCAGCTCTTGATGCTGTGTCTCTCTGATCTTGGCAGCATTTTTCATGGGTTGGAATTTGGCAGGATTTCATTGTCAGATGTGTGTCAGGGAGGAATGAATAAACAACCAGAGCCCTGGAGATTTGCAACGTCATCAGTGATGTCACTTTGTGGCCCTTGGGTGCTGTGGTTTGCGGGTGACCTGTGAAGACTGGGACTCTGTTTTGTGCTGCTGGATGTCCATCAGTCATTGTGTTGCACCCAGGAATGCTGAGGGAGCTGCTGATGTCCTGGGGAGGTCACTCTGGAAGAGCTTGGAAAGATCCCAGTGCCTGGGAGCTGTTCCTGATGGATGAAAGAGAGCTCTTGGCTTTGCGTCTTGAATGGGCTCACAAGATCTGGTGAACCAGAGGCTGTTCAGGCTGAACCTGTTCCGTTTTTTTGGTCCTCTTGGATTCCTCAAATTCTAATTTCAACACGCTCTTGCATGCAAAGTGTATTCCTTGACCTCATTCAGAAATCCAATAAGAAACAACAAGCAGGGTCCAATCCCTTTGTTCCCAGGCTGGTCTGTGGTGTCAATTTTCTTATTCCACATTCAGGCCATCAGGTTTCTTAATGATTTCTATCCTGTAAATCACAATATTGTGTTCCTGTGAGCAAAACCCAGTAATTGCTACCTGATGGTCAGCGTGCTCCGCTTTCCCTCTCTGTCATGATGAGGGTGTGCCTTTATGGAATTCCACGATTCCACGTCCTTCTCTTGAGGCCCTGTCCTTCTGACCTTGAGCGTGGCTTTTAAGTGTGACTTATTGGTATGTGAGGGTTGGTGGCATTTGGGAGGGTTTGCTCTGAAGATGAGTGTCAGGGAGGGTGGAATAAACAACTAAAACTTCGGGGAGGTGCGGTTGTCATCGGCAAGGTGACCCTGTGGCAGGGGTGTGCTGTGATTTGTGGGTTTGTTGTGAAGAGGAGCCCCATTCCCTCCCAGCCCTGTCCATCTGGTTGGGGATTTGCAGCTGTGCCAGAGGTGTTCCCCCTTCCCTCTCATTTCTTGCCTTCCCACCTTGATCCCACCTGGCTAAGCCTGACAGTAGATTTGAACTTTCCTGTTAACTGTGCTATGAGGATGTATTGGTGCCCCTCTTGCCTTTAAGGTTTTGGTATCCAGGGCCTTTGGGGTCTTTACTGGGGCTGAGTGCAAAGGGGTGAGGCCACTTGTGATGGTCTGAAAGAGTGATGGTCTGAAAGAGGATTTGGCGTTTCCCAAGGTTTTTGGCAGAGAGCATTGCCTGATCCTGGACAATCAGGCAGTCCTGGTTGTGTCAGTGGCTTGAGAAGGGTCTGAATAACTGGGCCCAGAGGCCTGTCCCAATGTCCAAATGGCAGCAAGGCCCAGGAGTTGGATCCTTTTGGCCAAGAATGAAAACCTGAGTGGTCCTGGACCTCAGCTGGAGCTCAGCAAGGGCATCTGCCAAGGGCTGTTTCTTGGGAGGAACGAGGAAGTCATCCCAGGTAGGAAGGAAGAGGTGGGTACCAATTGGAACAATTGCTTTCTTTTGCAAAAAGCCTTTGGCGTTGTGGATGAGAAGAAATGGAGCTGGCGGTGTTCCTGTGCCCTTGTGGCAAAAGGGACCCCAAGGTTCCAGGGCAGGATATGGAAAAGGGTTGGGATGAGGCAGTGAGAGGTGACTGTCGCTGTTTGCTCAGCACCGGTGAGGTCCCGTGTGAGGTGTTGTGGGCAGTTCTGGGCTCCCCACTGAGATGAGCTCAGGGCCACCCAGATACAAACGGGTCTGAAAGACGATTGCTAGATGGGAAAGGGAGAGAGCCAGGACTGCCAGGGGACAAGGATGGACATCAGTGACCATCAGTGTCCTGGACATCAGTGTGTGCAAATCCCTGATGGTGGCGGGTGAAGACAAGGGAGCCTGGCTGTCCTCAGCAGTGCAAACGTGCAGGGCATGACAGCAAGAGCACGAGTGAAATAAGATGGAATTCCATGGGCAAAGAAGCCAAGAATTTTTCATAATGGGGATGATCAGAGATCGGAAGTGGTGGTGGAGTCTCTGACTTGGGAGATCCAAATCTGCACTGTCCGTGGTTCTGGAAATGTTCCTCTGTTGGTCTTGCTGGAGCAGGGCAGTTGAGGCACTTGCACTCCAGAGCTCCTGCCCAAGAGGTTGATGTTGTTTCTCTCTTTGCTGGAAGGCTTCAGGAGTCCTGGCCAGGAAGAGAGTTTGTCAAGTGTGCACTGGCATGGAGTGACTTTTCCAGTTTTGTGCCAAGGAGAACATTGATGTGTCAATGCCTTTGGTGTAGCAGTTTGCAGGGTGTGTGACATGTTCTGGAAGATGTTCCCTCCTGTGCTTCCTGTGCCAGAATAGGTTTTTAGTTGTTTTGTATATGTAAGGAAAATTGTTGCTGCCCTGTTGCAGGTACCCTCAATGGCCTGTTGAGCTCTAGAGAGTGGTCAGTGAAGATGCAAGACCACTGAAATAAAAAAGGTCAGGACAAACCCCAGGTTTGATGCAGGAAAACTTTATTGGTGCAAAAGAATGAAAAGTCTGGGGAAAGAAGGAAAATAATCTGTTGTGAGGTGTGAATAGGCCGACCATCAACCGAGGTTTGCTTGCAGGGGCTGTTGCCAGAGCCCAGAGCTGGTGGTGTCAGGAGTGGTGCTGAAGGCCTTTAGCAGTTGTAGCCATAGCCCCTTCTGCCATAGCAGCCCAGGCCTCCCAGCCCATAGCCAAATCCACAGCCATAGCCAAGGCCATAGCCAAAGCCACCAAATCCACCAGAGATGGGCTGTCCCTGCACACTGAGCTCAGTGCCCAGAGCAGCCGAGGAGGTGGATCCAACGGCGGTGTTCTGGGGGAAGGAGGTCATGATGGGTCCTGGCAGGGTGACCAGCACAGGGGAAGGGTCGATGATGACGCGGGAATCCTGGCATTGCAGGGCACAGGGCTCGTTGCAGCTGTTGGCCAGCGGGGTGGGTCCGCAGGGTCGGCAGAGGTTGTTGCAGGCCATGGCTGTGGTGTGGAGAGTCCCTGGAAGAGAGGGGGGTGATGCAGAGCAGGAGTGCAGGGGTGTGAGGCGCAGAGATGCATGAAGGGGAAGAAGTGTGGAGGCTGTTGTGGGGCTGTGGGGAGGTGTGAGGGCTGCTGAGGCTGGGGCTGAGCGTGCTGGGAAGAGAGGGACCAGGGCTGCAGGAGCAGAAGGGTCATGGGCTTGAGACTCACCTGGTTGTCTGCAGGAGCAGAAGGCGTCAGGAGAAGTGTGTGAGGGAGAGAGGCTCTGGGCTGGCTTTTATGCTGGTCCTGACGGGGTGGGACAGCCTTGTCCCATGGCCTTAGGGCATTTTGCAGGCAGCCGCTCTCGTCTGACACAGCCTAACATGAGGTCATGAGGTGGGGAGTGATTACATTCATGTCATTCTGCAATTCCATGTCATGCTCTTGAGGCTGTTTGCATCTGGCCTTGGCGGCAGCTTTCGTGAGATCATGTTTGGGTAGATTTGATTGTCCCATGTGTGTCATGGAGGGCTGAATAAACAACCAGAGCCCTGGAAAGGTGCAATGTCATCAGTGATGTCATTTTATGGCACTCATCTACTGTGGTTTGCCGGTGCCTTGTGAAGACTGGGACTCTTTTCTGTGGCACTGGATGTCCGTCAGTCATTGTGTCACCCAGGAATGCTGATGGAGCTGCTGATGTCCTGGGGAGGTCACTCTGCAGTAACTTTAATGGTCTGAGTGCTTGGGTGAAAGAGAACTCCTAGGCTTGAGTCTTGAATAGGATCAAGAGAGAGGATCAGGAAAGCGAGACCCTGTTTAGGCTGAACTTGTTCCGGTGTTCTGGTTCATTTGCATTTTTCAAAATTACACCTCAGCATATTCTGCCATATGAAGTGTGTTTCTAGACCTCATTCAGAAATCTAATACTGAGGAATAAACCCGATCCATTCAATTTCTTGCCACGGCTCGTCTGTGATGTCAATTTCCGCATTCTGCATTGAAGGCATTAGGATTCATAACTTTTATCCTGTAATCTTAATTTTGTGTTTCTCTTAGCAAAACCCAATATTTACTAGAGAAGGGTCACCAAGGTCCTCTTCTCTCCCAGTCACGGTGGCGGCAAAATACTCCAGCAGTTAGCAGGACAGGATTAAGAAATTAAATACAAGCGGGTTGAGGGCAGTGTCCATCCTTTCACTCACCACTCTTGGGACTCCACAGTGGATCAAGGATCTGGACTTGGATGACCAAGTGCAGTGCAGGGAGATCAAGACAATGATAGAACTGGAACATCCTTAAAACGAGATGCCGAGAGAGCTGGGAGTTCTTTCAGGCAGGAGGCAAGGTTGGCATCACTTCTTAATGGAGAGAATTAGTGACCATTATCTCATTGGTGACAGCATGTGTCAGGACATGTAGACGATTCCACCAAAGCTTTGGAGAAGTGGGAAGTCATCACTCAAGTCATTCCATGGCATTTTGACAATATGTCCCATGTGCATCCTTGCCTCCTGCCTGAAAGGACTCCCAGCTCTCTCGGCATCTCGTTTTAAGGATGTTCCAGTTCTATCATTGTCATGATCTCCCTGCCCTGCACTTGGTCAGCCAAGTCCAGATCCTTGATCCACTGTGGAGTCACAGCAGTGGTGGGTGAAAGGATGGACACTGCCCTCAACCCGCTTGTATTTAATTTCTTAATCCTGTCCTGGTAACTGCTGAAATTTTTTTGCAGCTATGGGTACATGGCCAAAAGGATGGATTAATCAACGGATGAGGAATTTTTCTCCTCACACGTCTTGTTCTCCTTATCCTTCACAACATTTCCTTTACAGAAAGAGTCCAGAGCCCAGCACTGTGACCCCACAGCACAACCTTACTTAGCCCAGGTGAGACGAGCTTTACAGATTGACCAACACGCAACTTTGAGCAGCATGGGAAGCCTCCCTGTATCCCAGGGATTGCTTTCCTATATCCAGCAGGAATTACCAGTCATGTGGAAAGGCATGGAGAGATGGCAACATGGTGAGGAGGCAGACAATGTGATGGAAGTAGCAGCCCTGCAAAAGCAGCGCTCCTCCAAACGCAAGATCAGCCTGACGGTGTGGAGGGGTTAGAAGGTCTGAGGCCCCTCCTCAAAACACAGCAGCACGCAATGCCACGCGGTGACTCCACTGATGATACTCCACCTCTCCTAAGCCTTGGTCATGTTTTCAGCCCTCTCTGGCTCGCATCCTTAACACCACCTTAGCATCTAATATTAGCATTTAATTTTTTTCTCCAAGGTCAAATAGAAAGGGTATCAAGAGAAGGACATGGAATAGCAACATTCCAAAAATACGTGACCCCACCGCGATGGAGGAGAGAAGAGGACCTTGCTGAGCCTCCTCTAGTAATTACTGGCTTTTGCAAACAGACACACAAAATTAAGATTACAGGATAAAAGTTGTGAAACATGATGGCCTGAATGCAGAATGCAGAAATTGATATCACAGATCTGCCACAGCAAGAAATGCATTGGACCAGGTTTGTTCCTCATTATTAGATTTCTGAATGAGGTGTAGAAATACACTTCATATGACAGCGTATGCTGTTATATAAATTTGAGAAATCCAGATAAACCAAAAAAACAGAACAAGTTCAGCCTAAACAGAGTCTCACTATCCAGATCCTCTCTCTTGATTTCATTCAAGACAGAAGGCCAGGAGTTCTCTTTCATCCAAGCATTCAGACCTTTAAAGTTACTGCAGAGTGACCTCCCCAGGATATCAGCAGCTCCATCAGCATTCCTGGGTGACACAATGACTGATGGACATCCAGTGCCACAGAAAAGAGTCCCAGTCTTCACAAGGCACCGACAAAGCACAGCACATGAGTGCCATGAAATGACATCACTGATGACATTGCACCTTTCCAGGGCTCTGGTTGTTTATTCAGCCCTCCATGACACACATGGAACAATCAAATCTACCCAAACACTACCCCATGAAAGCTGCCACCAAGGTCAGATGGAACCAGCCTCAAGAGCATGACATGGAATTGCAGAATGACATGAATTAAATCACTCCCCACCTCATGACCTCATGTTAGGCTGTGTCAGACAAGAGCGGCTGCCTGCAAAATGCCCCAAGGCCATGGGACAAGGCTGTCCCACCCCGTCAGGATCAGCATAAAACCCAGCCCAGAGCCTCTCTCCCTCACACACTTCTCCTGACGCCTTCTGCTCCTGCAGACAACCAGGTGAGTCTCAAGCCCATGACCCTCCTGCTCCTGCAGCCCTGGTCCCTCTCTTCCCAGCACGCTCAGCCCCAGCCTCAGCAGCCCTCACACCTCCCCACAGCCTCACAACAGCCTCCACACTTCTTCCCCTTCATGCATCTCTGCGCCTCACACCCCTGAACTCCTGCTCTGCCTCACCCCCCTCTCTTCCAGGGACCCTCCACACCACAGCCATGGCCTGCAACACCCTCTGCCAACCCTGCGGACCCACCCCGCTGGCCAACAGCTGCAACGAGCCCTGTGCCCTGCAATGCCAGGATTCCCGCGTCATCATCGACCCTTCCCCTGTGCTGGTCACCCTGCCAGGACCCATCATGACCTCCTTCCCCCAGAACACTGCCGTCGGATCCACCTCCTCGGCTGCCGTGGGCACTGAGCTCAGTGTGCAGGGACAGCCCATCTCTGGTGGATTTGGTGGCTTTGGCTATGGCCTTGGCTATGGCCGTGGATTTGGGTATGGGCTGGGAGGCCTGGGCTGCTATGGCAGAAGGGGCTACGGCTACAACTGCTAAGGGCCCTCAGCACCACTCCTGACACCACCAGCTCTGGGCTCTGGCATCAGCTCCTGCAAGCAAAGCACCTCAGCTGATGGTTGCCCTACTCGCACCTCACAACAGATTATTTCCACCGCTTTCCTCTGCCTTTTTATTCTTCTGCAACAATAAAGTTTTCCTGCAACAAACCTGTGACATGTCTTTTTTTTTTTTTTTCAATGGTCTCGTATCTTCACCCACCACTCTGTAGAGCTCAACAGGCCATTGAGGGTACCTGCAACAGGGCAGCAACAATTTTCCTTACATATACAAAACAACTAAAAACCTATTCTGGCACAGGAAGCACAGGAGGGAACATCTTCCAGAACATGTCACACACCCTGCAAACTGCTACACCAAAGACTTTGACACATCAATGTTCTCCTTGGCACAAAACTGGAAAAGTCACTCCATGCCAGTGCACACTTGACAAACTCTCTTCCTGGCCAGGACTCCTGAAGCCTTCCAGCAAAGAGAGAAACAACATCAACCTCTTGGGCAGGAGCTCTGGAGTGCAAGTGCCTCAACTGCCCTGCTCCAGCAAGACCAACAGAGGAACATTTCCAGAACCACGGACAGTGCAGATTTGGATCTCCCAAGTCAGAGACTCCACCACCGCTTCCGATCTCTGATCATCCCCATTATGAAAAATTCTTGGCTTCTTTGCCCATGGAATTCCATCTTATTTCACTCGTGCTCTTGCTGTCATGCCCTGCACGTTTGCACTGCTGAGGACAGCCAGGCTCCCTTGTCTTCACCCGCCACCATCAGGGATTTGCACACACTGATGTCCAGGACACTGATGGTCACTGATGTCCATCCTTGTCCCCTGGCAGTCCTGGCTCTCTCCCTTTCCCATCTAGCAAATGTCTTTCAGACCCGTTTGTATCTGGGTGGCCCTGAGCTCATCTCAGTGGGGAGCCCAGAACTGCCCACAACACCTCACACGGGACCTCACCGGTGCTGAGCAAACAGCGACAGTCACCTCTCACTGCCTCATCCCAACCCTTTTCCATATCCTGCCCGTGAACCTTGGGGTCCTTTTTCCCACAAGGGCACAGGAACACCGCCAGCTCCATTTCTTCTCATCCTCAACGCCAAAGGCTTTTTGCAAAAGAAAGCAATTGTTCCAATTGATACCCACCTCTTCCTTCCTACCTGGGATGACTTCCTCGTTCCTCCCAAGAAACAGCCCTTGGCAGATGCCCTTGCTGAGCTCCAGCCGAGGTCCACGTGTAAAAGTCGGTCCAAAGTTGCCCACATTTTTGCCTCAGAATCATTGCAATGGCAGAGACAAAGTTCCTGAGGACCCCGACTGGATTTCTGACCTAGTTGAGGTGGATGCTTGCCAAGTGGTTATTTGCAGGTGTGTTTGCTGTACCAGCATGGTACACTGGTTTGAGCAGGGCCTGGCAAGGACCTGGCAAGGACCTGGCAAGGAGTGGCTTGTTCCACATCCTTACACCTGCTTCAGGATACTTGCTGAGCCCAGGAATTTTCCCACCTCTTGGCCAAATGAACTTTTTGGGGTAACTTTGGTGATCTCCCACTTAAGATCCCTCATCTGCCTATATGCCCCCCGCTCTTTCTCTCTCCCTCTCCTTAATCTCCTTTCTGATTCCTTCTATTGCATTTGCTGTTGGCACTGAATAAAAGGTGCATTTGTTGTGATTAAACTGATGGTCCCCTGCTGTTTGCCTTTTGCACTTTTGGGATTGGTAAATGAACAATCACGACACCCCGCTTGTTCTAGCGGATCATAACACCAGGACCACTCAGGTTTTCAGTGTTGGCCAAAAAGATCCAACTCCTAGGCCTTGCTGCGGTCTGGACATTAGGACAGGCCTCTGGGCCCAGTTATTCAGAACCTTCTCAAGCCACTGACACTATCAGGACTTGCCTGGTTGTCCAGGATCAGGCAAGGCTCACCTCCAACTACCCTGGGCAAATACCAAATCCTCTTAGTGACCATCACAAGTGGCCTCACCCCTTTGCACTCAGCCCCAGTAAAGACCCCAAAGGCCCTGGATACCAAAACCTTAAAGGCAAGTGGGGCCACAGAGCACTGTCAACAAGAAAGGTCAGGTGTAGTGTCAGGCCTAGCCAGGTGGGATCAAGTTGGGAAGGCAAGAAATGAGAGGGAAGGGGGAACACCTCCGGCACAGCTGCAAATCCCCAACCAGATGGACAGGGCTGGGAGGGAATGGGGCTCCTCTTCACAACAAACCCACAAACCACAGCACACAGGGTCACCTTGTCGATGACAACCGCACCTCCCCGAAGTTTTGGTTGCTTATTCCACCCTCCCTGACACTCATCTTCAGAGCAAACCCTCCCAAATGCCACCAACACTCACATACCAATAAGTCACACTTAAAAGCCACGCTCAAGGTCAGAAGGACAGGGCCTCAAGAGAAGGACGTGGAATTCCATACAGGCACACCCTCATCATGACAGAGAGGGAAAGCAGAGCACGCTGACCATCAGGTAGCAATTACTGGGTTTTGCTCACAGGAACACAATATTGTGATTTACAGGATATAAATCATTAAGAAACCTGATGGCCTGAATGTGGAATAAGGGAATTGACACCACAGACCAGCCTGGGAACAAAGGGATTGGACCCTGCTTGTTGTTTCTTATTGGATTTCTGAATGAGGTCAAGGAATACACTTTGCATGCAAGAGTGTGTTGAAATTAGAATTTGAGGAATCCAAGAGGACCATAAAAATGGAACAGGTTCAGCCTGAACAGCCTCTGGTTCACCAGATCTTGTGAGCCCATTCAAGACGCAAAGCCAAGAGCTCTCTTTCATCCATCAGGAACAGCTCCCAGGCACTGGGATCTTTCCAAGCTCTTCCAGAGTGACCTCCCCAGGACATCAGCAGCTCCCTCAGCATTCCTGGGTGCAACACAATGACTGATGGACATCCAGCAGCACAAAACAGAGTCCCAGTCTTCACAAGTCACCCGCAAACCACAGCACCCAAGGGCCACAAAGTGACATCACTGATGACGTTGCAAATCTCCAGGGCTCTGGTTGTTTATTCATTCCTCCCTGACACACATCTGACAATGAAATCCTGCCAAATTCCAACCCATGAAAAATGCTGCCAAGATCAGAGAGACACAGCATCAAGAGCTGGACATGGAATTGGAGAACATCACAAAGGAAAACACTCCCTACCTCATGACCTCATGCCAGGCGGGGTGAGGCAAGAGCTGCTGCCTAAAAATGCCCCAAGGCCATGGGACAAGGCTGTCCCAACCCTCCAGGACCAGCATAAAAGCCGGCCCAGAGCCTCTCTCCCTCACACACTTCTCCACACTCCTTCTGCTCCTGCCCCTGCCAACAACCAGGTAAGCCTCATGCCCCTGACCTTCCTGGTCCTGCTCTCTTGGCCCATCTCTTCCAGCACGCTCAGCCCCAGCCTCAGCAGCCCTCATGCTTCCCCACAGCCCCACAACAGCCTCCACACTCCCTCACCCTCCTGCATCACCACCCCTCACATCCCCACACCCCTGTCCTGCCTCACACCCCCGTCTCTTCCAGGGACCCTCCACACCACAGCCATGGCCTGCAACACCCTCTGCCAACCCTGCGGACCCAGCCCGCTGGCCAACAGCTGCAACGAGCCCTGTGCCCTGCAATGCCAGGATTCCCGCGTCGTCATCGACCCTTCCCCTGTGCTGATCACCCTGCCAGGACCCATCATGACCTCCTTCCCCCAGAACACCGCCGTTGGATCCACCTCCTCGGCTGCCGTGGGCACTGAGCTCAGTGTGCAGGGACAGCCCATCTCTGGTGGATTTGGTGGCTTTGGCTACGGCCTTGGCTATGGCTGTGGATTTGGGTATGGGCTGGGAGGCCTGGGCTGCTATGGCAGAAGGGGCTATGGCTACAACTGCTAAGGGCCCTCAGCACCACCCCTGACACCAACCGCCCCTTCCCTGGAACACATCTCAGGCATTGAGGAAGCATCTCTGGACCTGGAATCTCCCATGGGCTCAGTGATTCCAGTTCCTGTGATGCCTTAAGGCGTCACCTGCTCTCAGGGCACCAAGCAAGGCAGTAGCCAAGCGGCCAGCACAAGCTGGCTTCAAACATGGCCCATCTGCCTCCTCCTTCCACTCCCTGCTCTGCATTGCCCCTTTAGTTGTGTCCAGTCCCCTGTGCTGCAAACCCCTTCTCCCAAGCCAGATCCCATTGGGTATCTCCGGTGTGCGGCTCCCAGTGTGGGGCTTCCAGGCCTTGATGCTCTGGCCAAACCTATAAGCAAAGCTTCTGCTGCTCATGGTCACCCTGCTCGCAACCCAGACCAGCTCTCTTCCACTGGCTGCTCCTGAGTTTTCACTCTTCATCCTCAATAAAGTTTTCTTGCATCACAACCTCACATGGCTCATTCTTTTTTTCTCCCAGGACTCTTCCAAGTCTCACTCAGTGCTAAAGCAAGTTAGTGCAGGCAATTGGCGTGGATGAAAAAGCACACCAAGTCCTGTCTTAGGAAATATTCCTCCAGTTGCACTACCCCTAGTGAAACATAAATTTTAAGAGATTTAGAGATTTTAAAGGAGCTAAGATTTTAGTTAGAGATAAGCTTTACTAGAGTTAATTAAAATAAAAGGATTTTGTAAGTAGGCCTTGATGAAGTTAAGAGTTAGTAGTTAACTAATAATTGATTGCTTGTCAACACAATGTTTAGTTAGCTGGGTTTATAATGAAGAATATAGAAACTGACAAATTGCTTTTAGGAACATAAGGCAATTGTGGGCCTCCTCTGCTCTGAAACCGATTGAAGACAAGGAATGGGAGTTCTACCAAGGTTCACTTGTCTTATTTGCATTGAAAAGGTAGAAAGGTCAGAATGAGGAAGACTTCATTTACTTCCTCATTTTGGGACCCCTCTCCACGAAAGGGACCACCGACCCATTTCAAGGAACAAACTACGCACGCTTAATAGCTTTTGAAATGATTAGCATACGAAGCGAGGAATGGGATGTACCAAAATGATGAATATGTATTTGTATTTTGGGTATTCAATTCTTGTGTAGATAAAAGGACTCTGTAATCATTTGAAAGGCGCGGTGTGTATTTGGGAGCTATCCCACACACTGCCCGGCATTGCAATAAACATACACTTTCTAACTTTAAACTGTTAGAGAGTTTTTGTCCGTCATAGTTGGATATCGTTGCTAGATCAATATCCATATTTCTTTAATAAATCACTAGCACACTTTGGTCTTCCATTGCACCACACATACCCTTCACATCCTTGAGATCAGGCCTGTATGCTCTAGTGCAGGTCTTTGCCTGCTTCTGACACAAACCTCTTGTGGTCTCTGTGTTCACTTTTGGTTCCAGTGCCTCATCATCTCTGAGGCTCATCTGCATGTCTGCTTGAGCTGGTCCTTTTCTTCCTTCTCATGGATGGTCCTACCTAGCAAGTCACGAGCTGGGGATTCCTTGCCTTCCCCCACATCCACAGTGTCATGTCCTTCTCTTGGGGTCATGTCCTTCTGACCTTGGAGGCAGCTTTTACGTGTGAGTTTTGGAGAACATATTCTAGTATTTATGGCTCGTGTCAGGGTGGGCTCAAGACGTAACCAAAGCGTTGGACAAGTGGGGTGTAATCACTGGGTCACCCCGTGGTACTTTTGTGCTGTGGTTTGTGGTTGTGTGGGGAGGAGTTGCCCCCACTCTCTGGCAGCCCTGTCAGGCTGGTCTGCATTTTGCAGCTGTGCTAAGTAGGAGGTGTTGTACCTTCAATCGCACACCCTCCCTCCATGCTTTTCTCCCAGCTGGCAATGGCTGACACTGGGCCATCTTTTTCCTGTTGGCTGTGCTTTGTGTGTGTCTTGGTGCCCCTCTTGCTTTTAGAGTTTTGATATCCCGGGTCTTTTGGGTCATTTCTTGGTCTAAGGACTGAGGTCGCTTCTCTGGGCAATGTCTGGTTGTCAGAAAGAGAATTGGGCAGTTGCCCTGGGTTGTTGGAGGAGAGCATTGCATAATCCTTGACAATACCCCAGGCTCGTCCAGATTGTGTCAGTGGTGGCCGGAGAAGGCTCTGAAGGGCTGGGTCCAGTGGCTTGTGGTCAGTGTCCCAAAGTCCAGACGGCAGCAAACCCCAGTGCTGTGGCCCAGGAGTTGGATCTTTTTGGCCAACACTGAAAGCCTGAGTGGTCCTGGACATCTGCTGGAGCTCAGCAAGGACGGGGTGCCAAGTGCTGTTTGTTGGTAGGAGTCATCCCAGGTAGGATGTAAAGTCTTGGAGCCGCTTGGAACAATGGTTTTCTTCTCTGAAAAAGCCTTTGGGGTTGTGGCTGAGAAGAAATGGACCAGGGGGTGCCCTTGGGTGGGAAAAGGGACCCCAAGGTTCAAGGGAAGAAGTGGGAAAAGTGTTGTGATGGGACAGGGGGAGGTGAATCCTGCTGTCTCCTGAAAGCTGGTGACATCCCATGTGAGGTATTATGACTGGTCCTGGCCTCCCCAGCATGAAAATGAAGTCCATTTAATGAATCTAAACTATTTCAGGGCCAGCAATGTTCTAAAGGGGCTGGGGGAACTTTCCTAGAGGAGAGGATGGGATAGCTGAGACTTCCAGGGGACAAAGATGGACAGGGGTGTGCCACCAGTGTGTGCAAATCCCGCATGATGGAGGATGAAGACAAAGGAGCCTGGCTGTTCTTAGCAGTGCACACATGCAGAGCGAGAGAGCAAGGGCACAAGTGAAAAGAGATGGAATTCCATGGACAAAGAAGACAAGAATCTTTCATCGTGAGGGCAGCCACAGAGTGGAAGAGGTTGTAGAGCGGAAGAGGTGGTGGAGCCTCGATCCTTGGAGATCCAAATCTGCACTGTCCGTGGTTCTGGAAATGTTCCTCTGTTGGTCTTGCTTGAGCAGGGCAGTTGAGGCATTTGCACTCCAGAGCTCCTGCCCAAGAGGTTGATGTTGTTTCTCTCTTTGCTGGAAGGCTTCAGGAGTCCTGGCCAGGAAGAGAGTTTGTCAAGTGTGCACTGGCATGGAGTGACTTTTCCAGTTTTGTGCCAAGGAGAACATTGATGTGTCAAAGTCTTTGGTGTAGCAGTTGGCAGGGTGTGTGACATGTCCTGGAAGGTGTTCCCTCCTGTTCTTCCTATGCCTATTAGGTACTCCTACAACTAATTTGTTATTAGTTGTAATGAGATATATGTAAGCAAAAGTATTGTTGCCCTGTTCCACATACTCCCAGTGGCTTGTTCAGCTCTAGAATGTGGTAGGTGAGGATGTGAGATCACTGGAAAAAAAAAAGATAAGGAGGCATTGGAGGTTTGATGAAGGTAACATTTATTGATGTGAAACAATGAAAAGTCAGGAGAAAGAAGTGGAAATAATCTGTTGTGAGGTGCGAGTAGGGCAACCATCAGCTGAGGTGCTTTGCTTGCAGGAGTTGTTGCCAGAGCCCAGAGCTGGTGGTGTCAGGAGTGGTGCTGAGGGCCCTTAGCAGTTGTAGCCATAGCCCCTTCTGCCATAGCAGCCCAGGCCTCCCAGCCCATAGCCAAATCCACGGCCGTAGCCAAGGCCATAGCCAAGGCCAAAGCCAAATCCACCAGAGATGGGCTGTCCCTGGGCACTGAGCTCACTGCCCACGGCAGCCGAGGAGGTGGATCCGACGGCAGTGTTCTGGGGGAAGGAGGTCATGATGGGTCCTGGCAGGGTGACCAGCACAGGGGAAGGGTCGATGATGACGCGGGAATCCTGGCATTGCAGGGCACAGGGCTCGTTGCAGCTATTGGCCAGCGGGGTGGGTCCGCAGGGTCGGCAGAGGTTGTTGCAGGCCATGGCTGTGGTATGGAGGGTCCCTGGAAGAGAGGAGGGGTGAGGCAGGGCAGGGTGTGGGGGTGTGAAGGGCAGTGATGCAGGAGGGTGAGGGAATGTGAAGGCTTTTGTGGGGCTGTGGGGAGGCGTGAGGGCTGCTGAGGCTGGGGCTGAGCCTGCTGGCAGAGAGGGGCCAGGGGGTGCAGAAGCAGGAGGATCAGGGGTTTGAGACTCACCTGGTTGTCTGCAAGAGCAGAAGGTGTCAGGAGAAGTGTGTGAGGGAGAGAGTCACTGGCCCGGCTTTTATGCTGGTCCTGGAGGGGCAGGACAGCCTTGTCCCATGGTCTTGGGGCATTTTGCAGGCAGCTGCTCTTGCCTGTCCCAGCTTGGTGAGTCATGAGGTGCGGAATGTTTTCATTCATACAATTCTGCAGTTCCATGTTCCACACTTGATGCCGTGCCCATATGACCTTGGCGGCAGCTTTAGGGTGAGAATTGGTTTTGGGCGGATTTGATTGTTCCATGTGTGTCAGGGAGGGCTGAATAAACAACCAGAGCCCTGGAGACGTGCAGTGTCATCACTGAGGTCATTTTGTGGTACTCATGTGCTGTGCTTTGTCAGTGCCTTGTGAAGACTGGGACTCTTTTCTGTGGCACTGGATGTCCATCGGTCATTGTGTCACCCAGGAATGCTGATGGAGCTGCTGATGTCCTGAGGAGGTCACTCTGCAATAACCTGGCAGGATTCCGGTGCCTTTGAGTGCTTCCTAATGTATGAAAGAGAGCTCTTGGCCTTGAATCAGATCAAGGGTGAGGATCCGGCAAAGCAGAGGCTGTTCAGGCTGAACTTGTTCCATTTTTCAGGTCCATTTGGATTTCTGCAATCTACACGACAGCGTACACTGTCATTTAAAGCATATTCCTTGACCTCATTCATGAATCTTATAAACAAACAACAAGCCTGTGTTTGCCCAGGCTGCTCTGTGATGTCAATTCTCTTATTCTGCATCCAAGCCACAAGGTTTCATAATTTGAAACCTCTAAATCTTAATATTTTCTTCCTGTTAGCAAAAGCTAATTGTTACTAATGGACAATCAGTGAGCTCCTCCTCCCTCCTGTGTCATGGTGCTGGCATTCCTTTTTGGAATTCTGAGATTCTAAGCCATTTTGTTAAAGGTCTTGTCCATCTGACTTTGATGGCAATATTTAAATGCAAGTAGCAGAGGTTAAATGCTGTGTTGTTGGCCTTGTCAGGGCAAGGTGAAGACGTGACCAAAGCCACCTCATCAAGTGAGGACGCCCCAGGGCACTCATGTTCTGTAGTTTGTGGGTGCATTGTGAAGATGGGCCCCAAACCATCACGGCTCTGTCAGGCTGTTCTGGGCTTCGCAGGAGAGTTGCTTTTGAGAGTCTGCTCCTTTCATCCCATTGTTTCCATCCCCACCATGTTGCCATCTCTCCACGTGTTTTTCTATACCAGACCTTTCCAGCTGCAGATGGGAAAGCAATCTTGTTGTTTAGGGAGGAGCCCATGCTGCCCTAAGTTTTGTGTTGGTTCATCCATAGCGCTCGTCTCATCTGGGCTCAGCAAGGTCACACTGTGGGGTCACAGTGCTGAGCTCTGCCTGACGCATGGAAAGGGAAAATGGTGAAGGATACAGAGGACAAGACATGTGAGGAGAACTATTCCTCAACCAGTGATTAATCCACTCTTTGGCCACGTATCCTTTGCTGCAAAAAACTCCAGCAGCTACCAGGACAGGATTAGGAAAAGAAATAAAAGTGCGTTGAGGGCAGTGTCCATCCTTTCAGCCACCACTGCTGGGACTCCACAGTGGAACATGGACATGGACATGGTAGACCAAGAGCAACTCAGGGAGACCAAGACAATGATGGAATTGGAACACCCCTAAAATTAGATTAAACTAGGGACCTGGAATTTCAGGCAGGAGACAAAATGCAATTGGGAGATGTTGTCAATATGCCATGGCATGACCTAGCATTAAATCCCCGGTTCTGCAAAGCATTTGGTAAGTCCTCTGCATGTCCTGACACTTGGTATCAACAACAAGATATAGGTTGTTAATTCTCTCAACTAAGAGGTTATGCCAAGGTCAGATGGACACAGCCTCAAGGGAAAGAACACAGAATTGCAGAGTTGCAGGAAAGAAAACACTCCCCACCTCATGACTCACCACGCTGGGCAAGGCAAGAGCTGTTGCCTAAAAATGCCCCAAGGCCATGGGACAAGGCTGTCCCACCCCTCCAGGACCAGCATAAAAGCCGGCCCAGTGACTCTCTCCCTCACACACTTCTCCTGACACCTTCTCCTGTGCAGACAGCAAGGTGAGTCTCAATCCCCTGATCCTCCGGCTCCTGCACCTCTGGCCCCTTTCTCTCCGTCCACTCGGCCCCAGCCTCAGCAGCCCTCACGCCTCCCCACAGCCCCACAACAGCCCCCACATTCTCTCACTCTCCTGCATCACTGCCCCTTGCTTCATTCACACCTGCCCTGCCTCACCCCCCTCTCTTCCAGGCACCCTCCACACCACAACCATGGCCTGCAACACCCTCTGCCGACCCTGCGGACCCACCCCGCTGGCCAACAGCTGCAACGAGCCCTGTGCCCTGCAATGCCAGGATTCCCGCGTCATCATCGACCCTTCCCCTGTGCTGGTCACCCTGCCAGGACCCATCATGACCTCCTTCCCCCAGAACACCGCCGTTGGATCCACCTCCTCGGCTGCCGTGGGCACTGAGCTCAGTGTGCAGGGACAGCCCATCTCTGGTGGATTTGGTGGCTTTGGCTATGGCCTTGGCTACGACCGTGGATTTGGCTATGGGCTGGGAGGCCTGGGCTGCTATGGCAGAAGGGGCTATGGCTACAACTGCTAAAGGCCCTCAGCACCACCCCTGACACCAACCAACCACTCCCTGGAACACATCTCAGGCATTGAGGACGCCTCTCTGGGCCAAGAGTCTCAAACTGGCTCAGCTCTTCCAGCTCCTGCTCTGAGGGTACCAAGCAAGGCAGTAGCCAAGGGGCCTGCCTGGGCTTCCTGCAAACATGGCCCATCTGCCTCCTGCTCTTCTCCTCTCCCTGCTTCCTGCTCTCTGCTCTCCCTTTTGGCTCTCTCCAGTCCCCTCTGCTGCAAACCCCTTCTTCCAGGCCAGAGACCATTGGGCACCTATGGTGGGCTGCTGCCACTGTGGGGCAGGAAGTCCTTGATGCTCTGGCCAAATATTCTACAAGCAATGGACCTCAGCTGTTGGTCACTCTGACTGCACCTCAGCCCAATTCCCTTCCACTGGCTGCTCCTGCTTTTTCACTATTTTGTCCCAATAAAATTTTTCTTGCATCACAATTTCAGATGTCTGTTTTCTGAATGGACTCACTCGTAATAAACTGGATGTGAAACCTGTTTCCCCTGTGCTGTGGCACAGGAGAGCAGGAATCAATAGTCCAAGTGTCTTCAGAAGTTTAGGTTGGATATTAAGGAATCCTCCTTCATGGAGAGGGTTGCCATTGGTGTCACAGACTGCACAGCATAATGGTGGAGTCATCATCCCTGCAGGGATTTAATATCCCTGTAGATGTGTCATTTGAGGACATGGGTTAATGCTGGCTTTGGTAGTGCAGAGGGAATGGTTAGACTTTGTACTTAAAATTTAGATCTTCTGCAACAAAACTGTTTCTAAGATGTGATCGTTTAGTGGCCAATTTTGTAGTCCTGCTTTAACAGTTGTACTCCATGTCAAGAGGCTTTTCCATCAGAACTGACCTGACTCCATGTGTGTTGGTGGCCGCTGTGCAAGGGAGCAGAGGCCAAAGGGGAGCGGCAGCAGGGGAGGGGTGAGCCGGGACTTTGGGGTCTTGAGTTGTGGCAAATGCTGAGGGGTGAGGCCAGTTCTCTTGGAGGATTTCCCTTGGGGAAATGGTGCTTGGCCGAGCTGTGTGTCTACTCTGTGCCAGTGACTCAGCCTGGGCATGAGGAGGGAGCTGTGGCTAGTGTTGGACACAGCCCTTTTGTGAAGCCTTTGAGGCTCCTTCCCCTTCCATGCTCCCAGAGCAACCAAGGAAATCCAGGTTGCCTGAGAGGGCAGTGAGTGGCCTGAGAGTGGCTGTGGGGCTGGGCCCAGAGGCTGGGCATCAGTGGCCCAAAATTCAAATTGAAGCAAATCTCAAGGGAAGGAAGTCAAGAGTTATATCCATGAGGCCAACCCTGTTCAACATCCTCAACAATGACGTGGGCAGTGGGGACGGTTGTCCCCTCAGCGAGCTGGCAGCCGATGGAGTGGCTGAGGCACCACTTGGGTCTCCCACCAGTCAGAGACACCTGGAGACTGAGGGTTGGAGGCATCTCCTGAAGTTCAAGCAAGGAAAATGTGAAGTTCTGCATCTGGGCAGGAATGGCAGTGGGTCCCAGGTCATGCTGGGGGCTGAGAGGCTGGAAAGGAGCTTTGCAGAGGCAGGACCCTGTGGTGCTGGTGGAGAACAAAGGGATCACAAAATCTCAATGCTTTCCTTCCTGGAAAAGGTATCACCAGTATCCAAGATAGATTTTAGACAATTCTTGCCCTGAAATTGGGAGAAGCGACCTTTCCTCTCTTTAGAGCACTGGTGGGGTCCTGTGTGGGGTGGTGTGGGCAGTTTTGGGCTGTCCAGCGAAAGAAGCACAAGGGCTTAGTGAAACAAGACCAGATTGGGGCAACCGAGATGCTGAAAGGGTGGAGAATCATTCCTAGAGGGCAGAGAGAGCTGGGATTCCCAGGAGACAAGGCAGATCCCTGATGGCAGGAAATGAAGTTGAGGAAGCCTGGCTGTTCTCAACAGTGCACACAGGAGAAGGAAAGTGAGGAAGGGAAGAAGGGAAAACAGATGGAATTCCATGGGGAAAGAAGGCAAGACTTTTTGAGTGTGATAGTGGTCTCGGAGTGGAAAAGCTGGTGGAGTCTGCTGGGAGAACCAAAACTGAGCTGGCCATGGTCCTGGAAATGCTGCCCTTGCTGACTTTCCTTGAGGAGAGGGAAATGAAGCACTTGTATTCCAGAGTCCATGCCAAAGTGGATGACGTTGTTCCTCCTGTTCGCTGGGTGGGTTCAAGAGTGCTGATGGGGAAGAGAGTTTTCCAAGTGTGTGCTGGCACAGAGAGATTCTACCAGAGCCATGAGCAGGAGAGCATGGATGTGTCAAAACATTTGGGGCAGTGGTCCAAGGTTTGCATCATGTTTTGGAAAGTGTGCCCTCAACCCCTGCTTCCAGTGCCTGTCTTGGTTATTGCTGGGGGTGACATCTTACCTAAGAGAGGTGTTCTGCTTCTTTCCCATCCACGCCAACAGCCTATCTGGCATTTTACTGGGTGAGGATATGAAACGATAGGAATTGAAAAAGATGAGGAGCTATATCAGACTTTGATGCACGTAAACTTTATTGAGGGGAAAAAAATGAAGACAGGAGAAAGAACTAGAAGGAATCCAGTGTGAGACGCAAGCAGGGCGACGATCAGCCGAGGTGATTTGCTTGCAGGAGCTGTTGCCAGAGCCGCAAGCATATTGTTGATATCAGGGGTGGTGCTGAGGGCCCTTAGCAGTTGTAGCCATAGCCCCTTCTGCCATAGCAGCCCAGGCCTCTCAGCCCATAGCCAAATCCATGGCCATAGCCAAGGCCGTAGCCAAAGCCACAAAATCCACCAGAGCATGTAATTGACAATAGAAAATAAACAACCTTGAGAAGCCGACCCTATGCATTCCGACTTCTTCTTTGGCTGCACGGGCTGGGAGGAAAAGACTTTTTTACAATCTCGGGGTCATCTCGACCTCCATATCCCTGACACATTGAATTCACCCCTCCATGCATTTATGCCAGTTGGCAAAGCCTGCCCTCAGACCTCACCTTTCAATTTGGACATGCTCAGTGGGTGCACAAGTGATAGTCTCACTTCAGAAGTTTTGATATTTCCGGTCATCCCTTGGGCTGAGTGCTAAAGGCTGAGGCCACTTGTGATTGTCTGAATGAGGATCTGGAGGCTGACCAGGGCTGTTGGAGACAAGTATTTCATGATCCTCAACAACCCAGGCAAGTCCAGCTGGCGTCAGTGCCCGGCGCAGTGGACTGAGAAAGGTCTGCAGGGCTGGGCCCAGTGGTTTGTGGCCAGTGTCCCAAAGTCCAGATGGCAGCAAGTCCCCAGTGCTGTAGCCCAGGAGATGGATCCACTGGGCCAACACTGAGAACGTGCCAGCTTCTGGACATCTGCTGGATTTCAGCAAGGGCAGCTGCCAAGTGCTTTTTCCTGGGAGGACCCATCCCGGGTAGGAAGAAATACCCCGTGTGTCACTTGGAACAATTGTTTTCTTCTCTGAAAACGCCTTTGTGGTTCTGGCTTAGAAGGAATGGGGCAGGAGGTGTCCCTGTGTTGTTGTGGAAGAAGTCACCCTCGGTCTCCAGATCAGGACTGGGGAGAATTGTTGTGATAAGGCAGGGAGAGAAGACTCTTGGTGTCTTCTGAGCACTGGTGAGGTGCCATGTGAGGTGGTGTGTGCAATTCGAGTCTCCCCAGTGTGAAAATGAAGTCAGTTTAGTGAAGAGCGACCAGTTCTGAACCACCGAGATTCCAAAAGGGTTGGTGAATCATTCCTGGATGAGAAACTGGGACACCCGGGGGACAAGGGTGGACAGGGAGGTGCCATCAGCATGCGCAAATGCCTGATTGCATAGAATGAAGTCAAGGGAGCCCGGCTGTTCTCAGCAGTGCACGCGTGCAGGACAAGAAGGCAAGGGCAAAGGGAAAACAGATGGAATGCAATTGCTAGAGAAGGCAAGAATTTCTCATTTTGAGGGTGCTCACAGAACAGAAAAGGTGTTTTGCTGTCGGTCCTGGGAGATCCAAGACTGAACTGTCCGTGGTGCTGGGAATGCTGCTCGTGTTGGTCTTGCTTGAGCAGGGAAGTTGAAGCACTTGCACTCCAGATTTCCTGCCCAAGCAGAGGCTTTTGGCAATCTCTTTGCTGGAAGAGTTCAAGAGTCCTGGTGGGGAAGAGAGTTTGCCAAGTGTGTGCTGACACAGAAGGACTTGACCAGGAGAGCATGGATGTGTCCAAGGCTTTGGTCTATCAGGTGATTGGTTTGTGTCATGTTCTGGAAAGTGTCACCTCCTGTGCTTCCTATGCCAGACTTTCTTCTAAGTTGTTTTGATATATTTGTGAGGGATGTGTTGTTGCACATAGCCCAGTGGCCTGTTGAGGTGTGGAATGTGCTTGGTAAGGATGTGAGACCACTGGAATTAGAGAAGCAAAGGAGGCGTCTCAGGCTTTGATTCAAGAAAACTTTATTGAGGCACAAGAATGTAGAGACAGGAGAAAGGAGAAGTCGGGATCCAGTGTGAGGAGCAAGTGGAGCAACCATGAGCTGTGGTAGTTTGCTGGCAGGAGTTGTTGCGAGAACCCAGAGCAGGTGATGTCAGGAGTGGTGCTGAGGAGCCTTACCAGTTGTAGCCATAGCCCCTTCTGCCATTCCAGCCCAGCCCACAGCCATAGCCCTGCCCATAGCCAAATCCACGGCCGTAGCCAAAGCCACCAAATCCACCAGAGATGGGCTGTCCCTGCACACTGAGCTCACTGCCCACGGCAGCCGAGGAGGTGGATCCGACGGCGGTGTTCTGGGGGAAGGAGGTCATGATGGGTCCTGGCAGGGTGACCAGCACAGGGGAAGGGTTGATGATGACGCGGGAATCCTGGCATTGCAGGGCACAGGGCTCGTTGCAGCTGTTGGCCAGCGGGGTGGGTCCGCAGGGTCGCCAGAGGGTGTTGCAGGCCATGGCTGTGGTGTGGAGGGTTCCTGGAAGAGAGGAAGGTGAGGCAGGGCAGGGATGTGAGGGTGTGAAGGGCAGTGATGTAGAGGGTTGAAAGAGTGTGCAGGCTGTTGTGGGGCTGTGGGGAGGTGTGAGGGCTGCTGAGGCTGGGGCTGAGCCTGCTGCAATAGAGGGACCAGGGGTGGGCAGGACCAGGAGGGTCAGGGGCTTGAGACTCACCTGGTTGTTGGCAGGAGCAGGAGGGGAAGGCGTCAGGAGAAGTGTGTGAGGGAGAGAGGCTCTGCGTTGGCTTTTATGCTGGTCCTGGAGGGGTGGGACAGCTCTGTCCCATGGCCTTGGGGCATTTTTTAGGCAGCAACTCTTGCCTGTCCCAGCCTGGTGAGTCATGAGGTGGGGAGTGTTTTCCTTCATGTATTCTTGCAATTTTCTCTTCTTCCTTTGAGGCTGTGTCCATCTGACCTTGGCAGAACATCATAATTGGGAGAATTGATGACCAGTATCTCATTGTTTATGGTGTGTGTCAGGACATGTAAAATACTCAGCCGAATCTTAGGATAATTGTGTTGTCAGTAAGGTCATACCATGGCATATTGATGACATCTCCCATTTGCATTCTTGCTTCCTGCCTGAAAGAACTCCCAGTTTTCTCATCTTGTCCTCGTTTTGAGGATACCCCAGTCCTGTCAGTGTCATGGTGTCCCTGCAGCCTTCTTGGTCAACCATGTCCATATCCTTGTTCCGCCAGGGAGTCCCTGCAGTGGTGGGGACCAGGACTGTCCCCTGCCTCAACTTTTCTCTAGCTCAGGCACATGGATTTCAAGGGTGGATTAATCAATGGATGGGGAACTGTGCTCCTCATGTGTCTCGTTGTCCTTATCCTTCAGCATTTTTTCCTTTCCAATGGTCAGTCACAGTCTAGCACTGGGACCCCACAGTGTGACCTTGCTGGTCACAGCTGAGGTGAGCATTATGGATGAACCAGCTCAAGACTTTGGGGAGCATGGGAGGCCATCCTAAATCACAGGGATTGCTTTTGCATTTCCAGCAGGAAAGGCTGGGAATATAGACAGGCTCTGAATGTTTGCAGCATGGTGGGGATGGAGAGAATATCATGGAAAGGGCAGCTCCTCACAAGCAGTGCTCCTGCAAAGCCAGACAATCCTGACAGAGCTGGCCCCAGACGACTCGGGGCGCCACTTCACACTGTACCCAAAAACCAGGGCACACCAGTGCCATGGGTTGACCTCGCTGATGACACCCCTTCTCTCCAAGGCTTTGGACATGTTTTCAGCCCGCCATGACACATGCCATCAACACCTGCCCCTAACCTCTAAGACGCTTAAAATCTGCCGCCAAGGTCAGATGGACATGGCCTCAAAAGAAGGACATGGAGCTGCAGAATTCCAGAAAGGAATGTCCGCACCATAACATAGGAGGGAAGAAAACTGTGCTGTCCAACCATTAGTAATTACTGGGTTTTGCTAGCAGGAACAGATTATTAAGACTAAAAGAATATGAGATATAAAACCTCATGGCTTGAATGCGGAATAAAAGCAAGGACATCACAGCCCAGCCTGGGAAAGAATGGATCAAGCTGGGTTGGGTCTTTGCTTAATGGATTTCTAAATGAGGTCAAGGAATACACTTTAAATGACAGAGCACAATGCCATGTAAAGATGAGAAGTCCAAATGGACCACGACACCAGAACAAGTTCAGTTGGACCAGACTCTACTATTCCACATGTTCTCTCTTGATTCAATTCAAGACACAAGGCCATGAGCTGTCTTTCATTTTTAGGAACACTCCTACGCAATAGAACATTTCCATGTTATTGCAGTGTGACCTCCCCAGGACATCAGCAGCTCCCTCAGCATTCCTGGGAGAAACACAATCAGGGATGGACATCCAGCAGCATAGAAAAGACTCCCAGTCTTCACAAGCCACCCACAAAACACAGGACGTGTGCCACAAAATGACCTCACTGATGATATCACAACCCTGCTGTGCTCTGGTTGCTTCTTCAGCCTGCCCTGACACACATCAAACAATCAAAACCTCCCAAATGCCAACTCTTACTTTAAAGCTGCTGCCAAGGTCAGATGGACATGGCCTCAAGAACTGATCATGACACTGTGGAATTCCAGGAAGGAAAATACTCTCCAGATCATGACTCACAAGGCTGGGTCAGCAAAGAGCTGCTGCCTGCAAAATGCCCCAAGGCCATGGGACAAGACTGTCCCACCCCTCCAGGACCAGCATAAAAGCCAGCCCAGAGCCTCTCTCCCTCACACACTTCTCCTGACACCTTCTCCGTCCTGCTTCTGCTGACAGCAAGGTGAGCCTCAAGCCCCTGACCCTCCTGCTCCGGCACCCCTGGCCCTTCTCTTCCAGCAGGCTCAGCCCCAGCCTCAGCAGCCCTCACACCTCCCCACAGCCCCACAACAGACTCCATACTCTCTCACTCTCCTGCATCACTGCCCCTTGCACCCTCACAACCCTGTCCTACCTCATCCCTTCTCTTCCAGGAAACCTCCACACCACAGCCATGGCCTGCAACACCCTCTGCCGACCCTGCGGACCCACCCCGCTGGCCAACAGCTGCAACGAGCCCTGTGCCCTGCAATGCCAGGATTCCCGCGTCATCATCGACCCTTCCCCTGTGCTGGTCACCCTGCCAGGACCCATCATGACCTCCTTCCCCCAGAACACCGCCGTCGGATCCACCTCCTCGGCTGCCGTGGGCAGTGAGCTCAGTGTGCAGGGACAGCCCATCTCTGGTGGATTTGGTGGCTTTGGCTATGGCCTTGGCTACGGCTGTGGATTTGGCTATGGGCTGGGAGGCCTGGGCTGCTATGGCAGAAGGGGCTATGGCTACAACTGCTAAGGTCTCTCGGCACCTCTCCTGACACCAACCACCCACTCTCCGCAACACACACCAGTTGTTGCAGACCCCTCTCTGAGCCAAAGCTGTCAACCAGCTCAGCACTTCCAGCTCCTGCTCTCAGGGCACCAAGCAAGGCAGTAGCCAAGGGGCCTGCCTGGGCTGCCGGCAAACATGGCCCATCTGCCTCCTGGTCTTCTCTCACTCTCTTTTAGGTCTGTCCAGCTCCCTCTGCTGCATATCTCTTCTCCCAAGTCAGAGACTATTAGCAACATTCACCATCAGGTTGTTTCTACTGCGGAGCAGGAAGTCCTTGATGCTCTGGCTGAACTACCGGCAAGCAAAGGATCTTGGCTGATGGCCTCCCTACTTGCCCCTCAGACCAGTTCCCTTCCTCTTGGCACTCATGACCTCTCACTTTTTTGCCTCAATAAAATTCTCTTGCATTGCAGCATTGTTACGCCTCTTTTTCCTTCGCGGGCACACACTGGCAGTTTCCTCTTCCAGTGCATGCCACAAACCTTTCACTTCCATGATTCTACGCCTGGATACACTAAGGCAGATCTATCCCTGCCTCTGACACAAGCCCCCTGGGCCACGTTTTTACATTGGCTACACAGCTGTTGCTCCAGTCCCTCGCTATCTCTTCAGCCCATATACAGATCCATGCAAGCAGGTCCTTACCCTTGTGTTGTTCTGTTCTTTTAAAAGTTTTAAAGTTCTTTTAAAAGTTTTCTGTTTTTTAATGTTTATATCTTTTTACTAGAGTTTTCATGCACTGTTCATGGAAATAATGATTGTTTTACATTTTTCTTTGTGGGAGGAGAGAATTGATAGACTGTTAGTTTAACTAGTGTAGTTAAAGAAGTGATTATTTCATCTTCTAATCTACTGTGACTTTTAGAATTCTACATATGGTGAGGTTAGAAATAAAAGTTGCTTCCTTTTATCCTTTTAATTTTAGTGTAAGTGCGTGAGTTATTTTGTGCTGTAGTGCAACCCCCTTGATGCCCCAGAGCTGAGCACAGAACTCCAATCTCACCAGAGCAGAGCAGAGCAGAGCAGAGGGTCAGAATTCCCTCCTCGCCTGCTGCCCACACTGTGGCAATGAGCCCATGGCGTGGGCAGTTTCTGTTTGGCATGTACACATGGCCAGGGCATGTCCAATTCTTCATCCACCAACATCCCAAGTCCTTCTCCTCGAGGATGCTCTTAATCAATTAATTAGCCATCCATTACTGAGATTGCTCCAATTCAGATCTAGGATGTTGCACTTCATCCTGTTGGCCCTCATGACAATCACAGCACCCCAGCCTGTCAAAAGCTCTCTGGATGCCATCCCTTGCCTCCAGACAATCAACCACACCGCTCACCTAGATGTCATTCCCATTCTTGATAAGGGGACACTCAACTGCACTGTCCCTGTGCCTGACAAAATGGGAAGTGATAATGGATAAGGAGCCTCTGTAGGTCACCACTCATCCCTGTTCTCACAGACACGGAGCTGTTGACCACAGTTCTGTGAGTGAGACCATCCCGTCCATTTTCCACCCCACAGCTGATGCTCCAGCTACCAACTCCACATCTCTCCAGGTCAGAGATAAGGATGTTGTCTGCCACAGGAAGAAATGTTTTGCACGAGTCCATGTACATGATATCAGTTGCTCTTCCGTCATTCACCAGCGTTGGAACCCCATCAAAGTTTTCAGGAAGAATTTATCCTTCATGAAAATGCGAGCAGCAGCAGGGGAGGGGTGAGCCAGGCCTCTGGGGTCTTGTGTTGTGGCAAGTGCCCAGAGCTGAGGTCACTTCTCTTGGAGCATTTCCCTTGAGGAAATGGGGCTTGGCTGAGCTGTGTGTCTACTCTGTGCCAGTGACTCAGCCTGGGCATGACGAGAGAACTGTGGCTGCTGTTGGACACAACCATTTTTGTGAAGCCTTTGAGGCTCCTACCCATTCTACACTCTCAGAGCAGCTGAGAAGGTCCAGGTTGCCTGAGAGTGGCTGAGGGGCTGAGGCCAGAGGCTTCTGATCAGTGGCCCAAAGTGCAAATGGAGGTGAGTCCCCAGTACTGCAGCCCTGGAGTCAGATCCGTGGGGTCAGCTCTGTGCAAGATCCTAAATAATGAGCTTGGCAGTGTTGTCCCCTCAGACACGTAGGAATCTCAGTAATGGATAACAGATGGGAAATTAATTGATTGAGAACATGCCCAAGGAGGACTTGGGGTGTTGGTGGATGAAGACTTGGGCATGCCCTGGCCATGTGGACTCACAGATCTAAACCCTTTCGTGTCCTGGGCTTATCACCGCAGTGTAGGCAGCAGGTGAGGGGGCAACTCTGACCCTCTGCTCAGCTCTTCAGAGACTGGAGATGTGTTCAACTATGGGCACCCAAGTATATGGAAGATATGGATGTGCTGAAGCAGAGCTGTAGATGGCCCTGGAAGGTGATGAGGTTGTGGAGTAATTGGTGTCCAGCCAAAGTAAAAACAAGACCCATACACAGCTTCTGTAAGAGGCAGGGATAGACTTGCATCAGTGTATCCAGGCCCGGGATCAAGCAAGTGAGGGGTTTGTGGAATGCACCAGAAAGGCAAAATGTGCCAGTGTGTGTCAGTGAAGGAAAGGAGACATCTGAAGTTGTAATGCAAGAGAATTTTATTGAGCTAACAGAGCAGTGGGTGGTCATGAGCATCCACTGGAAGAGAGCAGTGCAAGTAGGACGTGCAAGTAGGGCAAAAATCACCTGAGCTGCTTTGCTTGCAGATGGTTTGGCCAGAGCATCAAGGCATCCCAACCCCATAGTGGGAGCAGCCAGGCAGAGGTGCCCAACTGTCTCTGGCTTGAGAGAAGCAGAACAGAAAGGGCAATGACAGAGCTGAAAGGGCGATGCAGAGCAGGGAGTGGGAGAAGGAACAGAGATGGGCCATGCTTGCAGGCAGCGCGGGCTGGCCCCTTGGCTACTGCCTTGCTTGGTGCCCTGAGAGCAGGAGCTGGAATTGCTGAACCGCTTTGACAACCTTTGCCAGAGATGCATCTTCAATGCCTGGGGTGTGTTCCAGGGTGGTGGTTGGTGTGAGGAGTGGTGCCAAGGCGGGCCCCTTAGCAGTTGTAGCCATAGCCCCTTCTGCCATAGCAGCCCAGGCCTCCCAGCCCATAGCCACAGCCATAGCCAAATCCACGACCGTAGCCAAGGCCGTAGCCAAGGCCACCAAATCCACCAGAGATGGGCTGTCCCTGCACACTGAGCTCAGTGCCCACGGCAGCCGAGGAGGTGGATCCGACGGCGGTGTTCTGGGGGAAGGAGGTCATGATGGGTCCTGGCAGGGTGACCAGCACAGGGGAAGGCTGGATAACGACGCGGGAATCCTGGCATTGCAGGGCACAGGGCTCGTTGCAGCTGTTGGCCAGCGGGGTGGGTCCGCAGGGTCGGCAGAGGGTGTTGCAGGCCATGGCTGTGGTGTGGAGGGTTCCTGGAAGAGAAGGGATGAGGTACGACAGGAGTGAGGGGGTGTGAGGGGTGGTGATGCACTAGGGTGAGGGAGTGTGGAGGCTGTTGTTGGGCTGTGGGGAGGCGTGAGGCTGTGGTGCTGAGGCTGGGGCTGAGCCTGCTGGAAGAGAGGGGCCAGGGGTGCTGGAGCAGGAGGGTCAGGGGCCTGAGACTCACCTGGTTGTTGGCAGGAGCAGGAGCAGAAGGTGTCAGGAGAAGTGTGTGAGGGAGAGAGGCTCTGGGCCGGCTTTTATGCTGGTCCTGCAGGGGCGGGACGGTCTTGTCCCATGGCCTTGGGGCATTTTTTAGACAGCAGCTCTTGCTTGGCCCAGCTTGGTGAGTCATGAGGTGGGGAGTGTTTTCCTCCACGGAATTCTGCAGTGTCATGTCATGCCCTTGAGGCTGTGTCCATCTGACCTTGCCGGCAGCTTTAGAGGGAGAATTGGTCTTCAGGAGGATTTGATTGTAAGATACAATCTAACAATCTGGGAAGGTTGAATAAACAAGCAGAGACCAGCAGAGTTGCAATGTCATCAGTGAGGTCATTGTGTGGCCCTTGTGGGCTGAGGTTTGCAGGTGCCTTGTGAAGACTGGGACTCTGTTCTGTGCCACTGGATGTCCATCAGTGATTGTGTTTCTCCCAGGAATGCTTAGGGAGCTGCTGATGTCCTGGCAAGGTCACTCTGCAATTATTTGTCAAGGTCCCAGTGCCTGGGACTTCCTCCTCATTGATGAAACTGGGCTCTTGCTCTTGTGTCTTGAGTGGGATCAAGAGAGGATCTTGGACAGCAGAGGCTGTTCAGACTAAACTTGTTCCAATCTTACATTACATTTAGATTTCTAAAATTTACCCAACAAGCCACTCTATCATTTAAATCGTATTTCTTGACCTCATTTAGAAATCCAATAGCCAACAACAAATGTGGGCCCATCCCTTTTTTCTCAGCCTGGTGTGTGACGTCAATTCATTTATTCTGCGTTCAAGCCAACGGATTTCATAACTTATATCCTGTAAATGTAATACTGTGTTCCTATTAGCAAAAAGGATTAATTACTAATGGACAGTTAGTGAGTTGCTCTTTCCTTCTCTGTCATGGTGCTGGCATTCCTTTGTGTGATTCTGTGATTCCACATCCTTCTCTTGAGGCTGTCTCCTTCTGACCTTGGCGGTAGCTTTTAAAGTGTGATTATTAGAGGTTAAATGTTGGTCTTGATGGTTTATGTCAGGATGGGTTGAAGATGTGACCAAAGCTTTGTGGAGATGGGGTGTCATCGGTGAGGTCACCCCACGGCACTGGTGTGCTGTGTTTTGTGTGTGTGGTGAAGAGGGACCCATTTCCTCACAGAGCTTTTCACAGAATTCACAGAATCACCAGGTTGGAAGAGACCTTCAAGATCATCGAGTCCAACCCATGCCCTAACACCTCAACTAAACCCTGGCACCCAGTGCCACATCCAGTCTTATTTTAAACACATCCAGGGACAGTGACTCCACCACCTCCCCGGGCTGACCATTCCAGTACTTTATCACTCTTTCAGTGAAAAACTTTTTCCTAGTATCCAGACGATATTTCCCATGATATAGCTTGAGACTGCATCCTCTCATTCTGTCAGAAGCTGGGGAAAGAGACCAACCCCCACCTGACTACAACCACCTTTCAGGAAGTAGTAGAGAGTGATAAGGTCACCCCTGAGTCTCGTTTTCTCCAGGCTAAACAACCCCAGCTCCCCTTTTTAGGCTGCTCTAAGCTTTGCAGGTGTTCTGGGGGTGAGCATCTGCCCCTTTCATCACATTCTCTTCCTCCCTATCTTGGCTACCTCTCTCCAGGCTTGTCTATATTCCTGGGCTTTGCCATTGGAGATGGGAAAGCAATCCATATGACTTAGGGAGGTGCTCCTATGCTCCTCGCAGTCTTGTGTGTGTTCATCCGTAGCGCTCGTCTCAGCTGGGCCCAGCAAGGTCACAATGTGGGGTCCCATTGCTGGGCTGTGACTGACACATGGAAAGGAAACCTCATGGAGGATGAGGAGAGGAAGAAGCATGAGGGGAACAATTTCTCATCCATTGGTTAGTCAACCCTTCAAGCCCACATGTCTGCAGTTTAGAGATAAGGATGTCCTGTGGGACTGTTTTAAGGCCCTGATAGAACTCCAGGAACATGACACCGGTTGCCATTCCCTTGTCAAAAATAGCATTCTGCCTTGTGATCCTGATGGAGCATAAATGGATCCTGAGGTGCCCATGGACCCTCTGATGGAAAAAGCTCCGGCAATTAACCGGGAGAGAATTAGGAAATACGTAATAACGAAAGTAATATGAGGAAGATAAGAACGTCGACTGTCTTATCATGCACGACTGATGGGGCTGCAGAACGCAACAAGGACATGGAGATGGTTGACCAAGAGCAGTGCCAGGAGAAGGATGGGACTAGAGTACCCTTAAAACAAGAAGTTGACAGAGCTGAGGGCTCTTTCAAGCAGGAGGAAAGAAGGCAAATGGGACATGATGTAATTATGGCACGGAATGTCCTCATCGATGACACATCAGTTGTCCTCAGGGTTATTTGAATTTTCGACATGTCCTGAAAGGCAACAGCAACAAGAAAGTGGTCACTAATTCTTGCAATTAAAAGCTGCCACCAAGGTCAGATGGACACGGCCTCAGGGTCAGGACATGCAATTGCAGAATTGCATAGAGGAAAACACTCCCCACCTCATGACACACCAAGCTGGGACAGGCAAGAGTTGCTGCCTAAAAAATGCCCCAAGGCCATGGGACAAGGCTGTCCCACCCCTCCAGGACAAGCATAAAAGCCGGCCCAGAGCCTCTCTCCCTCACACACATCTCCTGACTCCTTGTCCTCCTGCTCCTGCCAGCAGCCAGGTGAGTCTCAATCCCCTGACCCTTCTGCTCCAGCACTCCTGGCCCTTCTCTGCCAGCACGCTCAGCCCCAGCCTCAGCAGCCCTCACACCTCCCCACAGCCCCACAACAGCCTCCATGCTCCCTCACTCTCCTGCATCACTGCCCCTTGCACCCCCACACCCCTGCCCTGACTGACCCCCCTCTCTTCCAGGCACCCTCCACCCCACAGCCATGGCCTGCAACACACTCTGCCGACCCTGCGGACCCACCCCACTGGCCAACAGCTGCAACGAGCCCTGTGCCCTGCAATGCCAGGATTCCCGCGTCGTTATCCAGCCTTCTCCCGTGCTGGTCACCCTGCCAGGACCCATCATGACCTCCTTCCCCCAGAACACTGCCGTCGGATCCACCTCCTCGGCTGCCGTGGGCACTGAGCTCAGTGTGCAGGGACAGCCCATCTCTGGTGGATTTGGTGGCTTTGGCTACGGCCTTGGCTACAGCCGTGGGTTTGGCTATGGCTGTGGCTATGGGCTGGGAGGCCTGGGCTGCTATGGCAGAAGGGGCTATGGCTACAACTGCTAAGGGCCCTCAGCACCACCCCTGACACCAGCCAACCACTCCCTGGAACACATTTCAGGCATTGAGGACGCCTCTCAGGGCCAAGGCTCTCAAACTGGCTCAGCTTTTCCAGCTCCTGCTCGGAGGGTACCAAGCAAGGCAGTAGCCAAGGGGCCAGCCCAGACTGCCTGCAAGCATGGCCCATCTCTGTTCCTGCTCTCCTCCCACTCCATGCTCTGCATTGCCCCTTCAGCTCTGTCCAGCTCCCTCGGCTGCAAACCCCTTGTCCCAAGCCAGCGACCATTGGGCACCTCTGCCTGGCTGCTCCCACTGTGGGGCAGCAAGGCCTTGGTGCTCTGGCCAAACCATCTGCAAGCAAAGGGGCCTTGGTTGTTAGTTGCTCTCCCTGTACCTCAGCCTGGCCTCTTCCACTTAATGCTCACGACTTTCACTGTTCTTTATGCCTCAATAAAATTCTTTTGCATTGCACATTGTGAAGTGTCCTCTTCCTTCACGGGCGCACACTGGCACACTTCGCTTTTCCATTGCATCCTACAAACTGTTAGCTTGCTTGATCCCAGGCCTGGATACACTAATGCTGGTCTATCCCTGCCTCTGATAGACTCTGTACGGGTCTTGATTTCACTTTGGCTGGACACCAATTGCTCCAGACCCTCATCATCTTCCAGGGTCATCTACAGCTCTGCTTGAGCACGTCCATGTCTTCCAAACACGCATTGCCAGTCTCTGAGGAGCAGAGCAGAGGGACAGAATTCCCCTCTCATTGCTGCTCCCACTGTGGGGAGGAGGCCAGGACATGGGGAGTTTCTCGTGTGTGAGTGTTCATGGCCAGGGCATGTTCAATTTTTCATCCACCAACATCTCAGGTCCTTCTCCTCTGGGCTGCTCTCAACCCCTGCATTGTCTAGTCTACAGTCATGTTTGGCACTGCTCCATACCACTTGCATTTGGCCATGTTCAGCTTCATGAAACTGACAATATCCCACTGCCCCAACCTCTTCCAGCCCCTCTGAATGCCATCCCTTCCTTCCTTCCTTCCTTCCTTCCAGACAACTAACCCCACTACTCAGCTTATTCTGGTCTCTGATTTTGCTGAACATCCCACTCAATCCCACCGCCATGTCCCTGACAAAGACAGGAAATAATACTGGTCCCAATAGGTGTGGATATTCTCAGCTCAGTCAGAGAAAAAGAGAAAGGTATTTCTAACCAGGCAAGAACCTAAGAAGCAGTTGGGAAAGAATGTAAATAATTCTCTAATCTATCTTGTTGTTCACATTGTTTATAAATATGTTCTGCCACTGTGCGTCATTCACTGCACACCAATGGTGTGAGATGTTTTTACTCTAAGACCAATGAAATTAGTCTGCACGATGTTCTCTATATATAGAGCAGTGCATTTGAAATAAATCAGAGTTCATTCCCTTTACCTTCTAACTTGGAGTCATTCTGTTCCCGTCCTGCTCAACAGTGACAAATAGGAGCTTCTGCCTATTTGTAATTGCTTTTCTCCACACACATGGAGCCACAACGGCTTGACTTAGACTGTCCTCTTTGAGTTAGACCATCCCATCCATGCCTTATCAACCACATGGTCCAACCACAAGTCCACATCTTTCCAGAGTGAATACACAGATGTCTTCTGGTACAGGAACAAATGCTATGCACAAGTCCAGGTACATGATATTGTTCCCTCTCCCCTCATCCAACAAGGCTGGAACCAATACCAGCTCATTAAAAGGTGCCACCAAGGTCAGACAGACACATCCCCAATAGCTGGACATGATACAGGAGAGCTGAGGGAAGCAAAACACTTCCCACCTTATGAATTGCCAGAGATGATGCCTGAAAAAATGCCCCATGACATGGCCAATGGCTGTCTCAAACCTTCAGCCCCAGATCATCCTCAAGGTCATACTCTGGATATTATCCAGCAGAGTCTTGTCTTCCTTGTTCCCAGTAAGCCAGAGACAAACATAGTTCTCTAGTGTGAGCAGAGAAGAGCAGAGGGGCAGAATCTCCCTCACCTGGAATGGAGCAATCCCAAACATGCACGATACAGGCTGAGTGAGGAGAGGATTGAGAGCAGGCCCAAGGAGGAGCGCTTGGGGTGTTGGATGAAGAATTGGATGTGCCCCACCCATATGCACTCACTGACCAGAAATTCCCCCTGTGTCCTGGGCTCATCCCCCACAGCACAGGAGAGTGGGGGAATCTTGGCCTCTGCTCTCCTGTACTAAGATCAGAGTTCTGTGTTGAACTCTGAGCCCACAAAGACAAGGAATGTTGTTGTCGAGCAGGACGGGAACACAGAATTCTAGATCAGAAGGCAAAGAAAATGAGCTCTCTTCTTATTTCAAATGTACCACTCCATATATGGAGAACATCGAGAAGACTAATTTAATTGGTCTTAGAGTAAAAACGTGTCACACCATTGGTGTGCAGTGAATGATGTACAGTAGCAGAACATATCTATAAACAATGTGAATAACAAGATAGATTAGAGAATTATTTATATTCTTTCCCAACTGTTTCCCAGGCTCTTGCCTGGTTAGAAAACCTTTCTCTTTCTCTCTGACTGAGCTGAGAATACCCACAAAGGAAGACATGGACCTGCTTGAGCAGATATGTAGAAGGGCCTGGAAGATGATGAGGGTCAGGAGCAACGGGTGTCCAGCCAAAGGGATCACACAGCCTGGATGATGAGGGGCTTGTGTCAGAGGCAGGAAGAGATCTGCATTAGTGTATGCAGGCTTGTGATTCAGTAGCTGAAGGTTTGATGGAATGCACTAGAAGAGCAAAGTGTGCCAGTGGGTGGTAGAACTGGGGAAGTAACATATAAAAGAGGTCTTGGAGCACTTTTTAACCCACCCCAGTGGTCTCTACAAGCCTGGAACAGTACTGAGCAGGGATTGGAAGCATCTTGGGAGAAAAACAAAGAAGGACTCATCTGAAGCTATGATGCAGGAAAATTTTATTGAGGTAGGACAGTGAAAACTCAGGAGCAGCCAGTGGAAGGGAGATGGTCTGAGATGCAAGTAGGGCGACCATCAGCCGAGCTGCTTTGAATGCAGCTTTGAATGCAGGAGGTTGTGCCAGGCTTTCTGCCTTACTGACGGAGCAGCCCAGCAGAGGTGTCTCATGGTCTCTGGCTTGGGAGAAGGGGTTTGCAGCAGAGGAGACCACACATACACAAAGAGGTGATGCAGAGCAGGGAATGGAGGAAGAGGAGGAGGAAGATAGGCGTGTTTTGCATGCAGCTCAGGCTGGCCATGTGGCTACTGCCCTGCTTGGTGCCCTGAGAGCAGGAGCTGGAAGGGATGAGCCAGTTTGAGAGCCTCGACACAGAGAGGTGTCCTCAATGCCTGAGATGTGTTCCAGGGAGTGGCCATCAGGAGAGGTGCTGAGGGTCCTTAGCAGTTGTAGCCGCCCCTTCTGCCATAGCAGCCCAGGCCTCCCAGCCCGTAGCCACAGCCATAGCCAAATCCACGGCCATAGCCAAAGCCACCAAATCCACCAGAGATGGGCTGTCCCTGCACACTGAGCTCAGTGCCCACGGCAGCCGAGGAGGTGGATCCGACGGCGGTGTTCTGGGGGAAGGAGGTCATGATGGGTCCTGGCAGGGTGACCAGCACAGGGGAAGGCTGGATAACGACGCGGGAATCCTGGCATTGCAGGGCACAGGGCTCGTTGCAGCTGTTGGCCAGCGGGGTGGGTCCGCAGGGTCGGCAGAGGGTGTTGCAGGCCATGGCTGTGGTGTGGGGAGTCCCTGGAAGAGAAGGGATGAGGTAGGGCAGGGGTGTGGGCTGTGAGGGGCAGTGATGCAGGAGGGTGAGGGAATGTGGAGGCTGTTGTGGGGCTGTGGGGAGGCGTGAGGGCTGCTGAGGCTGGGGCTGAGTGTGCTGGCAAGGAGGGGCCAGGAGTGCTGGAGCAGGAGGGTCAGGGGATTGAGGCTTACCTGGTTGTCTGCAGGAGCAGGATGGAGAAGGCGTCAGGAGAAGTGTGTGAGCGACAGAGGCTCTGGGCCGGCTTTTATGCTGGTCATGGAGGGGTGGAACAGCCTTGTCTCATGGCCTTGGGGCATTTTGCAGACAGCAGCTCTTGCCTGTCCCAGCCTGGTGAGTCATGAGTTGGGGAGTGTTTTCCTTCCCACAGCTCTGCAGTGTCATATCCAGCTCTTGAGGCTGTGTCCATCTGACCTTGGCGGCAGCTTGTAGAGATGGTATTTGGGCGGATTTGATTCTTAGATGTGTGTCAGGGAGAGCTGAATAAGCAGTCAGAGTGCAGCAGAAATGCGATGTCATCAGTGCCGTCATTTTTTGGCCTTCGTGTTCTGTGGTTTGTGGCTGCCCTGTGAAGACTGGGCTCCTCTTCTGTGCCACTGGATGTCCATCAGTCATTTTGTTGCACCCAGGAATGTTGAGGGAGCTTCTGATGTCCTGGGGAGGTCACTGAGAAATATGTTGGAAAGGTTCTGGTGCCTGGGAGCTGCTCCTGATTTCTGAAATAGAGCTTATTCTCTTGTGTCTTGTATGCGAGCAAGAGGGACAATCTGGAAAACGGAGGCTGATTAGGCTGAACGTGTTCCATTGTTATGGTACATTTGGATTTCCGAAATGTATTCAACCATGTACTCTGTCAATTAAAGTGTATTCCTTGGCCTCATTACGAAATCTGGTAAATAACAACAAACCAGGCTTGATCCCTTTTTTCCCAAACTTATATGTGACATCAATTCACTTATTCCGCATTCAAGCCACAGGGTGTCATAACTTATAATCATAAGTCTTAATGTTTTGTTTCTATGAGCAAAACCAAATAATTAGTAATGGACAGCCAGCAAGCTCCTCTTTCCTTCTTTGCCATGGTTTGGTTGTTCCTTTGTGGAATTGTGCAATTTCATGTTTTGCTCCTGAGGCCATCTCCACCTGACCTTGGTGATACTTTTTAGTGGCGAGAATTAGAGGCCAAGGTGGTGTTGTGGATGATGCATGCCAGGACGTGCACATGGCCAATGGCTGTCAGGACATGTAGAAGATTCAAGCAAAGCTTACAAGGATTGGGGTGCCGTCACTGAGGTCATCCCATGGCATATTGACACCATCTCCCATTTGCATTCTTGCCTCCTGCCTGGAAGAACTCCCAGCTCTCTCAGCTTCTCCTCATCTTGAGGATACGCCACTCCCATCAGTGCCTCCCTGCACTGCTCTTGGTGTACCACGTTCGTGTCCATGTGGCCTCACCTGTGGTGGGGAACAGGATGTTCAACTCCCTCAATCTGCTTTATTTCTGTTCCTAATCCTGTCCTGGTAACTGCTGGAGTTTTTTAAAGGGTACATGGTGACCGCAAGATCCTTTTATTCTCTAGCAGGAACAGGAGGTCCTTCCCTTCTAGAATGCTTTGGTTGCCAAGGGAAGGGCAACTGGTGCCATCCTGAACCTCTGTCAGGGCTTTAACACAGTCTCAAGTAACATCTTTATCTCTGAACTGCAGGCACGTGTGTTTCAAAGGTGGTCTAATGAATGGATGAGGAGCAGACAGAGTGTGATGGTCGAGGCTCTCTGTACAGGTGGAGAACAGTGATGAGGCCTCCAGGCCTCTGCCTTGGTCTGATGATTTTGAATACCTTTATCAAGGAGATGAGCAGTGAGACTGAGACCACCCTCAGCATGTTGGCAGGTGCCAGGGAGCAGAGCAGTGCAGTTGACACAAGAACAGTGAGGGATCCCACCAGGAGGGACACTGGGAATGTTGAGAACATAAGAACCTCATGTGGTTCAACAACTCCAAGTTCAAGGTCCTGCACCTGGGCTTGGGACAGTCCCAGACATGAGCACAGCTATGGAGAGGGAATCCTTAAGAGCAGTTCTACAGAGAATGACCTGAGGATTCTGGTGGACCAAAATCTTAAAAGGAAACAGCAACATGAATTTTCAGCCCAGGCCACCAGCCATTTCCTGGGCTGCATAGAAAGAAGTGTGGCCAGCAGAAATAGCTGGGGGTTAATTGGAGACATGAGAATGTCATTACTGTCACCAACAGGTGACAAAATAGGGACCAGAATAGGGACAACAACAGAGACCAAAAGGTTCAAGAGAAGGCCATGCATCCTTGCAGCAAAAGAGCTTCAGGAAAAGGGTTTCTAGCAGATTGACACTTCCTGTCTCCTCAGAGATAAGGATATCTGATTTGGGGTGATGTGCTGGGCTTTACAGTAGAAGAAAGACATGCACTTAGTGAAGAAAGAAGAGTGCAGGAACTGCAAGAGGTTGAGGGGACTGAAGAATCCTTGTTGTGATTGGAAATGGGAAATGTGTTAGGTTTATTTTTGCAAGAAGGGAAGAATGGACAAAGGAGATGCTGCAAGTATTCCATAGCATGACCTCACTCATAACACCCCAATTCTTGTAGGCTTTGTTGTTGTCTTTTTCGTGCCTGACACAAACCAATAATGCGGCCAATCCTTTGACCTCTACTCCTCAAAATTAAAAACTGCCACAAAGGTCAGATGGACACAACCTTTGGAGAAGGACACAGAATCACAGAATTCCACAAAAACACGCCGGCACCATGACAGAGGAGGAAATGGGATCACAATGACCATCAAGGAGCAATTAGTGTTTTTTCCTAACAGGGACAAAATATTACATCTGACAGGATATAAGTTATGAACCATATGGCTTGAATGCAGAATATGCTAATTCACGTCAGAGACCAGCCTGGGCAAAACGTGATCAAGCATCACTGGTTAGTTGTTTATTTGATTTCTTAAAGAGGTAAAGAAATACACTTTAAATGACAGAGTAGGTTTCCAGGTAAAGTTGAGAAATCCAAATGGACCACAGCATTGGACCAAGTTCAACCTAAGGAGGCTTTAATTTCTAGATCCTCTCTCTTGATCCTACACAAGAAACAATTGCATGGGGTCTCCTTCATCCATCACGAAGATGGATGGAACCAGGAACCCAGTTCCGAGGAACTGGGAACTTTCCAACCTCTTGCAGACTCACCTCCCCAGGACATAAGCAGCTCCCTCAGCATTCCTGGGTGCAACACAATCACTGATGGACATCCAGTGGAACAGAAGAGTCCTGGTACCCTCAAACCACAGGATGTGTGCCACAAAATGACAGCACTGATGACATTGAATTTCTGCTGGGCTCTGGTTGTTTATTCAGCCCTCCCTGACTCACATCTAACAATTAAATCTGCCCAAATACAAATGCAATGAAGTTGCTGCCAAGATCAGATGGAAATGGTTTCAAGAGCATGACACAGAGTTGCAGAACTACATGGAGGAAAACACTCCCCCACCTCATGACTCCCTAAGCTGGCCCAGGCAAGAGTTGCTGCCTAAAAAATGCCCCAAGGCCAAGGAACAAGGCTGTCCCGCCCCTCTAGGACAAGCATAAAAGCTGGCCCAGAGCCTCTCTCCCTCACACGCTTCTGACTCCTTCTGCTCCTGCTCCTGCAGACAACCAGGTGAGCCTCAATCCCCTGACCCTCCTGATCCAGTACTCCTGGCCCCTCTCTTCCAGCACGCTCAGCTCCAGCCTCAGCAGCCCTCACGCCTCCCCACAGCCCCACAACAGCCTCCACATTCCCTCACCCTCCTGCATCACTGTCCTTCACACCCTCACATCCCAGCCCTGCCTCACCCCCTCTCTTCCAGGAACCCTCCACACCACAGCCATGGCCTGCAACACCCTCTGCCGACCCTGCGGACCCACCCCGCTGGCCAACAGCTGCAACGAGCCCTGTGCCCTGCAATGCCAGGATTCCCGCGTCATCATCAACCCTTCCCCTGTGCTGGTCACCCTGCCAGGACCCATCATGACCTCCTTCCCCCAGAACACCGCCGTCGGATCCACCTCCTCGGCTGCCGTGGGCACTGAACTCAGTGTGCAGGGACAGCCCATCTCTGGTGGATTTGGTGGATTTGGCTACAGCCGTGGATTTGGCTATGGCTATGGCTATGGGCTGGGAGGCCTGGGCTGCTATGGCAGAAGGGGCGGCTACAACTGCTAAGGGCCAGCCCAGGCTGCCTGCAAGCATGGCTCATCTGGCTCCTCTTCTCCCACTCCCTGCTCTGCATGGCCCCTTTGGCTCTGTCCAGTCCCCTCTGCTGCAAACCCCTTCTCCCAGGCTAGAGAACATTGGGCACCTCTGGCCAGCTCTGGCAGGCTGCTCCCACTGTGGGGCTGGAAGTCCTTGCTGCTCTGGAAAAACCTCCTGCGAGGAAAGGAGGTTTGGCTGATGGTCACCCTACTTGCACCTCAGCCTGCTCTTTTCTACTGGTATGCTCATGATCTTTCATTCTTCTACGTCAATAAAGTTTTCTTGCATCATAGCCTCTGATGACTCCTCCTTCTTTTTTCTCCCAAGACTTTTCCAGTCTCACTCAGCACTAAGCCAGGATTGTAGTTATCACTGGGGTTAAAAAGTGTACCAAGACCTCTTTTAGGATTTATTTCCCCAGTTCTACAGGCATGCTTTGGTCTTCCAGTGCGTCCCACAAACCCTTCTGTTAATAGAACACAGGGCTGGATAGACTAATGCAGGTCACTCCCTGCTGCTGGCACAAGTCCCTCTGGGTGGTGTGTTTGCTTTGGGTGGACACCAGTTGCTCCAGCCCCTCGTCATCTCCTCAGCCCACTAAGTGATCTGCTCAAGCAGGTCCATGTCTTTCTTATCATGGCCATGCGTCCTTGCAGCAAAATAACTTCTGGAAAAGGGTTTCTAGCAGATTGACACTTCCTGTCTCCTCAGAGATAAGGATATCTGATTTGGGATGATGTGCTGCGCTTTACAGTGAAAGAAAGACATGGATTTAGTGAAGTAAGAAGAGTGCAGGAACAGCAAGAGGTTGAGGGGACCAAAGAAACCTTGTTGTGATTAGAAATGGGAGACGTGCAAGGTTTATTTATTGTAGGGGTCCTACAGTTGAACACACAATTCCAGTTGTGCCAGAGATGAGAGGAAGCTATGAATCCCCTGCTCACCTGCCACCCACGCTGTGGGGATGAGCACAGGACACAGGGGGTTTCTGGTCTGCAAGTGCACATGGTAAGGGCATGTCCAATTCTTCATCCACCAACACCCCAAATCCTTCCCCCTTGGGACTGCTCTCAATCCCCTCATGACCCAGTCTTTATCCTGCATGTTTGGGATCGCTCCAATCCAGGTGCAGCAGATCCTGCCCCTCGGCTCCTCTCTAGTGACAGGGGAGAACTCTTGATCTATGGGCTACTGGGAATAAGGAAGACAAGATTCTGGTTAGAAGATCCGGAGCACAGCCTTGAGGACAATCTATGGCTGGAGGTTTGGGACAGCCTCGGCCAGTTATCCCAGGGTGATTTTTCAGGCAGCAACTTTTGCATGGCACAGCCTGGCGAATCATAAGGTGGGAGGGTTTTTCTCCCCACAGCTCTGCATTGTTATGTCCTGCTCTTGAGACCGTGTCCATCTGACCTTGGCAGCAGATTTGATGAGTTTGTGTTGGTTCCAGCATTGCTGGATGAGGGAAGAGGGACCAATAGCATGTACCTGGACTTGTGCAAAACTGTTGTTCCTTTGCCAGAAAACATCCTTGTCTCTAACCTGGAGAGATGTGGATGTTGGTTGGACCATTTGGTTAAGAAGGAAATGGGTGGGATGGTCTCACTGAGAGAGTTATGAAGGAGTCAATGGCTCCATGTGTGCGTGGAGAACAGGGATGAGTGGTGACCCTCAGAGACTCGTGTTCACCCATTATCACTTCCCATCTCTGTCAGGGACACGGGGAGAACAATTGAGTGTCCCCAAAGAAAGAATGTGAGTAACAGTCAAGTGAGTGCTGTGGTTTATGGTCTGAGGGAAGGGATGGTATCCAAAGGGTTCTGGACAGGCTGGAGAGATGAGCTGGTGTGAAGCTCGTGAAGGTCAACAGGGCCAAGAGGAAGGTCCTGCACCTGGATTGGATCAATCTCAGTAATGGATGTTGGATGGGTAATGAGTTAATTAACAGCATCCCTGAGGAGAAGGACTTGGGATGTTGGTGGATGAAGAATTGGACGTGTCCTGGCCACGTGAATGAGCTGAGCAAAAATCCCCCATGTCCTGGGGTTATCACCCCACAGTGCACATTCTGCCCCTCTGCTGCACTCTGATGAGGCTGGACTTGTGTGTTCACTCTGAACACACAAAAATAAGGGAAGACATGGAACTCCTCCAGCAGATCTGAAAATGGCCTTGGGAGATGATGGGGGTCTGGAGGAGCTGGTGCCCAGGCAAAGTGAGCACACCAGCCAGGAGGGCCTTGTGTCAGAGTCATGGATAGACCTGCATTGGGGTATCCAGGCGTGTGTTCAAGCAACTGAAAAGTTGCTGTGGCACAATGGAAGGGCAAAGTGCACCAGTGGGTAATGGAATTGAGGAAATAATTCCTAAAAGAGGTCTTGGAGCACTTTTTCAACAATCCCAACAGCCTCAACAGCATTGGCTTAGTCTCAAAGTGTCTAAGGAGAAGAATGAAGAAGGAGTCTTGTGATGCTATGATGCAGGAAAATTTTATTAAGGTAGAACAGAGAAAACTCAGGAGCAGAAAGTGGAAGGGAGCTGGTCTGAGGTGCAAGGAGGGCGACCATCAGCCAAGGCAGCTTGCATGCAGATGGTTTGGCCAGAGCACCAAGGCCTTGCTGCCCCACAGTGGGAGCAGCCAGGCAGAGGTGCCCAATGGTCGCTGGCTTGGGAGAAGGGGTTTGCAGCAGAGGGAGCTGGACAGAGCTGAAGGGGCCATGCAGAGCATGGAGTGGAAAAAGAGCAGGAACAGAGATGGGCCATGTTTGCAGACAGTCTGGTCTGGTGCCTTGGCTACTGCCTTGCTTGGTGGCCTGAGAGCAGGAGCTGGAAGTGCTGAGCCCATTTGAGAGCCTTGACCCAGAGATGTTTCCTCAATGCCTGAGATGTGTTCCAGGGAGTGGTTGGCTGGTGTCAGGGGTGGTGCTGAGGGCCCTTAGCAGTTGTAGCCATAGCCCCTTCTGCCATAGCAGCCCAGGCCTCCCAGCCCATAGCCAAATCCACGGCCATAGCCAAGGCCGTAGCCAAGGCCGTAGCCAAAGCCACCAAATCCACCAGAGATGGGCTGTCCCTGGGCGTTGAGTTCACTGCCCACGGCAGCCGAGGAGGTGGATCCGACGGCGGTGTTCTGGGGGAAGGAGGTCATGATGGGTCCTGGCAGGGTGACCAGCACAGGGGAAGGGTTGATGATGACGTGGGAATCCTGGCATTGCAGGGCACAGGGCTCGTTGCAGCTGTTGGCCAGCGGGGTGGGTCCGCAGGGTCGGCAGAGGGTGTTGCAGGCCATGGCTGTGGTGTGGAGGGTTCCTGGAAGAGATGGGGTAAGGCAGGGCAGGGGTGGGGGGTGTGAGGAGCAGTCATGGATGAGGGCAAAGGAGTCTGGAGGCTGTTGTGGGGGTGTGGGGAGGTGTGAGGGCTGCTGAGGCCAGGGGTGAGTGTGCTGGAAGAGAGAGGTCAGGGTTGCAGGAGGAGGAGGGTCAGGGTCTTGAGGCTCACCTGGTTGTTAGTGCAGGAGAAGGAGAAGGCGTCGGGAGAAGTGTGTGAGGGAGAGAGGCTCTGGGCCGGCTTTTATGCTGGTCCTGGAAGGGTGGGACAGCCTTGTCCCATGGCCTTGGGGCATTTTGTAGGCAGCAGCTCTTTGCTGACCCAGCCTTGTGAGTCATGGTGTGGGTCGTGTTTTCCTTCCCGATATTCTGTGATTCTATGCCCTTCCCTTGATGCTGTACCCATCTGACCTTGGCAGAAGCTTTTAACTGGGAGCATTACAGGTCAAGGGTTTGGTATTTTTTTGACTCAGGAATGTAGAAGAAGCAAACAAAGCTGACAGAAATTTGGCTGTTTTCTCCTGTCTTCAAATGACCCCCAGGCATTCCTGTTGACCACACCTGTTTTTACACCAGGATGTGGTTGTTTTTTCTGGGCAAAAAAAATCCACATTGCTGTGTTGTTTTGGTCCACCAGAACCGGCAATTCTTCTCTGTGGTCTTGCTCTCAAGGAGTTCTTCTCCATAGCTGTGCTCATGTCTGGGACTGTCCCAGCCCAGGTGCAGGACCTTGAACTTGGAGTTGTTGAACCACACGAGGTTCTTGTGTTCTCAACATTCCCAGTGTCCCTCCTGGTCGGAATCCCTCACTGTTCTTGTGTCAACTGCACTGCTCTGCTCCCTGGCACCTGCCAACATGCTGAGGGTGGTCTCAGTCTCACTGCTCATCTCCTTGATAAAGGTATTCAAAATCATCAGACCAAGGCAGAGGCCTGGAGGCCTCGTCACTGGTCTCCACCTGTACAGAGAGCCATCGACCATCACACTCTGTCTGCTCCTCATCCATTCATTAGACCACCTTTGAAACACACGTGCCTGCAGTTCAGAGATAAAGATGTTACTTGAGACTGTGTTAAAGCCCTGACAGAAGTTCAGGATGGCACCAGTTGCCCTTCCCTTGGCAACCAAAGCATTCTAGAAGGGAAGGTCCTTGTAGTCCTGCTGGAGCTTAAGTGGATCATGAGGTGGACATGTACTCTTTGGAATAAAAATCTCCAGCAGTTACCAGGACAGGTAATCTAGGAGAAGAAATACAAGCAGGCTGGAGGAGTTGACATTCCTGTCCCCCACCACTGTTGGGGCTCCAGAGTGGAACAAGGACGTGGACATGGTTGACCAAGAGCAGTACAGGGAGACCATGACATTGATAATACTGGGGTATCCTCAAAATGTGGAGAAGCTTGAAGATCTGGGAGTTTCTTGAGATGGGAGGCAAGAATGCAAATGGGACATGTTGTCAATATAGCATGACCTCACTGATGTCTCCCCCGTTCTCCTCAGCTTTGAATCTTCTACGTGTCTTGATTTATGTCACCAAAAAAACACACGCTGGTCTCTAATTCTTGAATTATGAGCCGCCGTCAATGTCACATGGACACAAACAAAAGAAGAAGACATGACACTGCAGAACAACAGGAAGGAAAACACTCCCCTGCTCTTGACTCAAGAGGCTGAGCAAGGCAAGAGCTGCTGCCTAAAAAATGCCCCAAGGCCATGGGACAAGGCAGTCCCACCCCTCTAGGACCTGCATAAAAGCCGGCCCAGAGCCTCTCTCCCTCACACACTTCTCCTGACACCTTCTCCGTCCTGCTTCTGCTGACAACCAGGTAAGCCTCAAGACCCTGACCCTCCTGCTCCTGCAGCCCTGGCCCTTCTCTGCCTGCAGGCTCAGCCCCAGCCCCTGCAGCCCTCACGCCTCCTCACAGCCCAACAACAGCCTCCACATTCCCTCGCCTGCCAGCCCCCCACCCCTGCCCTGCCTCACCCCCTTCTCTTCCAGGCAACCTCCACACCACAGCCATGGCCTGCAACACCCTCTGCCAGCCCTGCGGACCCACCCCGCTGGCCAACAGCTGCAACGAGCCTTGTGCCCTGCAATGCCAGGATTCCCGCGTCATCATCAACCCCTCCCCTGTGCTGGTCACCCTGCCAGGACCCATCATGACCTCCTTCCCCCAGAACACCGCCGTCGGATCCACCTCCTCGGCTGCTCTGGGCAGTGAGCTCAGTGCCCAGGGACAGCCCATCTCTGGTGGATTTGGTGGCTTTGGCTACGGCCTTGGCTATGGCCGTGGGTTTGGCTATGGCTGTGGCTATGGGCTGGGAGGCCTGGGCTGCTATGGCAGAAGGGGCTATGGCTACAACTGCTAAGGGCCCTCAGCACCACCCCTGACACCAACCAACCGCACCCTGGAACACATCTCAGGCATTGAGGAAACATCTCTGGGTCAAGGCTCTCAAATGGGCTCAGCACTTCCAGCTCCTGCTCTCAGGCCACCAAGCAAGGCAGTAGCCAAGGCACCAGACCAGACTGTCTGCAAACATGGCCCATCTCTGTTCCTGCTCTTTTTCCACTCCATGCTCTGCATGGCCCCTTCAGCTCTGTCCAGCTCCCTCTGCTGCAAACCCCTTCTCCCAAGCCAGCGACCATTGGGCACCTCTGCCTGGCTGCTCCCACTGTGGGGCAGCAAGGACTTGGTGCTCTGGACAAACCATCTGCAAGCAAGCTGCCTTGGCTGATGGTCGCCCTCCTTGCACCTCAGACCAGCTCCCTTCCACTGGCTGCTCCTGAGTTTTCTCTGTTCTACCTTAATAAAATTTTCCTGCATCATAACATCACAAGACTCCTTCTTCATTCTTCTCCTTAGACACTTTGAGACTAAGCCAATGCTGTTGAGGCTGTTGGGATTGTTGAAAAAGTGTTCCCAAGACCTCTTTTAGGAATTATTTCCTCAATTCCATTACCCACTGGTGCACTTTGCCCTTCCATTGTGCCACAGCAACTTTTCAGTTGCTTGAACACACGCCTGGATACCCCAATGCAGGTCTATCCATGACTCTGACACAAGGCCCTCCTGGCTGGTGTGCTCACTTTGCCTGGGCACCAGCTCCTCCAGACCCCCATCATCTCCCAAGGCCATTTTCAGATCTGCTGGAGGAGTTCCATGTCTTCCCTTATTTTTGTGTGTTCAGAGTGAACACACAAGTCCAGCCTCATCAGAGTGCAGCAGAGGGGCAGAATGTAAGAGTCCGTCTGAAGCCCCTCATTTTCCATTCTGCCTTCCGATTGCCACGAGAAAGAATCCCTTCCCCCACTGCAGTTCCGGCTTAGAACAGGACACAGTGCAGGTGCAACCACTGAACCGTCATGCTAGCTGTTCCGAACAAGGCCTGGCAAGAACTTGGCAAGGAGTTGGCAAGGACTTGGCAAAGCCAGCACGGGACAGCCTGATGCGCGGCCTGCTTCTAATCTCCGTTCTTAAGCCAAATGAACTTTTGGGGTGACTCCTGTGGTCCTTCATTGAAGACCCCTCATCTGCCTCGTTACCAGTGTGACAAACAAAGAATGAGAACCCTCCTCCCAAGGGCTGAGACTGAGACCCCTGCTATAGGGAGGAGGGGAAATTGGTGGTCTGACCACTAATGACATGACCTGTTTCCCTTCAGTAATTTTACACTTGTTCCCCCCTCTTTCCTCTGTGGACTATAATTGGACCCCCGAGTCGACCAGAACTTCGAAGACTTCCCCGACACGACAGACGGATCCCCATCGTCCGGACCACTGAGGATCTCGCCTGTGTTGGTAGCTATTCCCATACCCCTCTTCTCTCTCTCTCTCTATCCTTCTATCTCCTTTCTGATCCCCACTATCGCATTTACTGTTTTGGCCCCTAATAAAGGTGCATTTGTTGTGATTAACTGATAGTCCCTTGTTGTTTGCCTTGGTTGCACTTTTGGGATTGGTGAAAAGAACCATCACGACACCCCGCAATAAGCGGATCGTGACAGCACTGTGGGGTGATAACCCCAGGACATGGGGGATTTTTGCTCAGCTCATTCACGTGGCCAGGACACGTCCAATTCTTCATCCACCAACATCCCAAGTCCTTCTCCTCAGGGATGCTGTTAATTAACTCATTACCCATCCAACATCCATTACTGAGATTGATCCAATCCAGGTGCAGGACCTTCCTCTTGGCCCTGTTGACCTTCACGAGCTTCACACCAGCTCATCTCTCCAGCCTGTCCAGAACCCTTTGGATACCATCCCTTCCCTCAGACCATAAACCACAGCACTCACTTTGGTGTCATCCCCAATGTTGCCAAGGGGACACTTAAACCCACACTCCATATCCCTGACAAAGACGGCGAGCTGCAATGGTTCCAATATGAATCCCTCTTGGTCATCACTAATTCCGGCACTCCACACTGGGACATGGAGCTAGTGATCACAACTTTTGAGTGAGACCATCCTGCCCATTTCTTATCCAGCTAGAGGTCCAACCATCAGGTCCAGCTTAGAGACAAGGATGTTTTCTGGCAAAGGAACAACAGTTTTGCACAAGTCCAGGTACAGGCTACTGGTCCACCTTCCCTCATCCACCCATAGTGGAACCAATACCAACCCATTAAAGCTATCACCAAGGTCTCATGGACATGACCTCAAGAGCAGGACATGGAATTTCAGAGCTGTTTGAAGCAAAACAGGCCCAACCTCATGACTCACCAAGCTGTGCCAGGCAACAGCTTCTGCCTGGAAAATGTCCCAATGTCATGGGCCAAGGCTGTCCCAGACCTTCACCCATGGATCATCCTCAAGGCCATACTCTTGATATTATCCAGCAGAGTCTCATCTTCTTTGTTCCCAGTAACCCAGAGATTAAGAGTTCTCCAATACCACCAGAACAGAGCAGAGCAGAACCTGCTGCACCTGGATTGGAGCAATCCCAAACAAGCAGGATAAAGGCTGGGCGATGAGGGGATTGAGAGCAGGCCCAAGGAGGAGCGCTTGGGGTGTTGGTGAATGAAGAATTGGATATTAGATGTGCCCCAGCCATGTGCACTCACTGACCAGAAATTCCCCCTATGTCCTGGGCTCATCTCCGCAGCGTGGGCAGCATAAGAGAATGGGGGAATCTCAGCCTCTGCTCTCCTGTACTAAGATTAGAGTTCTGTGTTGAACTCTGAGCCCACAAAGACAAGGAAGACATGGACCTACTTCATAGGATCTGTAGAAGGGCATGGAAGAGGATGAGGGACAGAAACAACTGTTCTCCAGCAAAAGTGAACCCACCACCCAGAGAGGCTTGGGCCAGAGGCAGAGATAGATCTGTCTTAGTGTATCCAGGTCTGTGATTTAGTAGCTGAAGGATTTGTGGGATGCACTAGAAGAGCAAAGTGTGTCAGTGGATAGTAGAACTGGGAATTAAATCATAAAAGACGTCTTGGAGGACTTTTTCATCCAACCTCAGTGAACTCTGGAAACCTGGATGAGAGCTGAGTGAGACTGGGAGGGTCTTGGGATCAGAAAGAAGAAGGACTTATCATAAAATGTGGTGCAGAAAAACTTTATTGAGGTGGAAGACTGAAAGGCCATAAGGAGCAAATGGAAGGGAGCCAGGCTGAAGCGCAAGTAGGGCGAGCAGCCGAAGCCCATTGCTTGGAGGAGGTTTTGCCAGACCATCAGTGCCTTCCTGCCCCACAGTTGGAGCATGGTGTGCCGAGGGCCATTAGCAGATGTAGCTGCCCCTTCTGCCATACCAGCCCAGGCCGCCCAGCCCATAGCCAAATCCACGGCCGTAGCCAAGGCCAAAGCCAAATCCACCAGAGATGGGCTGTCCCTGCACACTGAGCTCACTGCCCAGAGCAGCCGAGGAGGTGGATCCGACGGCGGTGTTCTGGGGGAAGGAGGTCATGATGGGTCCTGGCAGGGTGACCAGCACAGGGGAAGGGTTGATGATGACGTGGGAATCCTGGCATTGCAGGGCACAGGGCTCATTGCAGCTGTTGGCCAGCGGGGTGGGTCCGCAGGGCTGGCAGAGGGTGTTGCAGGCCATGGCTGTGGTGTGGAGGGTCCCTGGAAGAGACGGGGGTGAGGCAGGGCAGGGGTGAGGGATGCAAGGGGTGGTGATGCAGGAGGGTGAGGGAATGTGGAGGCTGTTTTGGGGTTGTGGGGAGGTGTGAGGGCTGCTGAGGCTGGGGCTGAGCATGCTGGAAGAGAGGGGCCAGGGGGTACAGGAGGAGAAGGGTCAGGGGCTTGAGGCTCATCTGGTAGTTGACAGGAACAGGAGGAGAAGGTATCAGGAGAAGTGTGTGAGGGAGAGAGGTGCTGGGCTGGTTTTTTTGCTCGTCCTGTATGGGCAGGACAATTTTGTCCCATGGCCTTGGGGCATTTTGCAGGTAGCAGCTCTCGCCTGGCCCAGCCTGGTGAGTCATGAGGTGGGGAGTGTTCTCCTTTGTCCATTTCTGCAATTCCATGTCCTGCTCTTGAGGCTGTGTCCATCTGACCTTGGTGGCAGCTTCTAAGTAGGAGTTGGTCTTTGGGAGGATCTGACTGTTTAGTGCGTGTCAGGGAGGGGTGAATGTGGAAGCAGCACCCAGGAAATGTGCAATGTCATCAGTGTGGTCATTTTGTGGCAGTTGTGTTCTGTGGTTTGTGGGTGCTTTGTGAAGACTTGGACTCTGTTTTGTGCCACTGGATGTCCATCGGTCATTGTGTTGCACCCCCAAATGCTGAGGGAGCTGCTGATGTCCTGGGGAGGTCACTCTGCAATAATTTGGAAATGTCACAGTGCCTGAGAGCCCTTCCTGACAGAGGAAAGAGAGCTCCTCCCTTTTGTGTTTTAAATGACATCAAGAAGGAAGATCTGGAAAACAAGAGCCAATTCAGGGCTGAACTTGTTCCAGTCTACTTGTATTTTGAAATTTACACAATTTACATGACAATATACTCTGTCATTTAGAGTGTATTCCTTGACCTCATTCAGGAATCCAGTAAAGAACAAAGAGAGCCCGATACCTTTTTTCGCAGGCTGGTCTCTGACATCAATTCCTTTTTTCCGCATTCAAGCCACAAGTTTTCAGAACTTATAATTAGTAAGTCTTAATGTGTTGTTCCTGCGAGCAAAACCCAATAATTACTAACGGACAGCCAGTAAGCTCCTCTTTCCTTCTGTGTCATGGAGCAGTTGTTCCTCTGTGGAATTGTGCAATTTCATGTTCTGCTCCTGAGGCCATCTCCATCTAAATTTGGTGGCAGGTTTTAGTTGCAAGAATTAGAGACCAAGGTGTTGATGTTGATTGTGCATGTCTTGACACATCGAAGATTCAACCACAGCTTAGGAGATCTGCGGTGTCATCACGGAGGACATTCCATGGTACGCTGACATGGATTATTGTCCCATTTGCATTCTTGCCTCCTGCCTGAAAGAAATTCCAGCTCTCTCAGCTTATCCTCATCTTAAGGACCCTCCACTCCCATCTGTTTCATGGTTTTCCTGCACTGCTCTTGGCCAACTGTGTTCATGGCCTTATTCCACAGAGGAGCCCCAACAGTGGTGTGGAACAGGAGGATCAAATCCCTCAACCTGCTTGTATTTCTTTTCCTATCCCTGTCTAAATACCTGCTGGAGCTTTTCATAGCCAAGGGTACATGGCCACCTCATGACCCATTTATGAAATTTCAGCCCAGAGCAGCGACCATATCCCAGGCCGCAGGGAAGTAGGTTTGGCCAGAAGGAATGGCTGGGGGTTAGCTGAAGACATGAAACAACACCCAGATTCCTGTAGGCTTTGTTTGCCTCTACTACATTTAAAACAAAACCAGTACCAATCCATTGGCTTTTTTTTCTCCCGATTGGTCAAGGTCAAATGGACACGGACTCAGGGGAAGGACACAGAATTGCAGAACATAAGGAAGGAAAAACACTCCCCACTTCATGACTCACCAACTGGGCCAGCCAAGGGATGCTGCCTAAAAAATGCCCCAAGGCCATGGGACAAGGCTGTCCCACCCCTCCAGGACCAGCATAAAAGCCAACCCAGTGCCTCTGTCTTTCAGACTCTTCTGATTCCTTCTCCTTCTGCTCCTGCCAACAACCAGGTGAGTCTCAAGCCCCTGACCCTCCTGCTCCTGCCCCCTTGGCCCCTCTCTTCCAGCATGCTTGGACCCAGCCTCAGCAGCCCTCACACCTCCCCACAGCCCCACAACAGCCTCCACATTCCCTCACCCTCCTGCATCATCACCCATTGCACCCCAATAGCCCTGCCTCATCCCTTCTCTTCCAGGCACCCTCCATACCACAGCCATGGCCTGCAACACCCTCTGCCGACCCTGCGGACCCACCCCGCTGGCCAACAGCTGCAACGAGCCCTGTGCCCTGCAATGCCAGGATTCCCGCGTCATCATCAACCCCTCCCCTGTGCTGGTCACCCTGCCAGGACCCATCATGACCTCCTTCCCCCAGAACACCGCCGTCGGATCCACCTCCTCGGCTGCCGTGGGCAGTGAGCTCAGTGCCCAGGGACAGCCCATCTCTGGTGGATTTGGTGGCTTTGGCTACGGCCTTGGCTACGGCCGTGGGTTTGGCTATGGCTGTGGCTATGGGCTGGGAGGCCTGGGCTGCTATGGCAGAAGGGGCTACTACACCTGCTAAGGACTGGTTCACCACCTTGGTGCTGTGGCAACAGCTCTTGCTAGCAAAGCACCTTGGCTGATGTTTGCCCTACTTGCAACTTGTACTGGATGCGTTCCATCTTTTTCTCCTCTGTCTTCAGTCTTTTACCTCAATAAAGTTTTCCTGCATCAAAGCCTGAGATGTCTCCTCTTCTTTTTGATTTCAAATTGTCTCACATCTTTACCCAGCACAGTGTGTGGCCTTAACAGGTCATTGGCATAGGCAGAAAAAGGGCTGAACACCTTTCTTAGGACATATGTCCCCACCAGTAATCACAAGAATTGCACAGGAAGCAGGGTGGGAGTGTGACCTTCCAGAATATGTCACAAACCCTTCACCTGCTACACCAAAAGCTTTGACACACCAATGCTCTCCTGCTCACGGCTCTGAAAAAGCTGCTACATGGCAGTAGATACTTGACAAACTCTCTTTCCCAGCTGGATCCTCAAACCCTCCCTGTAAACAGTCACAAAATCATACATTTTGGGAGGAACACCGGAGTGCAAGAGCTTCATTCCCTTCTGCCCAAGTCAGACCAACAAGATCAGGAATTCCAGGACCATGGGCAGTTCCAGTTCTGGATCTCCCAGGACAGACTCCAATACCTTTTCCATTCTGTGCCCACTCTCACACTGAAAAATACTTCTCTTCCATGCCCCTGGAATTACATCTGTTTTCACTTGTGTCGTTGCCCTATTATCCTTCACATTTGGACTGCTGAGGATGGCTGTGATCCCTCATCTTCATTCCCTACCGTCAGGGATTTGCACTCACTGATGACATGCCTCTCTCCATCCTTGTCTCCTGGGAGTCACAGCTCTCTCGGTCTCTCATCTGTGAAAGATCTCCCAGCCCCTTTAGAATCTTGTTGGCCATGAACTGGTTTTGTTTCTAAGTCCATGAGCATCTTCCACTGGGGAGCCCAGAAGTGCCCAAACCATACCACATGGGACCCAGTTAGTGCTCTAAAGAGAGGAAGGGCCACCTCTCCTGAATTCATGGCAAGCAGTGTCTGAAATCTATTTTGGACACTGATGATGCCTTTTCAACTAAAGCTTCAGTGCAATCTTGTGGTCCCTTTTCTCTCCATCAGCATCACAGGGTCCTGCTCAGCAGAGCTGCTTTCCAGATTCTCAGCCCACAGCATGACCCAGGGCCCAGTGCTATTCCTGCCCAGATCCAGAACTTCACATTTCTCCCTCATGAAATGCAGGAGATTCCCTTTACCCTCAGTCTCCAGCTCCCTCAGACTGGTGGCACAACCAAGTGGTGCCTCAGACACTCCACCATCGGCCAGCTCGCTGAGGAGGCAACTCTCCAACTGCCCACATGGAATGGAAGAGTCCAGGTGCTCACACCTGGCACAGACACAAAGCCCAGACCAGCCTGACAGACCTGGGACAGTTTGGGACCCTGCTAGATAACACAAGCACAAACCCAAAACCATGAGTTCCACAGAATGACCTCACTGATGACACCCCAGCTCTACAAATCTTGGTCACATCTTCAGTCACGCACCATCAACACCTGCCTTTGGTCTCAAATACACGTTTTAAAGGAGGAATGACTGCAATGGAAGGGGCAGCTCCTCATGCACAGCACAGCCGAAAAGCCCACAGCAGCCTGACATGGCTGCGATGGAATGGGGCCCCTCTTCACAACACACCCACAAAAAAATCCCATAAGAGTGCCACAAAATGACCTCACTGATGACACCTGTAATTTTCCTAGGCTTTTTTGGAATATTCTGGTTTCTCTGACACACGTTTTCCATGTCAGTGCTCCCAAATACAAATTCTCACTTTAAAGCTGACGCCAAGGTCAGATGGACATGGTCTCCTTAGAGCAAGACAAGACACGGCAGAGTTGTGAGAAGGAAAACACTCCCCACATCATGACCTGCCAGGCTGGGCCTGGCAAAACCTGCTACCTGCAAAATGCCCCAAGGCCACGGGACAAGGCTGTCCCACCCCTGCAGGACCAGCATAAAAGCCGACCCAGAGCCTCTCTCCCTCACACACTTCTCCTGACACCTACTGCTCCGGTGCTGACAACCAGGTGGGCCTCAAGCCCCTGACCCTCCCACTCCTGCCCCCTTGGCCCCTCTCTTCCAGCAGGCTCAGCCCCAGCCTCAGCAGCCTTCACATCTCCCCACAGCCCCACAACAGACTCCACACTCCCTCACCCTCCTGCATCACTGCCCCTCACACCCCCATAGCCCTGCCCTGCCTCACCCCCTTCTCTTCCAGGGACTCTCCACACCACAGCCATGGCCTGCAACAACCTCTGCCGACCCTGCGGACCCACCCCGCTGGCCAACAGCTGCAACGAGCCCTGTGCCCTGCAATGCCAGGATTCCCGCGTCATCATCAACCCCTCCCCTGTGCTGGTCACCCTGCCAGGACCCATCATGACCTCCTTCCCCCAGAACACCGCCGTCGGATCTACCTCCTCGGCTGCTCTGGGCAGTGAGCTCAGTGCCCAGGGACAGCCCATCTCTGGTGGATTTGGTGGCTTTGACTATGGCCTTGGCTATGGCCATTGGTATGGCTATGGGCTGGGCTGCTATGGCAGAAGGGGCTGCTACACCTGCTAAAGGCACCACCTTGGGGTTCCGGCAACAGCTCCTGCAAGCAAAGCACCTCAGTGATGGTCTTCCTACTTGCACCTCACACTGGATCAGTTCTGCTTCTTCCTTCTGCCTTTTAATTCTTTTGCCTCAATAAAGTTGTCCTGCATCAGAGCCAGACATGTCTCCTCATGTTTGTAAATTCTGGTGGTCTCACATCCTCACCTCTCACAGTGTCAGTCAGACAGGGCATTGGGGTGAACGGAAAAGGGGCACAACACATTTCTTAGTAAATATATCACCACCATTAACAACCAAGACTGACACAGGTAGCACAGGACTGGGAGGACCTTCCAGAACCTGGCACAAGCCCATCATCTGCTATACCAGACTTTTGACACATTAATGGTCTCCTGAGCACAGCTCTGGTAGAGTGACTCCATGCCAGCACACACTAGGCAAACTCTCTTCCCAGCAGAACTCTTGCACCCTCTCAGCAGAGTCACAAAATCACCCAGTTGGGCAGGAATTCTGGCATGCAAGTTCTTCATTCCCCTCTGCTCGAGAAAGACTAACAAGTGCAGGATTTCCCGTACCATGGAAGTTCAGGTTTGGCTCTCCTAGGACTGAGACTCCACCACGTCTTCTGCGCTCTGTCCACCCTCACACTGAAAAATTCTTCCCTTCTTTGCCCATGGAATTCCATCTGTTTTCACTTGTGTCCTTGCCCTCCTTTCCTACATGGTTGCACTGCTGTGAATAAATGGACTCCCTTGACTTCATTCCCTGCCATCAGGGATTTTCATACATTGATGATACCCTGCTGTCTATCCTTGTCTCCCAGCTCTCCCAGCCTCTCCTAAATGACAGATTCTCCAGCCCTTTCAGTATGTTGGTTGTCCTGCGTGTCCGTGAATTAAATTTCCCTATTAGGAAACGAAACCTCCGCTAAGGAAACCTAAGTTCATTCCCTCTTCTCTACAGCTTGGTGAAAGGGAGACAAGACTGGTGTTAAAAAAATTCCATTCAGACAATTTCAGAGAGCAATAAGGTCAATCCTCTTCTTCTGAAAATTGAACAGCTCCAATTCCTTCAACTTCTCCTCACCTGTCTTGTTCTCCTTATCTTTCAGCTGTTTTCCTTTCCGTGTGTCAGTCAGAACTCGGCACTGTGACCCCACAGTGTGACCATGCTGGGCCCAGCTGAGACGACTGCCATGGATCAACCAGAACTGGACTTTGAGGAGCTTGGGTGACCTTCATAAATCTCAGGAACTGCTTTCCCATCTCCATTGAGAAAGGCCTGGCATATAGACTGGTCAGGAGAGATGGAGCCAAGGCAGGCAGGAATGTAGTGGAAGGAGCAGCCCCTCAGCCCCAGAACACAGGCAAAGCCCAGACCATCCTGACATGGCTGGCAGGGAATGGGGCCCCTCTTCACAACACACACAAAAACCACAGCACACCAGTATCACAGGGTGACATCAGCGATGATATCCCACCTCTCCCAAGCTTTGGTAACATCTTCACCCCACCCTGACATGCACCATCAGCACCAGTCTTTAACCTCTAATAATCACATTAAAAAGCTCCAGCCAAGGTCAGATGGACACAGACTCAAGAGAAGGACTTGGAATAACAGAATTCCAAAAACAAACACCTGCACCATGACAGGGAAAGGAAGATGATGTTGCTGAGCAGAGCTAGTAATTCTTGGGTTTTGCTCACAGGAACACAATGTTAAGCCTTAAAGGATACAAGTTATGAAACCATACAACCTTAATGTGGAATAAGACAACTGATGTGACAGACCTGCCGAGGCACCCATTTCTTGTTTGTTTAATGGGTTTCTTAATGAGGTCAAGGAATACAATTTAAATGACAGAGTACATTATCATGTACAGCTGAGAATTCCAAAAGGGCAATAACTTTGGAACAAGTTCAGCCTGAACAGCCTCTCCTTTTCCAGATGCTCTCCCTTCACTGCATTCAAGACAGAATGCCACAAACTCTCTTTACTCCATCAGGCACTCCCAGGCACTGTAACCCTTCCAAGCTATACTGCAGTGACCTCCCCAGGACATCAGAGGCTCCCTCAGCATTCCTGGGTGCAACACAATGACTGATGGACATCCAGTGGCACAGAATAGGGGCCCAGTCATCAGAAGGAAGCCACAAACCACAGCACACAAGTGCCACAAAATGACTTCACTGATGACATTGTAGTTCTCCAGGGCTATGGTTGCTTATTCAGTCCTCCCTCACACACATTTAATATTTAAATACTCCCAAACACCAACTCTCCCTTGAAAACTGCCGCCAAGGTCAGATGGACATGGACTCAAGGGCTGGCAGAGTTGCAGAGTTGTGGGAAGAAAAACACTCCCCAAATCATGACTCAGCAGTCTGGGCCAGCCAAGACCTGCTGCCTAAAAAATGCCCCAAGGCCATGGGACAAGGCAGTCCCGCCCCTCCAGGACCTGCATAAAAGCCAGCCCAGAGCCTCTCTCCCTCACACACTTCTCCTGACGCCTTCTCCTCCTGCAGACAACCAGGTAAGCCTCAAGCCCCAGACCCTCCAACCCTTGCTCCCCTGACCCCTCTGCCAGCATGCTAAGCCCCAGCCTCTGCAGCCCTCATGCTTCCCCACAGGTCCACAACAGCCTCCACACTCCATCATTCTCCTACATCACTGCCCCTTGCACCCCCACATCCCTTCCCTGCCTCACCCCTTCTCTTCTAGGAACCCTCCACATCACAGCCATGGCCTGCAACAACCTCTGCCGACCCTGTGGACCCACCCCGCTGGCCAACAGCTGCAACGAGCCCTGTGCCCTGCAATGCCAGGATTCCCGCGTCATCATCGACCCTTCCCCTGTGCTGGTCACCCTGCCAGGACCCATCATGACCTCCTTCCCCCAGAACACCGCCGTCGGATCCACCTCCTCGGCTGCTCTGGGCACTGAGCTCAGTGTGCAGGGACAGCCCATCTCTGGTGGATTTGGTGGCTTTGGCTACGGCCTTGGCTACGGCCGTGGATTTGGCTATGGGCTGGGAGGCCTGGGCTGCTATGGCAGAAGGGGCTATGGCTACAACTGCTAAGGGCCCTCAGCACCACCCCTGACACCACCATCTCTGGGCTCTGACAACAGCTCCTGCAAGCAAAGCATCTTGGCTGATGGTTGCCCTACTTCTACCTCAGACCGATCCTTTCAAATACTTTCTCTTGCCTGTTTTTTTGTTTTGTTTTGTTTTTTTTTTTTCTTTTGACTTAGTAAAGATTTCTTGCATCAAAGCCTTACATGTCTCCTCATTTTTCTGAATTCCCGTGGTCTCACCTCCTTACCCAACACAGTGCCAATAAACAGACTATTGAATAAATAGAATAAACTGAATAAATAGACTACTGGACTGAACGGAAAAAGATCTCAAACCTTGCTTAGAAAATACATCACCCTGGTAACAATCAAGACTGGTATGGCAAGCAGGGATTGAGGTGAGGTACAAACCCTTCACCTACTACACCAAAGGCATTGACACAACAAATCTCTCTTGCTCATGGCTCTCTCCAGGTCTCTCTGGGCCAGTACACACTTTTGCAGTAGACACTTGACAAACTCTCTTCCTAGCAGGACTCCCTAACCCTCCCCAAAAAATAGGAACAAAGTCATCCCAATTAGGCAAGAACTCTGGAGTGCAATTGCTTCATTCTCTTCTGCTCTGTCATAGTCAGCAAGAGCCGGATTTCCAAGACCTTGGACAGTTCAGAGTTGGCTCTCCCAGAACAGGTACTCAACCACCTCTTTTACTCTGGGACAAGCCTTGTACTGAAAAGGGCTTTTCTGCCTTTCCCAGGGAATTCCATCTGTTTTCACTTGTGCCCTTGCTCTCTTGTCCTGCACGTGTGCATTGCTGAGAACAGCCAGGCTCCCTCGGCTTCATTCTCTGCAGTCTGGAATTTGCACACATTGATGACACCCCCCCTGTCCAGCCTTGTCCCTGGAAATCCCAGCTCTCACAGCCTCTGCTCTGGGAAAGACCCTCCAAGGCCCTTTAGAATCTTTTTGGCCCTGAACTGGTGTCAGTTCACTAAATCTACTTCATTTACATTTGGGAAGCCCAGAACTGCTCAGAACACCTCACATGGGACCTCACCAATGCTCAGGAGACACCAGCCTCCTCCTGCTTCATCACAACACTTTTCCCAATCCTGACCTGAAGACTTGGGGTCCCTTTTCCCACAGGGAAAAGGTACGGGGACATCTCCTGCTCCACTTTTTCTCACCCAGAAACACAAGGGTGATTTCTCAGAAGAAAACTATTCTTACATTTGACACTCATACATTCCTTCCTACCTGGGATGACTCCTCCCAACAAACAGCCCTTGGCAGATGCCCTTACTGAGCTTCAGCACCAGATTTTCAGGGTTGCCCCAATGGATCCAACCTCCTGGGCTACAGCACTGGGGGCTTGCTGCCATCTGGACTTTGGACACTGGCCACAAGCCTCCGGGTCCAGCTCTTCAGACCTTTCTCAGACCACCAGGCTGGGTACTGACACAACCTGGACTTGCCTGGTTGTCAAAGATCACGAAATGCTCACCTGCAACAACCCTGGCTGACCTCTCAATCCTCTTTCTGACAGCCACAAGTGGCCTGAGCCCTTTGCACTCAGCCCAAGTTGAAACCTAATTACCCTGGATAGCAAAAGCTTAAAAGCAAGAGGAGCACCAAGATATCCACAGAGGAGAGTGAACAGGAAAAGTCAGGTTTAGTGTCAGGTTTATCCAGGTGGGATCAAGGTGGGGAGCAATGGAATGTGAGGGAAGGGGCAACACCTCCAGCACAGCTGCAAATCCCAGAGCAGTGAGACAGGGCTGGGAGGGGATGGGGCTCCTCATCACAGCACACCCACAAACCACAGCAAAAGAGTGTCACGGGGTCATTTCATTGATGACACCACACCTCTCCTAAATTTTGGCTTTTTATTGGGCCCAGCCTAACACTAATCTTCCATTCAAACCCTTTCAAATACTAACTTGCACTTAAAAGCTGCTGTCAAGGTTAGATGGACAAGACCTCAAGAAAATGACATGGAATCATAGAATTTCATGAAGAAATGCCCATACCATGACAAAGAAGGAAAGAGGAGCATGCTGACCCTCAGGTAGTAATTACTGGTTTTTGCTAACAGGAGCACAGTATTAAGGTTTAAGGGATGTAAGATATGAAACCTTACAGTTTGAATGCAGAATAACAGAATTGAAGTCACAGACCAGCCATTATGAAAAAAGGATCAGACACTGTTGACTGGTGGGTTTTTTTGATTTCTTAATGATGTTAAGATGTACACTTAAAATGAAAGAGTTCATTGTCATGTAATTTTCTGAAATACAAATGGACCATAAAAATTAAACAAATCTTGACCAGCACCTGGTATTCCAGTTTCTCTCCCTTGATTTCATTCAAGACACAAAGGGATGAGTCCAGGCTTCATAAGGCACTTGAAAACCACAGTAAATGAGTGCCACAAAATTACCTCACTGATGACATTGCAACTTTCCAGGGCTCTGGTTGTTTATTTAGCCATCCCTGACACACACGGAACAATCACAACCTCCCAAATACCAACTCACTCTAAAGCTGCCGCCAAGATCAGATGGACACAGCATCAACAGCTGAACAAGGAATTGCAGAATTACATGAAGAAAAACACTCCCCACCTCATGACTCACCAAGCTGGGACAGGCGAGAGCTTCAGCCTGCAAAACGCCCCAAGGCCATGGGACAAGGCTGTCCCACCCCTCCAGAACCTGCATAAAAGCCAGCACAGACTCTCTCTCCCTCACACACTTCTCACACCTTCTCCTCCTGCTCCTGACAACAACCAGGTGAGCCTCAAGCCCCTGACCCTCCTCCTGCTGCACTCCTGGTCCCTCTCTTCCAGCATGCTCAGCCCCAGCCTCAGCAGCCCTCACGCCTCCCCACAGCCCCACAACAGCCTCCATACTCCCTTACTCTCCTGCATCACTGTCCCTTGCACCCCCACATCCCTGCCCTGCCTCACCCCGATCTCTTCCAGGGAACCTCCACACCACACCCATGGCCTGCAACAACCTCTGCCAGCCCTGCGGACCCAGCCCGCTGGCCAACAGCTGCAACGAGCCCTGTGCCCTGCAATGCCAGGATTCCCGCGTCATCATCGACCCTTCCCCTGTGCTGATCACCCTGCCAGGACCCATCATGACCTCCTTCCCCCAGAACACCGCCGTCGGATCCACCTCCTCGGCTGCTCTGGGCAGTGAGCTCAGTGCCCAGGGACAGCCCATCTCTGGTGGATTTGGTGGCTTTGGCTATGGCTTTGGCTACGGTCGTGGATTTGGCTATGGGTTGGGAGGCCTGGGCTGCTACGGCAGAAGGGGCGGCTACATCTGCTAAGGGCCCTCAGCACCACCCCTGACAACACCACCTTGGTGCTGTGGCAACAGCTCCTGCAAGCAAAGCACCTTTGCTTTGCAAAGGTCACCCTATTGCAGCTCACATCACCTCCCTTCCCACTTCTTTCTCCTGTCTTTTAATTCTTTTGCCTCAATAAAGTTTTCCTGGAATATAGCCTCACACGTCTCCTCCTCCTTTGTTCTACCAAGGCTCTTGCAACTTCAGCTCGCACAAAGCCAAGGGTCAACAGCCCATCAGTGTGTTTGGAAAAGGGGCCACAAGACCTCTCCTGGGATGTCTGTCAACAATAGAACCATCCACTGGGCGTCCAGGATGCAGCACAGGCCCTTCCTTTTCCCAAAGCCTTGGACACACCGATGTATTTGTGCCCATATCCCCAGCACAAACTCCCGATGGCAGCATACATTTGTCCAACTCTTCCCCACCAGGACTCTCTAAACATCCCAGAACTGGAATCCAGGAGTGCACACGGAACCCGGGGAAATCCATTGGTTCAAGCTAGCCTGATCCCCAGACAAAGCAACCACGCTTCCCTCAGCTGCCCCTTACAGAAATGGTTCTGTACATTCTTCACCAACATCCTTGTTCTTCTTTGGACATCCTCAAGCACCTCAATGTCTTTCTTGTTGTGAGGGACCTAAAACTGAACTCAGATTCAGGGTGTGGCCTCACCAGTACCCTACACAGTGGGACAGTCACTGTGGTGGTCCTGCTGGCCCCACCACAGGTAATACAAGCCAGGACGCCACTGATTTTTGTGGCCACCTGGGAACACATTGGATCATGTTCAGCTACTGCCAACCAGCACCCCCTGATCCTTTTCCCATAGGCAGCTTCCTTGTCACTCCTTCCCAAACCTGGAGATTTAAGTCTTTACTAAATTCCAAGCAAAAATCATCATCCACAGCCTTTTCCTCACTTACTAAGGAGGTCACATTGACACCTCAGGTGACTGAGGTTGGCCAAGCAGGACCTGACTTTGCTAAAGCCAGGCTGGCTGGGCCTGATCACCTGGTGGTCCTGCAGGGGCCATTAAATACTCTCAAGATGATCTGCTCCAGCAGCTTCTGCAGCACTGGGCTCAGACTGACAGGCCTGGAGTTGCCCAGACCCTTCTTCTGGCCCTTCTTCTAGGAAAGAGTCCCATTTTCAAGCCTGCATCAACTGGGACCTCTCCAGTTAGCCAGGAGTGCTGGCAAAAGAGAGCAAGTGGCTTGGGAGCACTTTCACCAGCTCCCTCAGAGCCCTTAGGTGGATCAATTCAGTGCCACACACAAGTCTGTCACTGACCATCCTCATTGCATTAGGAGGAACTGAATTTTGCTCCCTGGTAAGGAACCTTCTTCCTCAGCAGGACACTGTGCCCATCCCAGGAAGCAGAATCACAGCAAAAGGAACCATTAGTGCTCAAGGAACTTCTTGGAGGTGACCAAAGACTCATTGTAGAATGGTTTTGCTTGGAAAGGACCTTGAGGATTCTCTTGTCCAAACCCCTGCAGTGGACAAAGACACCTTCCACTATCCCAGGTTGCTCGAAGCCCTGGCCAACCTGACCTTGATCATTACCAGGGTTGGAGAAGTCACAGCTTCTCTGGGCAACCTGTGCCAGGCCCTCATCACCCACACAGGGAAGAATTTCTTCACAATATCCCATCTAATTCTACCCTCTGGGAGTGGGAAGACATTTCCCTTTGTTTCATCACTCTCTGTGTAGGAGATCCTGGAGTTCAACCCAACCTGCTCAAGGAAGGACAGTTCAACAAGGCTGCCCACAACCTTTGTCAACTCAAAGTTTAGTAACTTGAAGCCTTTTCCACTTTTCCTATCACTTGCTAAAAGGGAGGAAAGAAAAATAATAGTCTTTAAAAAAAATTCCTTTCAGAGAGCTGAAGAAAGGGAGACAATTTCTCCTTTGGCTACCTTGTCGGCATCTATAAATCTGTAGTTCCTAAAACCATGACTCAAAATCTTGTTCTCCAGATCCCTCAGCAGCTGTTCCTAGGATGTGTCACACCACAGAAGAACCATTGTAACATCAGGGTGGCAAAGCTGGAGCAGAACCAAGGAGAAAGGCAAGTCCAAAAGACAGGTCTACTGGCCAGGTGGTGATGTGAGGAAGGATGACCATGATGGAAAGGTCAGCTCCTCACTCATGGCACAGCTGCAAAGACTAGACCATCCTGACAGGGCTGTAATGGAATGGGGCCCCTTTCCACAACACACCCACAAACCGAACCACACAAGAGCAACAGGGTGAGGACTCTGATGACACCTCTAAACTATTGTTGTCTATTCTGCATTCTCGACACACATCTGAAATGCAAATCCTCCCAAAATAAAAACTCTCACATTAAAGCTGCCGCCAAGGTCGGATGAACACGGACTCAAGAGCAGGACATGACACTGCAGAGTTGGGGGAAAGAAAACACTCCCCACCTCATGACTCACCAGGCTGGTGAGCTGCTGCCTGCAAAATGCCCCAAAGCCATGGGACAAGGCTGTCCCGCCTCTCCAGGACCAGCATAAAAGCCGGCCCAGTGCCTCTGTCCCTCACACACTTCTGACGCCTTCTGCTTCAGTGCTGACAACCAGGTGAGTCTCAAGACCCTGAGCCTCCCTCCTTTCTTGTGGCCCTGCTCTTCCAGCATGCTCAGCCCCAGCCTCAGCAGCCCTCACGCCTCCCCACAGCCCCACAACAGCCTCCACACTCTCCTGCCTCCCTTGCCCTCTTGCATCACCACACCTCTCACCCCCATGGCCCTGCCCTGCCTCACCCTCCTCTCTTCCAGGCAACCTCCACACCACAGCCATGGCCTGCAACACCCTCTGCCAGCCCTGCGGACCCACCCCGCTGGCCAACAGCTGCAACGAGCCCTGTGCCCTGCAATGCCAGAACTCCAGCGTCATCATCAACCCTTCCCCTGTGCTGGTCACCCTGCCAGGACCCATCATGACCTCCTTCCCCCAGAACACCGCCGTCGGATCCACCTCCTCGGCTGCTCTGGGCAGTGAACTCAACGCCCAGGGACAGCCCATCTCTGGTGGATTTGGCTTTGGCCTTGGATATGGCTTGGGAGGCCTGGGCTGCTATGGCAGAAGGGGCGGCTACATCTGCTAAGGGCCCTCAGCACCAGCCCTGACACCACCAGCTCTGGGTTCTGGCATCAGCTCCTGCAAGCAAAGCAGGTGTTTGGCTGGTGTTTGCCCTACCTGCTCTGCCAACTTGCTCCCTTCAATTTCTTTCTCCTTTCTCTTCATTTTTATTGCCTCAATAAAGTTCTGTTGCATCAAAACCTGAGATGCCTCCTTTAGTTTTTGAATCCCTGTGGTCTCACCTCCTTACCCAGCACAGTGTCAGGAGTTAAAAAGGCCATTGGGGTACATGGAAAAGGGGCAAAACAACTTTCTTAGCAAAGATGTCACCATCCGTACCTCCCGTGACTGGCAAAGTATATAAGGGAGGAGAGGGACGAATTTCCAAAACATGAGACAAGCCCATCACTTGATAACACCAAAGGCTTTGACACATCCATGCTCTCCTGTGCGTGGTTCCGGCAAAGATGCTCCATGCCAGAACATTCTTGATAAATTCTCTTCCCAGTCGGACTCTCAAACCCTCACTACAAACAGAAAAACATCAGCACTTCGGGCAGGAACCCTGGGGAACCCTCCTGCTCAAGCAAGACCAGCATTTCCAGAACCATGGACAGTTCAGGTTTGGACTGCTGAGGAAAGAGACTCCACCACTTCTTCCCCTCTCTGACTACCTCCACAATGTAAAGTTCTTTCTTTGCCCAGGAAATTCAATCTGTTTTCCCTTTGTCCTTGCCCTCTTGTCCTGCACGTCTGCACTGCTGAGAACAGACAGGCTCCCTCGACTTCATTCCCTGCCGTCAGGGATTTGCACACACTGATGACACTCCCCAATCCATCCTTGTCTCCTGGGAGTCCCAGGTATCTCAATCCTCTGTGAAAGAGCCCTTATATTATCTTGGTGGCCTTGTACCAGTTTTGTTTCAAGACGTTAATGGGGTTCTTCTGCTGGGGAGCCCAGAAGTGCCCACACCAACCCACCTAAATGGTGAGGATGTTGCACAGTATTGGCTCTGTGGATACAACTCTTGACCTATGTCTCTTGAGACTTGACTTCACCCAGACTTTGGATCTTGCCCAGAATGTTAGATATGATATAAATCTTGCAGTCCAATTCATTGACCATTTACACAACCTGTCCATTCTGGGATTATCTGGAATGATGCTGTAGGAGACACAGTAAAAACTGTGAAAAGTGTGAGGTTAACACCAGCCGTGTCTCTCATAATCCTCAGTTAGCTGCTCTTCTCTGTAGGTAATACAGAGGTCACTAAAATACAGAGGTCACTAAAACTACTGCTAATGTCTCCTGATTATCTTCTTGTCTGACCTGCTCTTTGCAGTGCTTAACAGAATTAAAAAAACTGTCCCATCCTTGTCTGCAGGAACAAGGTCCCTGGAAAGCCATTAGGAAAGTCACGGGGAGTAAATGCACTGCAAGGGGCTGGTGTGAATGCCCAGCACAGCTGCAAAGCCCAGAGCAGCCTGGCAGGGTGAAGAGGGCTCCCCTTCACAAAACACCCTCAAACTAAACCACACAGGTGCCACAAAATGACTTCACTGATGACACCCATATTATTCCTAGGTTTTGCTGGATATTCTGGCTTCCCTGACACACGCCTTCCAAGCAAATCTTCCCAAATACTAACTCTTACTTAAAAGTTGCTGCCTAGATCAGATGGACACCGACTCAAGGACAGGACATGGAGTTGTACAGTTGCTGTAAGGAAAACACTCTCCACCTCCCCATCACTTGCACAGCTGCACCAGGCAAAACAGATGTTATGATTTCCATTCAGGTGTCTCTAGAGAGTAACAAGGTTACTCACTTTTTCTGAAAATTCAACATCTCCAGTTCCTTCAACTGCTCCTCACGCCTTGTTCTTCTTATCTTTCACCAGCTATGAAGAATCAACACAAGACTTCGGGGAGCACAGGAGGCAGCCTTAAACACCTAAATGGGGTAGCCTGCCCATTCATTTCCAGTAAATAAATCATGGCATACAGACAGGTTTAGAAAGTTTGAAACATGGTAGGGAGGGAGAGAATGTAATGGGAGGGGACGCTGCTCACCTCGAAAAGAGCTGCAAAGCCCAGACCAGCTTGGTGTGGCTGTGGGGGGATGATGCACCTCTTCACAAGACACCAACAAAGCACAGCACACACGGTGACCTCACTGATGACACCCGACTGTCCAAAGCTTTGGTCATTACTTCAGCCCTCTGAAAAACATCATCACCACCAAAATCTGGTCTCTTAAACTCACACATTAAAGCTGCCGCCAAGGACAGATGTAGACAGACCCAAGAACAGGACATGGAATTGCAGAGTTTTGGGAAGGAAAATACTCCCTAACTCATAACTCAGCAGGCTGGGCCAGACAAGACCTGCAGGCTCCAAAATGCCCCAGGGTCAAGGGAAGGGTTACCCCACCCATTCAGGACCAGCATAAAAGCCAGTGCAAAGCCACTCACCCTCACACACTTCTCCTCACGCCTTCTCCTCCGGGTCCTGCAGACAATCAGGTGAGTCTCAAGCCCCTGACCCTCCTGCTCCTGCAACCCTGAGTCCCTCTAACAGCATGCACAGCCCCAGCCTCCAAAATACTCACGCCTCCCCACAGCCCCAAAACACCGTCCACACTCCCTCACCTTCCTGCATCATCACTCCTAACACTCCTATACCCCTGCCCTGCCTCACCTCCCTCTCTTCCAGGCAACGTCCACACCACAGCCATGGCCTGCAACAACCTCTGCCAGCCCTGTGGACCCACCCCGCTGGCCAACAGCTGCAACGAGCCCTGTGCCCTGCAATGCCAGAACTCCAGCGTCATCATCAACCCTTCCCCTGTGCTGGTCACCCTGCCAGGACCCATCATGACCTCCTTCCCCCAGAACACCGCCGTCGGATCCACCTCCTCGGCTGCTCTGGGCACTGAGCTCAGTGCCCAGGGACAGCCCATCTCTGGTGGATTTGGCTTTGGCCTTGGCTACGGCCTGGGAGGCCTGGGCTGCTATGGCAGAAGGGGCTATGGCTACATCTGCTAAGGGCCCTCAGCACCAGCCCTGGCACCACCAGCTCTGGCCTCTGGCAACAGCTCCTGCAAGCAAAGCACCTCGGCTGGTGGTAGCCAGCCTTGCACATCAGACCAGCTCTTCTCAGTTTCTTCATCTTCCTTCATCATTCTTTTGCCTCAATAAACTTCTGCTGCATCAAAGCCTTACACGCCTCCTCTTCTTTTTGAATTCTTCCTCACATGCTTACCCAGCACAGCGCCACAAATAAACAGGCCATTGGTGTAGATGGAAAATGGGACAATACATTTTTTAGGAAATACGTGCACACCAGAAACAACCAAGAATGGTAGGAGAAAACTGGATGAGGGAGGACGGTCCAAACCAGGACCCAAAGCCATCACTTTCTACACCAAAGGCACAGACACATCAATGCTCTCCAGCTCATCAGTGCTTCTGGTTAAGTCTCTCCATGCCAGCACACACCTGACAAAGTCTCTTCCCAGCAGGAATCACAAGCCTTTCCAGCAAAGAGGGGAAATTATATCACATCCACTTAGGCACAAACTCTGGAGCGTAAGAGCTTCAAATGCCCTGCTCAAGCAGAGTCAGCAAGAGCTAGATTTCCAGCACCATGGGCAGCTCAGATTTGGCTCACCCCACACAGACACTCCACCACCTCTTCCAGTTGCAGATCACCCTCGTTTTGAAAAATGCTTCCCTTCCTTGACCAAAGATTTCCATCTCTTTTCCCTTTTGCCCTTGTGCATCTGTCCTCGACATGTGCACTGCTGAGAACAGCCAGGCTCCTTCACTTCATTCCCTGCCAGCAGGAATTTGCACACTCTGATAGCACCCTCATCCATCCTTGTCTCCTGAGAGTCACAGCTTTCTCAGCCTCTCCTCTACGAACCATCCTCCAGCCCCTTAAGAATCTCTCTGGCTCTGAACTGGACTCACTTCACTGAGCCTATGGACTTCCTCCAACAATTTTATGAAACCTATCTTGAACACTGGTGACACCCTTTTAAGTGAGGCTTCATTGAGACCTTGTGGTCCCTTTGTTCTCCACCAGCACCACAGCATCCTGCTCTCCAAGGCTCCTACCCAGCCTCTCAGCCCCCGGCATGACCTGGGGCCCATTGCCACCCTGCCCAGAGGCATAATTTCACATTTTCCCCTGTGGAACTTCAGGAGATGCCTTCAACACTCAGTCTCCAGTTCCCTCTGACTGGTGGCACAACCAAGTGATGCCTCAGCCACTCCATGGGCTGCCAACTTGCTGAGGGGACAACCCTCCCACAGCCCACGTCCTTTTTGAGGAGGTTGAACAGGGCTGGCCTCAGGGATACAACTCTTGACCTACTTCCCTTGAGACCTTACTCCTTCTGGACTCTGTGCAACTGAATAACAGCCTCTGAGCTCAGCCCCTCAAACTAAACACCCACAGTTCCTTCACCTGCCCCTCATGTGTCTTGTTCTCCTTATCCTTCACCACATTCCCTTTCCATGCATATAGCCCAGCTCTGTGACCCCACAGTGAAATTCCTGGGCCCAGGTAAAATGAGCGCTATGGATGAACCAACACAAAACTGTGGTGAGCATGGGAGGCCTCCCTAAATCACAGAAATCACTTTGCCATCACCCACATGAGAAGGCAGGCATGTAGACAGGCTTGGAGAGATGGAGGTAGGGAGAGGAAGGGGTGAATGGAATGGAAGAGTCCAGGTGCTCACAGCTAAACAGAGACAAAGCCCAGATCAGCCTGACACACCTGCGATAGTTTCACACCCCTCTTTACAACACAACCACAAACCCAAAACCATGAGCTCCAATGGGTGACCTCACAGATGAACACCCCAGCTCTACAAAGTATCAGTCATCTCTTCAGTCCCCTTTGACACACACCATCAATACCAGCCTTTGGTTTCAAACACTCAGACTTGAAAGGAGGAATGACCACGATGGAAGGGGCAGCTCCTCATGCACAGCACAGCTGCAAAGGCCACAGCAGCCTGACATGGCTGTGGTGGCATGGGGCCGCTCTTCACAGAATACTCACAAATTGAACCACTCAAGTGCCACAAAATAACCTCACTGATGACAACAGTATTTTTCCTAGACTTTTCTTGTTTATTCTGGTTTCTCTGACACACATCTTCTTTGCTAATGCTCCCAAATACCAACTATCACTTAAAAGCTGCTGTCCAGGTCAGATGGACATGGTCTCAAAAGAGGGTCATGACACTGCAGAGTTGTGGGAAGGAAAACAATCTCCACCTCGTGACTCATCAAGAGGGGACAGCAGAGGAAGCTCCCTGCAAAATGCCCCAAGGCCAAGGGACAAGACTGTCCTGCCCCTCCACGACCTGCATAAAAGCCGGCCAAGAGCCTCACTCCCTCACACACTTCTCCTCACGCTTTCTCCTCCAGCAGACAACCAGGTGAGCCTCAAGCCCTTGACCCTCCTCCTCACGCAACCCTGCACCCTCTCTTCCAGCATGCTCAGCCCCAGCCTCAGCAGCCCTCACATCTCCCCACAGCCCCACAACAGCCTCCACACTCCATCACCCCCCTGCATCACTGCCCCTCACACCCCCACAACTCCACCCTGCCTCACTCCCTTCTCTTCCAGGCACCATCCACATCACAGCCATGGCCTGCAACAACCTCTGCCAGCCCTGCGGACCCACCCCGCTGGCCAACAGCTGCAACGAGCCCTGTGCCCTGCAATGCCAGAACTCCAGCGTCATCATCAACCCTTCCCCTGTGCTGATCACCCTGCCAGGACCCATCATGACCTCCTTCCCCCAGAACACCGCCGTCGGATCCACCTCCTCGGCTGCTCTGGGCAGTGAGCTCAGTGCTCAGGGACAGCCCGTCTCTGGTGGATTTGGCTTTGGCCTTGGCTACGGCCTGGGAGGCCTGAGCTGCTATGGCAGAAGGGGCTATGGCTACATCTGCTAAGGGCCCTCAGCACCACCCTCACACAGGAAATTTGATCCTCCGGCAACAGCTCCTGCAAACAAAGCACCTCAGCTAATGGTTGCCCTACTTGCACCTTACACAATCCCTTCCCCTTTTTTCTTTTGTCTTTTCAATCTTTTGCCTCAATAAAGTTCTCTTGCATCAAAGCCTCAGATTACTCTCTTTGTTTCGAATTCCAATGCTCTCCCACCCTCCTCCGGCACATTTCGTGCAATGAACTGGCCATTGGGGTGGATGGAAAAGGAGAACAAAACCTTTCTTAGCAAATCGGTCACCACCAGGAACCACCAAGTCTGTTATGGGAAGCAGGGACTGGGCGGGGGCCACCTTCTAAAACATGACACAAGCCCATTCCCTGATACACCAAAGCATTTGGCCCAATCCCCTCCTGAGCATAAAACTGCAAGTCTCACCCCGTGCCAGCACACACTTGACAAAATCTCTTCCCAGCAAGACACTTCAATTTCCTCCATAAAAAAGAAATAACATCATTCACTTGGGCACAAACTCTGGAGTGCAAGTGCTTCCACCCCACTGATCAAGCAGAGTCAGCAAGAGCCGGATTTCCAGCACAATGGACAGCTCAGTTTTGGATCTCCCAGGACATCAGATGGGGTCTCCCAGACCCCATCACCTCTTATACTGTCTTACCACTCCCACAATGAAAACTTAATGCCTTCTTTGCCCATTGAATTGCATCCAGTTTCATTTGTGCCCTTCCCCCTTCTCCTTCACTGCTGAGAACAGCCGAGCTCCCTGGATTCATTCTTTGCCATCAGGGATTCATACACACTCATGACACCCCCATCCATCCTTGGCCCCTGGGAATCCCAGCTCTCTCAGCTCTCCTCCAGGAAACCTTCTCCACCCTTTCAGGACCTTGCTGGTCCACTACTCGCCTTCTTTCACGGTCCACAGCCCCCATCGTTGCTGAGGATCTTGAACAGGGTTGGCCTCATGGATGCAACTCCTGACATGCTTCCCTTGAGACTTGACTCCATCTGGACTTCATGCCACTGATCCCCAGCCTCTGGGCCAGCCTCTCAGCCACTCTCTGGCCACTCACTGCACTCTCGGGCAACCTGGGCTTCTTCAGGTGCTCCGGGAGTCGAGAATGGGAAGGAGCACCAAAGGCTTCACAAAAGGGTTGACTTCAACAGCAGCCACAGCTCTCCCCTCATGCCCAGGCTGAGTCACTGGCACAGAGCAGACACACACCTCAGCCAAGCACCATTTCCTCAAGGGAAATCCTCCATGTGGCCTCACCCATCGGCACTTGCCACAGCTCAAGACCACCAAGGCCTGGCTCACCCCTCACCTGCTGCTGCTCCCATCTACCCTCTCCTCCCTTGCTCAGCTGCCCCCAACACCCATGGAATCCCTTCAACTGGAACAAACTCTTCACATTCAGTCCAACTGGAAAACTAATCTGTGAATGCCACCAATCTCAGAAATGTTCCATTTGTAGAAGACTTACATGTAAAATGGCATCAAGTCCAACTGTTCCTCCATCACTTCTAAGGCCACCATGAAACTTCCCAAAGTCCAAATCTCCAGGGCTTCTAAATCCATTCACAAATGGTGACTATTCAACTGTCCTGGGCAGTCATGTACAGGGCCTGAAATCTCTTCATGTGAAGAAATTTCCCCTAATTCCACACTCAACCTACCTTGCAGCAAATTGACTCCATTCCCTCTTTGCTAATGGCTGAATAAAAGGAAGACAAGACTTAGGTCAAATTATTTCCATTCAGGTAACTCCAAAGGGCAACAAGGATAACATTTCTTTGAAAATGGAACATCCTCAGTTCCCTCACCTTCTCTTCATGTCTCTTGCTCTCCTTTCCTTTCACCAGTTTCCCTTTCTGTGTTTAAGAGCCCAGCTCTGTGACCCCACAGTGTGACCATTCTGGGCCCGGGTAAGATGAGCACTATGGATGAACCAACACAAGACTTTGGGGAGCATGGGAGACCTCCCGAAATCACAGGGATCACCTTCCCATCTCCAAGGGGAAAGGAGAGGCATAGAGACATGGAGCCAAGGTGGGGAATCAGAAAACATGATGAAAAGTCCAGATCTGTCACCCCAAGTACACCTGTATATCCCAGACCATCCTAACAGACAGGGGAGGGAACGGGGCCCGTCCACAAAAGACAACCACAAACCACAGCACACCAGTGTTGTGGAGTGACTTCATGGATGACGCCTCACAGTCCAAAGCTTTGGTCATGGTGTCAGCCCTCCCCGAAAAACATCAACATCATCATCAAATTTTGGTCTTTATTACTCGCATTTAAAAGCTGCCGCCAAGGTCAGATGGAGACACAGATTCAAGACCAGGATACGGAATTGCAGAAATGTGGCAAAGAAAATAATTCCCAACACATCATTCACCACACTGGGTCAGCAAAGAGGTGCTGCATGCAAAATGCCCCAAGGCCATGGGACAAGACTGTCCCGCCCATCCAGAACCAGCATAAAAGCCAGCCAAGAGCCACTCTTCCTCACACACTTCTCCTGACACCTTCTGCTCCTGCCAACAACCAGGTGAGTCGCAAGCCCTTGATCCTCCTCCTCCTGTACTCTGGGCCCTTCACTTCCATCAGGCTCAGCCCCAGCCTCCGCAGCCCTCACACCTCCCCACAGCCCCACAACAGCCTCCACACTCCATTACCCTCCTGCATCACTGCCCCTCACACCCCTACAACTCTGCCCTGCCTCACTCCCTTCTAATCCAGGCACCATCCACATCACAGCCATGGCCTGCAACAACCTCTGCCAGCCCTGCGGACCCACCCCGCTGGCCAACAGCTGCAACGAGCCCTGTGCCCTGCAATGCCAGAACTCCAGCGTCATCATCAACCCTTCCCCTGTGCTGGTCACCCTGCCAGGACCCATCATGACCTCCTTCCCCCAGAACACCGCCGTCGGATCCACCTCCTCGGCTGCTCTGGGCAGTGAGCTCAGTGCCCAGGGACAGCCCATCTCTGGTGGATTTGGCTTTGGCCTTGGCTACGGCCTGGGAGGCCTGGGCTGCTATGGCAGAAGGGGCGGCTACATCTGCTAAGGGCCCTCAGCACCAGCCCTGGCACCACCAGCTCTGGCCTCTGGCAACAGCTCCTGCAAGCAAAGCACCTTGGCTGGTGGTAGCCAGCCTTGCACATCAGACCAGCTCTTCTCAGTTTCTTCATCTTCCTTCATCATTCTTTTGCCTCAATAAACTTCTGCTGCATCAAAGCCTTACACGCCTCCTCTTCTTTTTGAATTCTGCCTCACATGCTTACCCAGCACAGCGCCACAAATAAACAGGCCATTGGTGTAGATGGAAAATGGGACAATACATTTTTTAGGAAATACGTGCACACCAGAAGCAACCAAGAATGGTAGGGGAAAACTGGTTGAGGGAGGACGTTCCAAACCAGGACCCAAAGCCATCACTTTCTACACCAAAGGCACAGACACATCAATGCTCTCCAGCTCATCAATGCTTCTGGTTAAGTCTCTCCATGCCAGCAGACACCTGACAAAGTCTCTTCCCAGCAGGAATCACAAGCTTTTCCAGCAAAGAGGGGAAACTATATCACATCCACTTAGGCACAAACTCTGGAGCGGAAGTGCTTCAACTGCCCTGCTCAAGCAGAGTCAGCAAGAGCTAGATTTCCAGCACCATGGGCAGCTCAGATTTGGCTCACACAGCGCAGTCACTCCACCACCTCTTCCATTTTGTGACCACCCTGACACTGAAAAATGCTTCCTTTCCTTGACCAAGGAATTCCACCTCTTTTCCCTTTTCCCCTTGTGCATCTGTCCTCGACATGTGCACTGCTGAGAACAGCCAGGCTCCTTCACTTCATTCCCTGCCAGCAGGAATTTGCACACTCTGATAGCACCCTCATCCATCCTTGTCTCCTGAGAGTCACAGCTTTCTCAGCCTCTCATCTACGAATCATCCTCCAGCCCCTTAAGAATCTCTCTGGCTCTGAACTGGACTCACTTCACTGAGCCTATGGACTTCCTCCAACAATTTTATGAAACCTATCTTGAACATGGTGACACCCTTTTAAGTGAGGCTTGATTGAGACCTTGTGGTCCCTTTGTTCTCCACCAGCACCACAGCATCCTGCTCTCCAAGGCTCCTACCCAGCCTCTCAGCCCCCGGCATGACCTGGGGCCCATTGCCACCCTGCCCAGAGGCATGATTTCACATTTTCCCCTGTGGAACTTCAGGAGATGCCTTTAACCCTCAGTCTCCAGTTCCCTCTGACTGGTGGCACAACCAAGTGATGCCTCAGCCACTCCATGGGCTGCCAACTTGCTGAGGGGACAACCCTCCCACAGCCCACGTCCTTTTTGAGGAGGTTGAACAGGGCTGGCCTCATGGATACAACTCTTGACCTACTTCCCTTGAGACCTTACTCCTTCTGGACTCTGTGCAACTGAATAACAAACTCTGAGCTCAGCCCCTCAAACTAAACACCCACAGTTCCTTCACCTGCCCCTCATGTGTCTTGTTCTCCTTATCCTTCACCACATTCCCTTTCCATGCATATAGCCCAGCTCTGTGACCCCACAGTGAAATTCCTGGGCCCAGGTAAAATGAGCGCTATGGATGAACCAACACAAAACTGTGGTGAGCATGGGAGGCCTCCCTAAATCACAGAAATCACTTTGCCATCACCCACATGAGAAGGCAGGCATGTAGACAGGCTTGGAGAGATGGAGGTAGGGAGAGGAAGGGGTGAATGGAATGGAAGAGTCCAGGTGCTCACAGCTAAACAGAGACAAAGCCCAGATCAGCCTGACACACCTGCGATAGTTTCAGACCCCTCTTTACAACACAACCACAAACCCAAAACCATGAGCTCCAATGGGTGACCTCACAGATGAACACCCCAGCTCTACAAAGTATCAGTCATCTCTTCAGTCCCCTTTGACACACACCATCAATACCAGCCTTTGGTTTCAAACACTCAGACTTGAAAGGAGGAATGACCACGATGGAAGGGGCAGCTCCTCATGCACAGCACAGCTGCAAAGGCCACAGCAGCCTGACATGGCTGTGGTGGCATGGGGCCGCTCTTCACAGAATACCCACAAATCGAATCACTCAAGTGCCACAAAATAACCTCACTGATGACAACAGTATTTCTCCTAGACTTTTCTTGTTTATTCTGGTTTCTCTGACACACATCTTCCTTGCTAATGCTCCCAAATACCAACTCTCACTTAAAAGCTGCTGTCCAGGTCAGATGGACATGGTCTCAAAAGAGGGTCATGACACTGCAGAGTTGTGGGAAGGAAAACAATCTCCACCTCGTGACTCATCAAGCGGGGTCAGCAGAGGAAGCTCCCTGCAAAATGCCCCAAGGCCATGGGACAAGACTGTCCCGCCCCTCCAGAACCTGCATAAAAGCCAGCCAAGAGCCTCACTCCCTCACACACTTCTCCTCACGCTTTCTCCTCCAGCAGACAACCAGGTGAGCCTCAAGTCCCTGACCCTCCTCCTCCTGCAACCCTGCACCCTCTCTTCCAGCATGCTCAGCCCCAGCCTCAGCAGCCCTCACATCTCCCCACAGCCCCACAACAGCCTCCACACTCCATCACCCTCCTGCATCACTGCCCCTCACACCCCCACAACTCCACCCTGCCTCACTCCCTTCTCTTCCAGGCACCATCCACACCACAGCCATGGCCTGCAACACCCTCTGCCGACCCTGCGGACCCACCCCGCTGGCCAACAGCTGCAACGAGCCCTGTGCCCTGCAATGCCAGGATTCCCGCGTCATCATCAACCCTTCCCCTGTGCTGATCACCCTGCCAGGACCCATCATGACCTCCTTCCCCCAGAACACCGCCGTCGGATCCACCTCCTCGGCTGCTCTGGGCAGTGAGCTCAGTGCCCAGGGACAGCCCATCTCTGGTGGATTTGGCTTTGGCCTTGGCTATGGCCTGGGAGGCCTGGGCTGCTATGGCAGAAGGGGTGGCTACATCTGCTAAGGGCCCTCAGCACCACCCCCAGACAGGAAATTTGATCCTCCGGCAACAGCTCCTGCAAACAAAGCACCTCAGCTAATGGTTGCCCTACTTGCACCTTACACAAACCCTTCCCCTTTTTTCTTTTGTCTTTTCAATCTTTTGCCTCAATAAAGTTCTCTTGCATCACAGCCTCAGATGACTCTCTTTGTTTCGAATTCCAGTGCTCTCCCACCCTCCTCCGGCACATTTCGTGCAATGAACTGGCCATTGGGGTGGATGGAAAAGGAGAACAAAACCTTTCTTAGCAAATCGGTCACCACCAGGAACCACCAAGTCTGTTATGGGAAGCAGGGACTGGGTGGGGGCCACCTTCTGAAACACGACACAAGCCCATTCCCTGATACACCAAAGCATTTGGCCCAATCCCCTCCTGAGCATAAAACTGCAAGTCTCACCCCGTGCCAGCACACACTTGACAAAATCTCTTCCCAGCAAGACACTTCAATTTCCTCCATAAAAAAGAAATAACATCATTCACTTGGGCACAAGCTCTGGAGTGCAAGTGCTTCAACCCCACTGATCAAGCAGAGTCAGCAAGATCCGGATTTCCAGCACAATGGACAGCTCAGTTTTGGATCTCCCAGGACATCAGATGGGGTCTCCCAGACCCCATCACCTCTTATACTGTCTTACCACTCCCACAATGAAAACTTCTTGCCTTCTTTGCCCATTGAATTGCATCCAGTTTCATTTGTGCCCTTCCCCCTTCTCCTTCACTGCTGAGAACAGCCGAGCTCCCTGGATTCATTCTTTGCCATCAGGGATTCATACACACTCATGACACCCCCATCCATCCTTGGCCCCTGGGAATCCCAGCTCTCTCAGCTCTCCTCCAGGAAACCTTCTCCACCCTTTCAGGACCTTGCTGGTCCACTACTCGCCTTCTTTCACGGTCCACAGCCCCCATCGTTGCTGAGGATCTTGAACAGGGTTGGCCTCATGGATGCAACTCCTGACATGCTTCCCTTGAGACTTGACTCCATCTGGACTTCATGCCACTGATCCCCAGCCTCTGGGCCAGCCTCTCAGCCACTCTCTGGCCACTCACTGCACTCTCGGGCAACCTGGGCTTCTTCAGGTGCTCCGGGAGTCGAGAATGGGAAGGAGCACCAAAGGCTTCACAAAAGGGTTGACTTCAACAGCAGCCACAGCTCTCCCCTCATGCCCAGGCTGAGTCACTGGCACAGAGCAGACACACACCTCAGCCAAGCACCATTTCCTCAAGGGAAATCCTCCATGTGGCCTCACCCATCGGCACTTGCCACAGCTCAAGACCACCAAGGCCTGGCTCACCCCTCACCTGCTGCTGCTCCCATCTACCCTCTCCTCCCTTGCTCAGCTGCCCCCAACACCCATGGAATCCCTTCAACTGGAACAGACTCTTCACATTCAGTCCAACTGGAAAACTAATCTGTGAATGCCACCAATCTCAGAAATGTTCCATTTGTAGAAGACTTACATGTAAAATGGCATCAAGTCCAACTGTTCCTCCATCACTTCTAAGGCCACCATGAAACTTCCCAAAGTCCAGATCTCCAGGGCTTCTAAATCCATTCACAAATGGTGACTATTCAACTGTCCTGGGCAGTCATGTACAGGGCCTGAAATCTCTTCATGTGAAGAAATTTCCCCTAATTCCACACTCAACCTACCTTGCAGCAAATTGACTCCATTCCCTCTTTGCTAATGGCTGAATAAAAGGAAGACAAGACTTAGGTCAAATTATTTCCATTCAGGTAACTCCAAAGGGCAACAAGGATAACATTTCTTTGAAAATGGAACATCCTCAGTTCCCTCACCTTCTCTTCATGTCTCTTGCTCTCCTTTCCTTTCACCAGTTTCCCTTTCTGTGTTTAAGAGCCCAGCTCTGTGACCCCACAGTGTGACCATTCTGGGCCCGAGTAAGATGAGCACTATGGATGAACCAACACAAGACTTTGGGGAGCATGGGAGACCTCCCAAAATCACAGGGATCACCGTCCCATCTCCAAGGGGAAAGGAGAGGCATAGAGACATGGAGCCAAGGTGGGGAATCAGAAAACATGATGAAAAGTCCAGATCTGTCACCCCAAGTACACCTGTATATCCCAGACCATCCTAACAGACAGGGGAGGGAACGGGGCCCATCTTCAAAAGACAACCACAAACCACAGCACACCAGTGTTGTGGAGTGACTTCATGGATGACGCCTCACAGTCCAAAGCTTTGGTCATGGTGTCAGCCCTCCCCGAAAAACATCAACATCATCATCAAATTTTGGTCTTTATTACTCGCATTTAAAAGCTGCCGCCAAGGTCAGATGGAGACACAAGACCAGGATATGGAATTGCAGAAATGTGGCAAAGAAAATAATTCCCAACACATCATTCACCACACTGGGTCAGCAAAGAGGTGCTGCATGCAAAATGCCCCAAGGCCATGGGACAAGACTGTCCTGCCCCTCCAGAACCAGCATAAAAGCCAGCCAAGAGCCACTCTTCCTCACACAATTCTCCTGACACCTTCCGCTCCTGCCAACAACCAGGTGAGTCTCAAGCCCCTGACCCTCCTCCTCCTGCACTCTGGGCCCTTCACTTCCATCAGGCTCAGCCCCAGCCTCCGCAGCCCTCACACCTCCCCACAGCCCCACAACAGCCTCCACACTCCATTACCCTCCTGCATCACTGCCCCTCACACCCCCACAACTCTGCCCTGCCTCACTCCCTTCTCTTCCAGGCACCATCCACATCACAGCCATGGCCTGCAACAACCTCTGCCAGCCCTGCGGACCCACCCCGCTGGCCAACAGCTGCAACGAGCCCTGTGCCCTGCAATGCCAGAACTCCAGCGTCATCATCAACCCTTCCCCTGTGCTGGTCACCCTGCCAGGACCCATCATGACCTCCTTCCCCCAGAACACCGCCGTCGGATCCACCTCCTCGGCTGCTCTGGGCACTGAGCTCAGTGCCCAGGGACAGCCCATCTCTGGTGGATTTGGCTTTGGCCTTGGCTACGGCCTGGGAGGCCTGGGCTGCTATGGCAGAAGGGGCTATGGCTACATCTGCTAAGGGCCCTCAGCACCAGCCCTGGCACCACCAGCTCTGGCCTCTGGCAACAGCTCCTGCAAGCAAAGCACCTCGGCTGGTGGTAGCCAGCCTTGCACATCAGACCAGCTCTTCTCAGTTTCTTCATCTTCCTTCATCATTCTTTTGCCTCAATAAACTTCTGCTGCATCAAAGCCTTACACGCCTCCTCTTCTTTTTGAATTCTGCCTCACATGCTTACCCAGCACAGCGCCACAAATAAACAGGCCATTGGTGTAGATGGAAAACGGGACAATACATTTTTTAGGAAATAAGTGCACACCAGAAGCAACCAAGAATGGTAGGGGAAAACTGGTTGAGGGGGGACGGTCCAAACCAGGACCCAAAGCCATCACTTTCTACACCAAAGGTACAGACACATCAATGCTCTCCAGCTCATCAATGCTTCTGGTTAAGTCTCTCCATGCCAGCACACACCTGACAAAGTCTCTTCCCAGCAGGAATCACAAGCTTTTCCAGCAAAGAGGGGAAACTATATCACATCCACTTAGGCACAAACTCTGGAGCGGAAGTGCTTCAACTGCCCTGCTCAAGCAGAGTCAGCAAGAGCTAGATTTCCAGCACCATGGACAGCTCAGATTTGGCTCACCCCACACAGACACTCCACCACCTCTTCCAGTCGCAGATCACCCTCGTTTTGAAAAATGCTTCCATTCCTTGACCAAAGATTTCCATCTCTTTTCCCTTTTGCGCTTGTGCATCTGTCCTCGACATGTGCACTGCTGAGAACAGCCAGGCTCCTTCACTTCATTCCCTGCCAGCAGGAATTTGCACACTCTGATAGCACCCTCATCCATCCTTGTCTCCTGAGAGTCACAGCTTTCTCAGCCTCTCATCTACGAATCATCCTCCAGCCCCTTAAGAATCTCTCTGGCCCTGAACTGGACTCACTTCACTGAGCCTATGGACTTCCTCCAACAATTTTATGAAACCTATCTTGAACACTGGTGACAACCTTTTTAAGTGAGGCTTGATTGAGACCTTGCGGTCCCTTTGTTCTCCACCAGCACCACAGCATCCTGCTCTCCAAGGCTCCTACCCAGCCTCTCAGCCCCCGGCATGACCTGGGGCCCATTACCACCCTGCCCAGAGGCATAATTTCACATTTTCCCCTGTGGAACTTCAGGAGATGCCTTTAACCCTCAGTCTCCAGTTCCCTCTGACTGGTGGCACAACCAAGTGATGCCTCAGCCACTCCATGGGCTGCCAACTTGCTGAGGGGACAACCCTCCCACAGCCCACATCCTTTCTGAGGAGGTTGAACAGGGCTGGCCTCAGGGATACAACTCTTGACCTACTTCCCTTGAGACCTTACTCCTTCTGGACTCTGCGCAACTGAATAACAAACTCTGAGCTCAGCCCCTCAAACTAAACACCCACAGTTCCTTCACCTGCCCCTCATGTGTCTTGTTCTCCTTATCCTTCACCACATTCCCTTTCCATGCATATAGCCCAGCTCTGTGACCCCACAGTGACCTTCCTGGGCCCAAGTAAAGTGAGCGCTATGGATGAACCAACACAAAACTGTGGTGAGCATGGGAGGCCTCCCTAAATCACAGAAATCACTTTGCCACCACCCACATGAGAAGGCAGGCATGTAGACAGGCTTGGAGAGATGGAGGTAGGGAGAGGAAGGGGTGAATGGAATGGAAGAGTCCAGGTGCTCACAGCTAAACAGAGACAAAGCCCAGATCAGCCTGACACACCTGCAATAGTTTCAGACCCCTCTTTACAACACAACCACAAACCCAAAACCATGAGCTCCAATGGGTGACCTCACAGATGAACACCCCAGCTCTACAAAGTATCAGTCATCTCTTCAGTCCCCTTTGACACACACCATCAATACCAGCCTTTGGTTTCAAACACTCAGACTTGAAAGGAGGAATGACCACGATGGAAGGGGCAGCTCCTCATGCACAGCACAGCTGCAAAGGCCACAGCAGCCTGACATGGCTGTGGTGGCATGGGGCCGCTCTTCACAGAATACCCACAAATTGAATCACTCAAGTGCCACAAAATAACCTCACTGATGACAACAGTATTTCTCCTAGACTTTTCTTGTTTATTCTGGTTTCTCTGACACACATCTTCTTTGCTAAAGCTCCCAAATACCAACTCTCACTTAAAAGCTGCTGTCCAGGTCAGATGGACATGGTCTCAAAAGAGGGTCATGACACTGCAGAGTTGTGGGAAGGAAAACAATCTCCACCTCGTGACTCATCAAGCGGGGTCAGCAGAGGAAGCTCCCTGCAAAATGCCCCAAGGCCATGGGACAAGACTGTCCCGCCCCTCCAGAACCTGCATAAAAGCCAGCCAAGAGCCTCACTCCCTCACACACTTCTCCTGACGCCTTCTCCTCCAGCAGACAACCAGGTGAGTCTCAAGCCCCTGACCCTCCTCCTCCTGCAACCCTGCACCCTCTCTTCCAGCATGCTCAGCCCCAGCCTCAGCAGCCCTCACATCTCCCCACAACCCCACAACAGCCTCCATGCTCCCTTCCCCTTCTGACATTTTGCCCCTTGCTTCACCTTGTCTCTGCCCTGTGTCACCCCCCTCTCTTCCAGGCACCCTTCACATCACAGCCATGGCCTGCAACACCCTCTGCCGACCCTGCGGACCCACCCCGCTGGCCAACAGCTGCAACGAGCCCTGTGCCCTGCAATGCCAGGATTCCCGCGTCATCATCAACCCTTCCCCTGTGCTGATCACCCTGCCAGGACCCATCATGACCTCCTTCCCCCAGAACACCGCCGTTGGATCCACCTCCTCGGCTGCTCTGGGCAGTGAGCTCAGTGCCCAGGGACAGCCCATCTCTGGTGGATTTGGCTTTGGCCTTGGCTACGGCCTGGGAGGCCTGGGCTGCTATGGCAGAAGGGGCTATGGCTACATCTGCTAAGGACACTCAGCACCAGCCCTGACACCACCAGCTCTGGCCTCTGGCAACAGCTCCTGCAAGCAAAGCACCTCAGCTGGTGGCCTCTCTACTTGTACCTCTCTCCTGATTACTTCAGCTTCTTTGTTCTTATCATTCTTGCACTTAAATAAAGTTCTCTTGCATCACAACCTGAGTTGCTCCCTCTTCTTTTTCAATTCCTACGGTTTCACATCCTCACGCTGTGCAATGCCAGCACTCAACCAGTATGTTGTATGGAAGGGAAGCAAAGAACATTACTTAGCAAATATGTCCCCACCAACCAGTAACAACCCACGCTGACATGAGATACAGGACAGAGGGGAGACTTTCCAAAACACAACACAAGGCCATCTCCTGATCTACCAAAGGCTTTGACAGAACAATTCTCTCCTGGCCACTGCTCTGCCAAAGTCACTCTAGGCCAGCAGAGCCATGAAAAATTCTCTCCCCAGCAGCACTCTCAGATAACACAGGAACAAGAGCACCCACTTGGAAAAGAAATCTGGAGAGCAAGTACTTCCAACCCCTTTGCTCAAGACGATCCAGGAAGAGCAGGATTTGCAGGACTATGGCCAGATCTGTTTTGGACCTCCAAGAAGAGGGACCCCATTGCGTCTTACTCTCCGTGACCATCTGCACTCTGAAGAATTCTTGCTTCCTTTGCCTATGGTATTACCTTTGGTTTCAAATGTGCACGTGCCTTCTTTCCCCTCATGTGTGCAGTGCCAAGAACAACTGGGCTCCCACACATTGTGACACCCCTCTGACCAGCCTTGTCTCCTCAGAGTCCCAGCTCTCTCATTCTCTCCTCTAGCAAAGATTCTCCAGCCCTTGCACCATCTGGTGGCCTTCAACTGGTCTTTGTCCACTACCCCCTTGTGCTTCTTCACCTGTGGAGGCCAGAACAGTCCACACCACTCCACACGGAATTCCACCAGTGCCCTAAAAAGAGGAAGGACCACCTCTCCTCACTTCATAGCAACAACTTTCAGAAATCTATCTTGGACACTGGGGCCATCCTTTGAAGTAAAGCTCCACTGCAAACTTGCGGTTTCTTCATTCTCTACCACCCACTTTCCACACTCTCAGCCCAGAGCATGACTTGGGGCCCAAAGCCTTTCTTGTCCAGATGCAGAACTTTACATTTTCCGCACTTGAAATGCAGGAGATTCCATTAATCCCTAGACTCCAGATCCCTCTGAATGGTGGATCAACCAAGTGGGGTCTCAAACACTCCATCACCTTCCAGCTCGCTAAAGGGGCAACTCTCCCACTACCCACAAGGAATGGAAGAGTCCAGGTGCTCACACCCGGCACAGAAGCAAAGCCCAGACTAGGCTGACAGGCCTGGAATAGTTTGGGGACCCTCTTCATCACACAATCACAAACCAAACCCATGAGTTCCCCAGAATGACCTCACTGATGACACCCCAGCTCTCAAAGCTTGGTCACATCTTCAGTCCCCTTTGACACGCACCATAAACACCAGCCTTTGGTCGCAAACACTCACACTTGAAAGGAGGAATAACCACAAGGGAAGGGGCATCTTCTCATGCACAGCACTGCTGTAAAGCTCGCACCAGCCTGATATGGCTGCAGTGGAATGGGGCTCCTCTTCACAACACGCCCACAAACTGAAGCACAAAAGTGCCACAAAATGACCTCACTGATGACAACCATATTTTTCTTGGGCTCCTGTTGTATATTCTGGTTTCACACATCACCCATGCCAACGCTCCCAAATACCAAGTCTCACATTAAAGCTGACACCAAAGTCACACAGACACGGCCTCAAATGCCATGACAGGTTCAGAATTTTGGCACCGGGATAGGGAAGGAGAGAATGGAATAGGATGGAATGGGACACCCATCACACCCAGAAGAGCTGTAAAGCCCAGATGATCCTGACGTGGCTGTGGGGGAATGAGGACCCTCTCCACAAGACATCCACAAACCACAGCACAACAGGGCCAGGGGATCACTTGAGTGATGACACCCCACTGTCCAAAGCTCTGGTCACGTCTCCAGTCCTCCAAAAAAAATATCATCATCAACAGCCTTTGGTCTCTAATACTTGCATTTACAAGCTGCTGACAAGGTGACATGGACACGGACTTGAAACTGGACGTGACACTGCAGAGTTGCAGGATGGAAAACACTCCCAACCTCAGGACTCACCACTCTGAGCCAACCAGGAACTGTGGCCTGCAAAATGCCCCAAGGCCATGGGACAAGGCTGTCCCGCCCCTCCAGAACCTGCATAAAAGCCGGCCCAGAGCCTCTCTCCCTCACACACTTCTCCTGACGCCTTCTCCTTCTGCTCCAGCTGACAAGGTGAGTCTCAAATCCCTGACCCTGCTGCTCCTGCACTCCTGGCCCTTCTCTTCCAGCACGCTCAGCCCCAGCCTCAGCAGCCCTCACGCCTCCCCACAGCCCCACAACAGCCTCCACACTCCCTTGCCCTTCTAACATTTGACCCTTTGCACCCCTACACCCCTGCCCTGCCTCATCCCTTCTCTTCCAGGCAACCTCCACACCTCAGCCATGGCCTGCAACAACCTCTGCCGACCCTGCGGACCCACCCCGCTGGCCAACAGCTGCAACGAGCCCTGTGCCCTGCAATGCCAGGATTCCCACGTCATCATCAACCCCTCCCCTGTGCTGGTCACCCTGCCAGGACCCATCATGACCTCCTTCCCCCAGAACACCGCCGTCGGATCCACCTCCTCGGCTGCTCTGGGCAGTGAACTCAATGCCCAGGGACAGCCCATCTCTGGTGGATTTGGCTTTGGCCTTGGCTACGGCCTGGGAGGCCTGGGCTGCTATGGCAGAAGGGGCTATGGCTACATCTGCTAAGGGCCCTCAGCACCAGCCCTGACACCACCAGCTCTGGCCTCTGGCAACAGCTCCTGCAAGCAAAGCACGTCGGCTGGTGATCGTCCTACTCGCACCTCATCCTTGATCTCTTCAATTTCTCTCCCTTGCCTTTTCATTCTTCTGCAGCAATAAAGTTTTCCTGCATCAAAGCCTCACATGTTTCCTCTTCTTTTTTCAATTCCAAACATCTCATACCCTCATCCATGGGGTGGATGGCAAAGGGGCACAACACCTTCCGAAACAAGTAGGCCCCCACCGGTAATAACCAAGACTGGCATGGAAGCAGGGTTGAAGGGTGACCTTTCAGAACATGAAAAAACACATCGCCTGCCATACCAAAGGCCTTGACACAACAGTGTTCTCCTGCTTATTGCTCTTGAAAAGTCTCTCCATGCCAGCATAACTTTGACAATATCTTCTCTCATCAGAACTCTCAAGCCATACAAACATCCACTCTCAGAGAAACTCGGGAAGGGCTGCAAGCACTTCCATCTCCTCTGCTCAAGTAAGGTGACCCAGAGAAGGATTTACAGAGACATGGACAGTTCAGGTTTTCATCTCCCTGGACAGAGAGACTCCTGCACCTCTTCCACTCTCTGACCACTCTCACACTAAAAAAGGCTTGTCTGCTCTGCCCATGGAATTCCATCTCTTTTCACTTCTGCCATTGACAACTTCTCCTTTGCATCTGCAGCACTGAGAACAGCTGTGATCCCTCGGCTTCATTCCATGCCATCAGGGATTTACACACACTTTTAACAACCCCCCAGCCAGCCTTGTCTCCTGGAACTCCCTCGCTCTCAGTCCTCTGTGAAAAATCCTCCAGCCCTTTAAATACCTGGGTAGCCCTGAACTGGCCTTGTTTCACTAACTCTGTGGGCTTCCTTTCCTGGGAAGCCCAGAACTGCTCACACTGACCACAACATTTTTGAGCATGTTGAACAGTGTTGGCCTCATGGATATGACTCTTGAGTTACTTCATTTGAAGTTTGACTCCAGCTTGACTTTGGATCACAAGGCTCCAGGTCATGTTGTTTAAATATTCTATAAATAGAGCAGTCCACCTCACTGACCCTTTACACCACCTGTACATCCTTGCACACTCTGGCATGATGCAGTAGGAGACAGGGCCAAAGACACTGCCAAGAGGTGGAGGTAAACACCAGCCATGGCTCCCTCATCATCCACACAATAATTTTTTCTTTCTGTAGATAACACGGAGGTCACTAAGACATGATTTTGCCCTTCAAAAGCAACTCTAACTGCTCCTCATCACCTTGTACGAGCTGCACTTGGAAATGCACTGTAGGGGAGAGAATTGTCCCATCCTTGTGTGCAGGAACAAGAGCCCTGGAAATCCATGGGCAAGGTGGGAGGCTGTAAATGCCCTGGAAAGGGCAGGTCCTAAAGTCCGGCACAGCCACAAAGGCCAGACCAGCCAGACAGGGTTGTAAAGGAATGGGGTCCCTCTCTCAAACGCAACCACAAACCAAAACACACTTTTCCTATGGGAGGACATCAGTGATGACATCCCAGTTTTCATAGGCTTTTGTGGTTTATTCTGCTTTCTCTGATGCACACCTTCCAAGCAAACGCTCCCAAATATCAACTCGCACTTTAAAGCTGCTGCCAAGGTCAGATGGACACAGGCACAGCAGCAGGATACGGAATTGTAGAGTTGCAGGAAGGGAAACAGTCCATAGTTCATGACTTGCTAGGTTGGGCCAGGTAAAATGAAAGTTATGATTTTCATTCAGGTACCTTGAGAGAGTAAAAAGGTCAATACATTTGTACTGAAAATGGAACGCACCCAGGTCCTCCAACTGCTCCTGACACGTTGTCTTCTTATCCTTCACCATTTTTCCTATCTAGGTCTCACTCACAGCCCAGCAATGAGACCACAGAGTGTGACTTTGCTGGGCCCAGCTGAGACGAGCGCTATGGATGAATAAAACAAAAGACATTGGACAGCAGGGGAGGTATCACAGGGGTTGTTCTCCTGCATCCGGAAGGAAAGGTCTGACATATAAACAGGTTTAGAATGTTGGCAACAGAACAGGGAGGGAGAGAATGTGATGGAAGGGGACACCCATCACTCCCAGAAGAGCTGCAAAGAGCAGACGATCCTGACGTGGCTGTGGGGGAATGATGACCCTCTCCACAAGACACCCACAAACCACAGCACAACAGGGCCAGGGGGTGACTTCACTCATCACACCCCACTGTCCAAAGCTCAGGTCACGTCCACAGCCCTCCTCAAAAAACATCTTCATCATCAAAAGCCTTTGGACTCTAATAGTTTCATTTAAAAGCTGCCGCCAATGTCACATGGACAAGGGCTCAAAAGTAGGATATGACACTGCAGAGTTGCAGGATGGAAAACACTGCCCGCCTCAGGACTCACCACTCTGAGCCAACCAGGAACTGTGGCCTGCAAAATGCCCCAAGGCCATGGGACAAGGCTGTCCCGCCCCTCCAAAACCTGCATAAAAGCCAGCCAAGAGCCTCTCTCCCTCACACACTTCACCTGACACCTTCTCCTCCTGCTCCTGCCGACAACCAGGTGAGTCTCAATCCCCCAAACCTCCTGCTCCTACACCACCAGCCCCTCTCTTCCACCATGCTCACACCTCCCCACAGCCCCACAACAGCCTTTACACTCCATCACCCTCCTGCATCAGTGCCCCTTGCACCACCATAGCCCTGCCCTACTTCTATCCCGTCTCTTCCAGGAACCCTCCACACCACAGCCATGGCCTGCAACAACCGCTGCCAGCCCTGCGGACCCACCCCGCTGGCCAACAGCTGCAACGAGCCCTGTGCCCTGCAATGCCAGGATTCCCGCGTCATCATCAACCCTTCCCCTGTGCTGGTCACCCTGCCAGGACCCATCATGACCTCCTTCCCCCAGAACACCGCCGTCGGATCCACCTCCTCGGCTGCTCTGGGCAGTGAGCTCAGTGCCCAGGGACAGCCCATCTCTGGTGGATTTGGCTTTGGCCTTGGCTACGGCCTGGGAGGCCTGGGCTGCTATGGCAGAAGGGGCTATGGCTACATCTGCTAAGGGCCCTCAGCACCAGCCCTGACACCACCAGCTCTGGCCTCTGGCAACAGCTCCTGCAAGCAAAGCACCTCAGCTGGTGGCCTCTCTACTTGTACTTCACTCCTGATTCCTTCATCTTCTTCGTTCTTATCATTCTCTTACTTCAATAAAGTTCTCTTGCATCACAACCTGAGTTGCTGCCTGTTTCTTTTGAATTCCAATGGTCTCAAATCCTCACTCTGTGCAATGCCAGCACTCAACCATTTTGTTGGATGGAAAGGGAGCAAAGAACATTTCTTATCACATATGTCCCCAGCAGTAACAGCCAACACCAATATGAGAAATAGGGGAATAGCGGGGAAGCTTCCAGAACATGACACAGGGCCATCACCTCATCAACCAAAGGCTTGGACACAACAATTCTCTCCTGGACACTGCAATGCCAAAGTCACTCATGCCAGGAAAGCCATGAAAAATTCTCTTCCCAGAAGTGCCCTCAGATAACAGAGGAACAAGAGCACCCACTTGGAAAAGAAATCTGGAGAGCAAGTACTTCCAACCCCTGTGCTCAAGCAGACCCAGGAAGAGCAGGATTTCCAGGACTATGGCCAGTTCAGTTTTGGACTTCCAAGAAGAGGGACCCCATTGCCTCCTACACTCTCTGACCATCCACACACACTGAAAAATTCTTCCTTCCTTTGCACACGGAATTCCATCTCTTTCACTGGTGCACGCTCCCCCTTTCTCTCCATGTCTGTCGCACTGAGAACAGCTGGGCTCCCACACACTGGTGACATCCCCTGCCCAGCCTTGTCTCCTCAGCCTTGTCCCAGCTCTCACAGTCTCTCTTCTAGCAAAGATCCACCAGGCCTTGCAATATCTCATAGCCCTCAACTGCTCTTTGATCCCCTTCTGCTTCTTCACCTATCGAGGCCAGAACTGTCCACACCACACACATGGGATCTCAGCACTGCTCTAAAGACAGGAAGGGCCACCTCTCACAATATCATGGCAACAATTTTCAGAAATCTGTCTTGGACACTGCTGACACCTCACTGAAGTAATTCCTCACTGCAACCTTCTGGTCACTCTGTCCTCAATCAGCATCACAGGTTTCTGCTCACAAAAGCCACATTACAGACTCTCAGTCCACAGCATTATCCAGGGCCAGTACAGTTCCTGTACAGATGCACATTTCCCTTGCTTGAAATTTGGGAGATTCCTTGAATCCTTAATCTCGAGGTCCTTCTGACTGGTGGAACAGACAAGTGGGGCCGCAGACACTCCTTCACCTGCCACCTTCCTGAAGGGGTAACTCCTCCTACTACCCACATGGAATGGAGGAGTCCAGGTGCTCACACCAGGCACAGATGCAAAGCCCGGACCAGCCTAATAGACCTGGGATAGTTTGGGGCCCCTCTAAAGAACACACCCACAAACCCAAAACCATGAGTTCCACAGGATGACCTCAATGATGACACCACACCTCTACAAATCTTGGTCACATCTTCCATCCCCTTTGACACGCACCACCAACACCAGCCTTTGGTTTCAAACACTCACACTTTAAAAGAGGAATGACCACGATGGAAGGGGCAGCTGCTCATGCACAGCACTGCTGCAAAACCTGCACCAGCCTGACATGGCTGCAGTGGAACAGGGCTCCTCTTCAAAACACACCCACAAACAGAAGCACAAAAATGCCACAAAATGACCTCACTGATGACAACCATATTTTTCTTGGGCTTCTGTTGTATATTCTGCTTTCTCAGACACACATCACCCATGCCAATATTCCCAAATACTAAGTCTCACATTAAAGCTGACAACAAGGTCACACAGACATGGCCTCAAAAGCCATGACAGGGCAGAGTCGTGGGGAGGAATACTCTCCCCACCTCACGACTTGCAAGGCTGTGTCTGGCAAAACAGATATGATAACTCTAGATATGGTACCTCTGGGGAGTTCCAAGTTCAACCCTCTTCTTCTGCAAAGTGAATGTCTGCAGTTCCTTCAACTGCCCTTCATGTCTTCTTCTTATCCTGCAACAGTTTTCCATTTTAGGTCTCACTCAGAGCCCAGCAATGGGACCACAGAGTGTGACCTTGATGGGCCCACTTGAGACGAGCGCTACGGATGAACCAGCACAAGACATTGGACAGAGGGAAGGTGTCACAGGGATTGTTCTGTCATATCCAGCAGGAAAGGCCTGACATATACACAGGTTTAGAATGTTGGCAGCCGGATAGGGAAGGAGAGAATGGAATAGGATGGAATGGGACACCCATCACACCCAGAAGAGCTGCAAAGCCCAGATGATCCTGACGTGGCTGTGTGGGAATGAGGACCCTCTCCACAAGACATCCACAAACCACAGCACAACAGGGCCAGGGCATCACTTGAGTGATGACACCCCACTGTCCAAAGCTCTGGTCACGTCTCCAGTCCTCCAAAAAAAAACCATCATCAAAAGACTTTGGTCTCTAATACTTGCATTTAAAAGCTGCCGACAAGATGACATGGACACAGACTTTAAACTGGACATGACACTGCAGAGTTGCAGGAAGGAAAACACTCCCAACCTCAGGACTCACCACTCTGAGCCAACCAGGAACTGTGGCCTGCAAAATGCCCCAAGGCCATGGGACAAGGCTGTCCCGCCCCTCCAGAACCTGCATAAAAGCCGGCCCAGAGCCTCTCTCCCTCACACACTTCTCCTGACGCCTTCTCCTCCTGCTCCTGCTGACAAGGTGAGTCTCAAGTCCCTGACCCTGCTGCTCCTGCACTCCTGGCCCTCCTCTTCAGGCCAGCTGGGCCCCAGCCTCAGCAGCCTTCACGCCTCCCCACAGCCCCACAACAGCCTCCACACACCCTTGCCCTTCTAAAACTTGACCCTTTGCAACCCTGCCCTGACCCATCCCTTCTTTTCCAGGGACCCTCCACATCACAGCCATGGCCTGCAACAACCTCTGCCGACCCTGCGGACCCACCCCGCTGGCCAACAGCTGCAACGAGCCCTGTGCCCTGCAATGCCAGGATTCCCACGTCATCATCAACCCTTCCCCTGTGCTGGTCACCCTGCCAGGACCCATCATGACCTCCTTCCCCCAGAACACCGCCGTCGGATCCACCTCCTCGGCTGCTCTGGGCAGTGAGCTCAGTGCCCAGGGACAGCCCATCTCTGGTGGATTTGGCTTTGGCCTTGGCTACGGCCTGGGAGGCCTGGGCTGCTATGGCAGAAGGGGCTATGGCTACATCTGCTAAAGACCCTCAGCACCAGCCCTGACACCACCAGCTCTGGCCTCTGGCAACAGCTCCTGCAAGCAAAGCACCTCAGCTGGTGGCCTCTCTACTTGTACTTCACTCCTGATTCCTTCAGCTTCTTCCTTCTCAGCATTCTTTTACTTCAATAAAGTTCTCTTGCATCACAACCTGAGTTGCTGCCTGTTTGTTTTGAATCCCAATGGCCTCACATCCTCACCATGTGCAATGCCAGCACTCAACTGTTATGTTGGATGGAAAGGGAGCAAAGAACATTTCTTAGGAAATATATCCCCACCAACCAGTAACAACCAACACTGACATGGCAAACAGGGGAGAGGGGCAACCTTCAGGAACAAGACACAAAGCCATCACCTGGTCTAACAAAGGCTTGGACACAAAAATTCTCTCCTGGACACTGCTCTGCCAAAGTCACTCTAGGCCAGCAGAGACTTCAAAAATTCTCTTCCCAGCCATGCTATTGAGTCCTCCCCATGAACAGAGGAATAACATCATGCACTTGGGCAGGAACTCCAGAGTGCAAATGCTTCCATCCCTCTTGGTCAAGCAGGCCCAGAGGAGCACGATTTTCAGGATTATGGCTAATTCAATTTTGGAGCTCCCAGCAGGGAAAACCCATTATCTCCTATACTCTATGAGAAACGACACACACTGAAAAATTCTTGCCTCCTTTGCCCATGGAATATTGTGTCTTTTCACTTCTGCATGTGACCCCTTTCCCTTCATGTGTGCAGTGCTGACAACAGCTGGGCTCCCAGACACGGGTGACACCCCTCTGCCCAGCCTTGTTTCCTCAGACTCCCAGCTCTCTCAGTGTCTCCTCAAGCAAAGATTCTCCAGCCCTTGCAATATCTCATAGCCCTCAGCTGGTCTTCGTCCACTATCACCATGTGCTTCTTCACCTGTGGAGGACAGAACTGTCCACACCAATCCACACAGGATCCTGCCAGCGCTCTAAAGAGAGGAAGGGCCACCTCCCCTGACTTCATGGCAACAATTTTCAGAAATCTGTCTTGGACACGGGTGACACACTGGTTGAAGTAATGCCCCACAGCAACTGCCTGGTCTTTTTGTTCTCCACCAGCACCACAGGGCCCTGCTCACAAAAAACACTCCTCAGACTCTGAGCCAACAGCATTACCCAGGGCCCAGTGCCATTCCTGTCCGGATGCACAACTTCACATTTCCCTTGCATGAAATCTGATTGATTCCTTTAAGCCTTAGTCTTGAGGTCCTTCTGGCTGGTGGAAAGGACAAGAAACACCTCAAACACTCCATCACTGGCCACCTCGCTAAAGGGACAACTCTCACACAGCTTACAAGGAATGGAAGAGTCCAGGAACTCAAACCTGGCACAGATGCAAAGCCCAGACCAGCCTGACAAAACTGGGATAATTTGGGCACCTCTTCACAACACAACCACAAACCCAAAACCCATGAGTTCTACAGGCTGACCTCACTGATGACACCCCAGCTCCCAAAATGTTGGTCACATCTTCAGTCCCCTTTGACACACACCATCAAAACCAGCCTTTGGTTTCAAACACTCACACTTTAAAGGAGGAATGACCACGATGGAAGGGGCAGCTGCTCATGCACAGCACTGCTGTAAAGCTCGCACCGGCCTGATATGGTTGCAGTGGAATGGGGCCCCTCTTCACAACACACCCACAAACAGAAGCACAAAAGTGCCATAAAATTACCTCACTGATGACAACCATATATTTCTTGGGGTTTTGTTGTATATTCTGCTTTCTCAGACACACATCACCCATGCCAATATTCCCAAATACTAAGTCTCACATTAAAGCTGACAACAAGGTCACACAGACATGGCCTCAAAAGCCATGACAGGGCAGAGTCGTGGGGAGGAATACTCTCCCCACCTCATGACTTGCAAGGCTGAGTCTGACAAAACAGATATGATAACCCTAGATATGGTACATCTGGGGAGTTCCAAGTTCAACCCTCTTCTTCTGAAAAGTGAATGTCTGCAGTTCCTTCAACTGCCCTTCATGTCTTCTTCTTATCCTGCAACAGTTTTCCATTTTAGGTCTCACTCAGAGCCCAGCAATGGGACCACAGAGTGTGACCTTGATGGGCCCAGTTGAGACGAGCGCTACGGATGAACCAGCACAAGACATTGGACAGCAGGGGAGGTGTCACAGGAATTGTTCTCCCACATTCAGCAGGAAAAGGCTGGCATATACACAGGTTTAGAATGTTGGCAGCCGGATAGGGAAGGAGAGAATGGAATAGGATTGAATGGGACACCCATCACACCCAGAAGAGCTGTAAAGCCCAGATGATCCTGACCTGGCTGTGTGGGAATGAGGACCCTCTCCACAAGACATCCACAAACCACAGCACAACAGGGCCAGGGCATCACTTGAGTGATGACACCCCACTGTCCAAAGCTCTGGTCACGTCTCCAGTCCTCCAAAAAAAATATCATCAAAAGACTTTGGTCTCTAATACTTGCATTTAAAAGCTGCTGACAAGGTGACATGGACACAGACTTTAAACTGGACATGACACTGCAGAGTTGCAGGAAGGAAAACACTCCCAACCTCAGGACTCACCACTCTGAGCCAACCAGGAACTGTGGCCTGCAAAATGCCCCGAGGCCAAGGGACAAGGCTGTCCCGCCCCTCCAGAACCTGCATAGAAGCCGGCCCAGAGCCTCTCTCCCTCACACACTTCTCCTGACGCCTTCTCCTCCTGCTCCTGCTGACAAGGTGAGTCTCAAGTCCCTGACCCTGCTGCTCCTGCACTCCTGGCCCTCCTCTTCAGGCCAGCTGGGCCCCAGCCTCAGCAGCCTTCACGCCTCCCCACAGCCCCACAACAGCCTCCACACACCCTTGCCCTTCTAACACTTGACCCTTTGCAACCCTGCCCTGACCCATCCCTTCTTTTCCAGGGACCCTCCACATCACAGCCATGGCCTGCAACAACCGCTGCCAGCCCTGCGGACCCACCCCGCTGGCCAACAGCTGCAACGAGCCCTGTGCCCTGCAATGCCAGGATTCCCACGTCATCATCAACCCTTCCCCTGTGCTGATCACCCTGCCAGGACCCATCATGACCTCCTTCCCCCAGAACACCGCCGTCGGATCCACCTCCTCGGCTGCTCTGGGCAGTGAACTCAGTGCCCAGGGACAGCCCATCTCTGGTGGATTTGGCTTTGGCCTTGGCTACGGCCTGGGAGGCCTGGGCTGCTATGGCAGAAGGGGCTATGGCTACATCTGCTAAGGACCCTCAGCACCAGCCCTGACACCACCAGCTCTGGCCTCTGGCAACAGCTCCTGCAAGCAAAGCACCTCAGCTGGTGGCCTCTCTACTTGTACTTCACTCCTGATTCCTTCAGCTTCTTCCTTCTCAGCATTCTTTTACTTCAATAAAGTTCTCTTGCATCACAACCTGAGTTGCTGCCTGTTTGTTTTGAATTTCAATGGTCTCACATCCTCACCATGTGCAATGCCGGCACTCAACCATTTTGTTGGATGGAAAGGGAGCAAAGAACATTTCTTAGGAAATATATCCCCACCAACCAGTAACAACCAACACTGACATGGCAAACAGGGGAGAGGGGCAACCTTCAGGAACAAGACACAAAGCCATCACCTGGTCTAACAAAGGCTTGGACACAACAATTCTCTCCTGGACACAGCTCAGCCAAAGTCACTCTAGGCCAGCAGAGACTTCAAAAATTCTCTTCCCAGCCATGCTATTGAGTCCTCCCCATGAACAGAGGAATAACATCATGCACTTGGGCAGAAACTCCAGAGTGCAAATGCTTCCATCCCTCTTGGTCAAGCAGGCCCAGAAGGAGCACGATTTTCAGGATTATGGCTAATTCAATTTTGGAGCTCCCAGCAGGGCAAAACCATTATCTCCTATACTCTATGAGAAACGACACACATTGAAAAATTCTTGCCTCCTTTGCCCATGGAATATTGTGTCTTTTCACTTCTGCATGTGACCCCTTTCCCTTCATGTGTGCAGTGCTGACAACAGCTGGGCTCCCACACACGGGTGACACCCCTCTGCCCAGCCTTGTTTCCTCAGACTCCCAGCTCTCTCAGTGTCTCCTCAAGCAAAGATTCTCCAGCCCTTGCAATATCTCATAGCCCTCAGCTGGTCTTCGTCCACTATCACCATGTGCTTCTTCACCTGTGGAGGACAGAACTGTCCACACCAATCCACACAGGATCCTGCCAGCGCTCTAAAGAGAGGAAGGGCCACCTCCCCTGACTTCATGGCAACAATTTTCAGAAATCTGTCTTGGACACGGGTGACACACTGGTTGAAGTAATGCCCCACGGCAACTGTCTGGTCTTTTTGTTCTCCACCAGCACCACAGGGCCCTGCTCACAAAAAACACTCCTCAGACTCTGAGCCAACAGCATTACCCAGGGCCCAGTGCCATTCCTGTCCGGATGCACAACTTCACATTTCCCTTGCATGAAATCTGATTGATTCCTTTAAGCCTTAGTCTTGAGGTCCTTCTGGCTGGTGGAAAGGACAAGAAACACCTCAAACACTCCATCACTGGCCACCTCGCTAAAGGGACAACTCTCACACAGCTTACAAGGAATGGAAGAGTCCAGGAACTCAAACCTGGCACAGATGCAAAGCCCAGACCAGCCTGACAAAACTGGGATAATTTGGGCACCTCTTCACAACACAACCACAAACCCAAAACCCATGAGTTCTACAGGCTGACCTCACTGATGACACCCCAGCTCCCAAAATGTTGGTCACATCTTCAGTCCCCTTTGACACACACCATCAACACCAGCCTTTGGTGTCAAACACTCACACTTTAAAGGAGGAATGACCACGATGGAAGGGGCAGCTGCTCATACACAGCAGTGCTGCAAAACCTGCACCAGCCTGACATGGCTGCAGTGGAATGGGGCCCCTCTTCACAACACACCCACAAACAGAAGCACAAAAGTGCCATAAAATTACCTCACTGATGACAACCATATTTTTCTTGGGCTTCTGTTGTATATTCTGCTTTCTCAGACACACATCACCCATGCCAATATTCCCAAATACTAAGTCTCACATTAAAGCTGACAACAAGGTCACACAGACATGGCCTCAAAAGCCATGACAGGGCAGAGTCGTGGGGAGGAATACTCTCCCCACCTCATGACTTGCAAGGCTGAGTCTGACAAAACAGATATGATAACCCTAGATATGGTACCTCTGGGGAGTTCCAAGTTCAACCCTCTTCTTCTGAAAAGTGAATGTCTGCAGTTCCTTCAACTGCCCTTCATGTCTTCTTCTTATCCTGCAACAGTTTTCCATTTTAGGTCTCACTCAGAGCCCAGCAATGGGACCACAGAGTGTGACCTTGATGGGCCCACTTGAGACGAGCGCTACGGATGAGCCAGCACAAGACATGGGACAGCAGGGGAGGTGTCACAGGAATTGTTCTTCCGTATCCAGCATGAAAAGCCAGGTATATACACAGGTTTAGAATGTTGGCAGTGGGATAGGGAAGGAGAGAATGGAATGGAAGAGGACACCCATCACCCCAAGAAGAGCTGCAAAGCCCAGATGAGCCTGATGTGGTTGGGGGAGAATGAGGACCCTCTCCACAAGACACCCAAAAAACACAGCACACCAGGGCCAGGGGGTGACTTCAGTGATGACAACCCACTGTCCAAAGCTCAGGTCACGTCCACAGTCCTCCATAGAAAACAACTTCATCATCAAAAGATTTCGGGCTCTAATACTTGCATTTAAAAGCTGCCGACAATGTCACATGGACAAGGGCTCAAAAGTAGGACATGACACTGCAGAGTTGCAGCATGGAAAACACTCCCAACCTCAGGACTCACCACTCTGAGCCAACCAGGAACTGTGGCCTGCAAAATGCCCCAAGGCCAAGGGACAAGGCTGTCCCACCCACCCAGAACCTGCATAAAAGCCAGCCCAGAGCCTCTCTCCCTCACACACTTCTCCTGACGCCTTCTCCTTCTGCTCCGGCTGACAAGGTGAGTCTCAAGTCCCTGACCCTCCTTCTTCTGCACTCCTGGCCCCTGTCTGCCAGCACACTCAGCCCCAGCCTCAGCAGACCTCACACCTCCCCACGGCCCCACAACAGCCTCCACACTCCCTTGCCCTTCTAACGCTTGACCCTTTGAACCCCTACACCCCTGCCCTGCCTCATTCCTTCTCTTCCAGGCAACCTCCACACCACAGCCATGGCCTGCAACAACCTCTGCCGACCCTGCGGACCCACCCCGCTGGCCAACAGCTGCAACGAGCCCTGTGCCCTGCAATGCCAGGATTCCCACGTCATCATCAACCCTTCCCCTGTGCTGATCACCCTGCCAGGACCCATCATGACATCCTTCCCCCAGAACACCGCCGTCGGATCCACCTCCTCGGCTGCTCTGGGCAGTGAGCTCAGTGCCCAGGGACAGCCCATCTCTGGTGGATTTGGCTTTGGCCTTGGCTACGGCCTGGGAGGCCTGGGCTGCTATGGCAGAAGGGGTGGCTACATCTGCTAAGGGCCCTCAGCACCACCCCTGGCACCACCAGCTCTGGCCTCTGGCAACAGCTCCTGCAAGCAAAGCACCTCAGCTGGTGGCCTCTCTACTTGTACTTCACTCCTGATTCCTTCAGCTTCTTCCTTCTCAGCATTCTTTTACTTCAATAAAGTTCTCTTGCATCACAACCTGTGTTGCTGCCTGTTTGTTTTGAATTTCAATGGTCTCACATCCTCACCCTGTGCAATGCCAGCACTCAACTGTTATGTTGTATGGAAAGGGAGCAAAGAACATTTCTTAGGAAATATATCCCCACCAACCAGTAACAACCAACACTGACATGGCAAACAGGGGAGAGGGGCAACCTTCAGGAACAAGACACAAAGCCATCACCTGGTCTAACAAAGGCTTGGACACAACAATTCTCTCCTGGGCACTGCTCTGCCAAAGTCACTCTAGGCCAGCAGAGACTTCAAAAATTCTCTTCCCAGCCATGCTATTGAGTCCTCCCCATGAACAGAGGAATAACATCATGCACTTGGGCAGGAACTCCAGAGTGCAAATGCTTCCATCCCTCTTGGTCAAGCAGGCCCAGAGGAGCACGATTTTCAGGATTATGGCTAATTCAATTTTAGAGCTCCCAGGAGAGCAAACTCATTATCTCCTATATTCTATGAGAAACGACACACACTGAAAAATTCTTGCCTCCTTTGCCCATGGAATATTGTGTCTTTTCACTTCTGCATGTGACCCCTTTCCCTTCATGTGTGCAGTGCTGACAACAGCTGGGCTCCCACACACGGGTGACACCCCTCTGCCCAGCCTTGTTTCCTCAGACTCCCAGCTCTCTCAGTGTCTCCTCAAGCAAAGATTCTCCAGCCCTTGCAATATCTCATAGCCCTCAGCTGGTCTTTGTCCACTATCACCATGTGCTTCTTCACCTGTGGAGGACAGAACTGTCCACACCAATCCACACAGGATCCTGCCAGCGCTCTAAAGAGAGGAAGGGCCACCTCCCCTGACTTCATGGCAACAATTTTCAGAAATCTGTCTTGGACACGGGTGACACACTGGTTGAAGTAATGCCCCACGGCAACTGCCTGGTCTTTTTGTTCTCCACCAGCACCACAGGGCCCTGCTCACAAAAGCCACTTTCCAGACTTTCAGCCCACAGCATGATCTGGGGCCCAGTGCCATTCCTGCCCGGATGCACAACTTCATATTTCCATTGCTTGAACTTTGATTGATTCCTTTAACCCTTAGTCTTGAGGTCCTTCTGGCTGGTGGAAAGGCCAAGAAGTGCCTCAGACACTCCATCACCTGCCAGCTCTCTGAAGGGGCAACTTTCCCACTGCTTACAAGGAATGGAAGAGTCTAGGGGCTCACATCTGGCACAGATGCAAAGCCCAGACCAACCTGACAAACCAGGGATAATTTGGGCACCTCTTCACAACACAACCACAAACCCAAAACCATGAGTTCTACAGGCTGACCTCACTGCCCTCCAAATCTTGCTCACGTCTTCAGTCCCCTTTGACACACACCATCAAAACCAGCCTTTGGTTTCAAACACTCACACTTTAAAAGAGGAATGACCATGATGGAAGGGGCAGCTCCTCACGCACAGCACAGCGGCAAAGCTCGCACCAGCCTGACATGGCTGCAATGGAATGGGGCCCCTCTTCACAAGACACCCACAAAACAACCCCATACGAGTGTCACAAAATTACCTCACTGATGACACCCATATTTTCTGTAGGCTTTTGTTGGTTATTTTGGTTTCTCTGACATGCATTTTCCAAGAAAATCCTCCCAAATACCAGCTCTCACTTACAAGCTGACACCAAGGTCACACGGACATGGCCTCAAGAGCAGGACATGACACTGCAGAGCTGTGGGGAGGAAAACACTCCCCACATCGTGACTTGCAAGGCTGTGTCAGACAAAACTGATATTACAACTTCCACTCTGGTACCTCTAGAGCTTAACCAGGTCAACCCTCCTCATGTGAAAAGTGAATGTCTGTAGTTCCATCAGCTGCTCCTCACACATCTTCTCCTCATCCATCACCAACTATGGATGAACCAACAGGAGACCTTGGGGAGTATGGGAGACAGCTGTAAATCACAGGAACAGCTTCCCATCTTTAGTGAGAAAGGGCTGGAATATGGAAAGGTTTAGAAATTGCACAACATGGTTGGGAGACTGAAAATATGATGGAAGGGGACACCTGTCATCTCCAGAAGAGCTGCAAAGCCCAAACGAGCCTGACGTGGCTGTGGGGGAATGAGGCCCCTCTTCACGACGCACCCACAAAACCACAGCACACCACTACCACGATGACGACGTCCCACACCTCCAAAGCTCTGGTCATGTCTTCAGACCTCCCAGGCAAACAACTTCAACAGCAGCCTTTGGTCTTTAAAACTTGCATTTAAAAGCTGCCGCCATGGTCATGGCCTCAAGAGCAGGACATGACACTGCAGAGTTGTGGGGAGCAAAACACTCCCAACCTCAGCACTCACCAGGCCTGCAAAATGCCCCAAGGCCAAGGGACAAGGCTGTCCCGCCCTCCAGGACCAGCATAAAAGCCGGCCCAGAGCCTCTCTCCCTCACAGCCTTCTCCTGACACCTCCTGCTCCTACTCCTGCTGACAACCAGGTAAGGCTCAAGCCCCCAAACCTCCTGCTCCTGCACCCCTGGCCCCTCTCTTCCAGCACGCTCAGCCCCAGCCTCAGCAGCGCTCACTCCTCCCCGCAACAGCCTCCACACTCCATCGCTCCCTCGCACCCCCACAACCCTGTCCTACCTCATCCCTTCTCTTCCAGGCACCCTCCACATCACAGCCATGGCCTGCAACACCCTCTGCCGAGGGTGTTGCAGACCCACCCCGCTGGCCAACAGCTGCAACGAGCCCTGTGCCCTGCAATGCCAGGATTCCCACGTCATCATCAACCCTTCCCCTGTGCTGGTCACCCTGCCAGGACCCATCATGACCTCCTTCCCCCAGAACACCGCCGTCGGATCCACCTCCTCGGCTGCTCTGGGCAGTGAGCTCAGTGCCCAGGGACAGCCCATCTCTGGTGGATTTGGTGGCTTTGGCTACGGCCTGGGAGGCCTGGGCTGCTATGGCAGAAGGGGCGGCTACATCTGCTAAGGGCCCTCAGCACCAGCCCTGACACCACCAGCTCTGGCCTCTGGCAACAGCTCCTGCAAGCAAAGCACCTTGGCTGGTGGTCGTCCTACTTGAACCTGACATTGGATCCCTCCCACTCTCTGCTTCTGTCTAGTTATTCTTTTGCCTAAATAAAATTTTCCTGCAGCAAAGCCTCAGATGCCTCCTGTTCTTATGCCAGACTTCTTGCAACTACACCCAGCACAGATACTTTGCTCCCAGCCTAAATAGCTGCAGTCTCCCTGACACCATCTTCACCCTCAGAGGTGTGCCAGGACCACCCAAGGAAGGTCCCATTTCCTTGTCCCCTTTTCCTGCAAGTGCCTCGGTTTACCAGGATTTCCAGGCCATCACATCCCTTTCTGCAAGTTCCCCAGTGGACCCAGGTTATTGTTGCCTTGTCCACCTGGCTGGACAGTCCCCATTCCACCTCCCTGGGAGTCTCCAGGCCAGGATCTCACCTTGTTATGAGGTCTTCAACTGATCCCGGATGGAGATCCTCCTTTCCCCCCTCACTGCAGGGACCCACTAAGGGAGCTTCCAGGGCACCTTCCTCCCTGTTCAGGGTCCCTGGATCATCTGTGCTGGTGACCCCAAGCCACCAACCCTCTGCTCTGAGGTCACACATCACATCCCCATTATGACTTGACTCCCACCGAGTCACTGTGGATTCCTGAGGTGCAGCATGGAGACCTGGCAACAAGGTGCAGGAACAAGCCTGTGACCCTGCTGAGAAGATGGTGCCCCTTGTGCCACCTTCTTGCCTCTTTGCCTCCCAGTTTTGACACTCCAACATGGATTTTTTGGGTCATAAAGATCTTTGCTCTCCCCAAATTGCTTCTTACCACTGACGTTCACTCTTTCTTCTCCTTTGATGTGTTTTTTTTTCTCTGTACAAAGGCTCCCGGCAAAGAGGTGAGCTCTGGGCTGACACACGAGTTCAAAGTCTCCAGGGCTATTGGCAGCACTAAAATATTCATCAAAAGCAAATTAAAATAACATCTCTGGAGCAGCTGGAGCCCAGAGAGCCAGAGAACTCCAAGCACAGCTGGATTCGGATTTGGTTCAAAGAAGAAGAGTTTGCTGACGAACAAAGCCCTTCCTTAAAACCAAAACTAAACAGCCCCTGCAGTTGAGCTGGGAAAGGAGAGAGGGAATAGTTTGGAACTGTTTGGCCTTTTTATTTCTCGATTTAGTTAAATAGTGCATTTCCCCTGGTTGGCCTTGAGGCACCAACTTCAGCTCATCTTAAAATAAAGTCTAACCCATAAAAAGACAAATTTAAGTAATCCGTGCTCTTATACTCATTCACCTTGGAGTTCATCCAGCTTGACATCAACACTTGGACTGAAACAAGAGCAGGATTTCACCTTCCCAAGGTCCTGGGACATGCCCAAGCAGCCAGGCCCAGCGGGATGTCTGCCTCATCCCAAACCTGCGCCAGAGACGCTCTTTTTGGGCACAGTCAGCTCACGTGGGTTCCAGGGAACACTGGGAGGAGGCTCAGATCCACATCCACAGTGCCCTGTGCCCACATTCCTCTCTCCCATCCACCCTGGGAAATCCAGGTCCCTTGGGTTGCTTCCTGCCCGGTTCTCTGCACTCCATCCGAGGAGACCCCGGTGGGTTGGGCTGGAAGAGTGAGAAGAGAGGCACTCTTCCAGTGCCTCTCACGATGGGATTCACACCCACCTAGCCAAGATCCCACTCCCAGAATAACCCCAAACCCCATCATGGTTTGCAGTGGCAGGTTCATCTCCCTCCTCCAGAGGACTGGACTCGACAAGACACAAATCCAAAATGATGGTGGAAAGGACATTCTTGTGCAGCAGCTGCTCCCAATCCAGTGAAGAGAGTTTCTTGGAATATCTGTGGCCCATCACCCCCATCCCCATCCCAGTCTTCCCCCTCTGTGCTTTTGGATAATTCCCACTGCCAAAGGGCTGCACATTGTGGGGAGCGACCCCAAATCCCTATGGAAACTGGCACAGGCCATCCTGTGGGACAAGGCCTGGAAAAGGGGTCACTGCTGGTGTGCTGCTCCCTAAAAAAGAGCCGCAAAGCTGGAATTTTAGCAGGGAAGAGATGCTTAGAGCTGTCTCACCTGGGCTCCTGGAGCTTGGCTGCAGCCGTAAAGCATCATCCTCGGACAGCTTCCACCTGGGATAGGCTGTACCTGGGGATCTCATACCCATCTGCCCCACTTTCCTACGAGGCACGGGGAGGGCAGAGCAGGGAGTGGAGCTGGACCCAAAACCGGGCCCGTTCCAGAGAAATAGGTCACCCACAAGGAAGCTTCGTTACGGAAACGACGCCTCACACGAAGCAGCGGTTCTCCGACAGGATCTGGCCAAGCCACCCGAGCTTTATCCTGCCGGCTGGAAGGTCCTCTGGGATGTCCTCTGGATCATGTCACGCAGACGCCCTGCCCAGATGAGCTAATGGGTCTGCTGCAGGCTTTGATCCTCAAATCCCAAGGCCTTGTTAGATAACATCAGAAGCCTGGGTGATATTTCATTAACAAACGAGTCTGTCCCATGTGGTCGCTGCAACTTTATCCCTTTCCCCTGTGATCCTCCCTCATGTTCCAACATTTCTTTGGTTAATTAGCCCCAGAATTAGCATATTTAAGCTCCAAAATTACTACATTTAATGCAACACCGTGGTTATTCGAGTGCTGTCACAGCAGCTCTTGGCTGCACCACCTCCCAGCAATTCCTTGGCCGAAATACGGGTTTATCCCTAATTAGTCTCCCAAAACTTGCAGGAGGCAGCAGGGAGATCTTATTCTCCCACCAGCAGGTGGAAAATCTTCCTTGGCTTTTCCCCCCATCCCTGGGATTGTTCAAGGTCACGTTGGAGCAACCTGGCCTAGTGGAAGGTGTCCCTGCCTGTGGCAGGGGATTGGAATGGGATGATTTTTATTTATGGGAATTATTTTATTCCAACCCAAACCCTTTTATTCCATAATTTCGCCGTGAAGTGAGGTGGAAGCGTGGACGCAGCTGGATCTGACTCATCCCGACACCAAGGTGAGGTTTCTTCTTGCCAAACCTCAGTGTCTTGTGGAGGATGCAGGACTGACGTGGAATTAGCTGGCATGGAGAAGGAGCTTCAGCGTCCATCCCTGGCTCCCTGGGTGAGATCAGCCAGGGAATCCTCTAAAACACCAGGTGGGAACAACACCAAGACCCCTGGGAGTGGGATTTTGGAACTGGGAAAGGCCTGGGCACATTCTGGGACTCAGCCAGCTGGGAGAGGGGATGGGCACTTCCAGGGGACAGAGGCACAAGGTGACATCTTTTAATATGCAAATGACCCCCCAATTCCCAGCAAGGAGGTCCTCAAGGATTCAGCCTTCCCTGAGACTTTCCCAGAGGAACAGGGAACATTTCCAGGTCTCAGCCAGGAGAAAAGGAATGAAAAACTCTCATTCTATCGCTCCTCGACACTGGGGCTATCCAGGGCTTTGGCGGGAGGACTGTGGGAGTTCCTGGCTGGGTCTCCCTTAATTCCACTTTCAAAATTTTAATTTAGAGCAAAGCCCTGCTTTTGCCTCGCAAAAAAATCCCAAAGGAAAAGCCAGCTGGATGTGGGGGTGGAGGGGGTGCCTTCAAAACCATCCCCCACATGCAGGAAAGCTCTGCTCATTTTTAGTCTCAGCTTAAGTGCATTAAAAGTGATTAAAACGTTTTCACATCGAAATCCCTTTTGATGAGCCCCTTGCGGGGGGGGTCACCTAGGAACCCCCTTTCCCTGCACCCCCTTCCTTTCCTGCACCCCTTCCCATGAACTCCCTTAAAACCCTTTCCTTTCCTTTCCTTTCCTTTCCTTTCCTTTCCTTTCCTTTCCTTTCCTTTCCTTTCCTTTCCTTTCCTTTCCTTTCCTTTCCTTTCCTTTCCTTTCCTTTCCTTTCCTTTCCTTTCCTTTCCTTTCCTTTCCTTTCCTTTCCTTTCCTTTCCTTTCCTTTCCTTTCCTTTCCTTTCCTTTCCTTTCCTTTCCTTTCCTTTCCTCATGCATCCCCTTCCCATCCACCCTTCCCTGTCCCTGCACCTCCATTCCCTTCTCTGCACCCCCATTCCCTTCCCCTGCACCTCATTTCCCCACCCGCTTCTCTTCCCCTACACCCCTTTCCCTTATCCCTCTTCCCTTCCCAAAATCTTCTCCCCTGCTCTCCCTCATTTCCCCTCCTCCTGGGCACGGACTACATTTCCCGAAGAGCCAAGCGGCAGCGCCCCATGACGATGCGGAAGAAGCCGAGCGCAGCCGAACCCTCACCGGGCCGAGACGAAGCGATTCGAAGCGAAGCCGAACTCAGCCGAGCCCCATGACGAGCTGACCCGAGTGAGCCCGAAAGCAGCCGAGCCGCCACCTAGCCGAGCGCAGCCGAACCTAGCCGAGCCTCCACGAAGCGCTGCCGAGCAGACCCGAGCACAGCCGAACCTAGCCGAGCCTCCACCGAGCCGAGCCGCGCGCAGCCGAACACAGCCGAGCCCCCTCCGACTCAACCCGAACCCGAGCCGAGCCGAGAGCAGCCGAACTCAACCGAGCGGATCCGAGCGCACCCGAGTGGCCCCGAATCCAGCCGAGGGTGAGACGCGCCCCTCACCCCATTGCGGGACATTTGAGGGGACAGGAGCCCCCCCAGGCCGGTGGGGACGAGAAGCGGGGGGTCCCCAAAGTGGGGGGACAGGACGGCGGGGAGGGCAGGGGGACGGGAGGTTGTGGGTTGGGAGGGGGGACGCGCTGCGGGACGGAAGGGTGTGTGGGGAGATGGGGGTGCAGGAGTGGGATTTGGGGTGCAGGGGAGGTGGGGAGGGGTTAGGACTGGGTTCAGAGCTGGGATTTGGGGTGCAGTTCTGAGGTTTGAGGGGCAGGGGAGGCTTGGGATGCAATCCTGGGTGCGGACCTGGGATTTGGGGTGCAGGGAAGGGTTAGGTTGCAAACATAGGACCTGGGGTGCAGGGGGAAATTTGAGGTTCAGGGGGAGATCTGCAGTGCAGACCCGGGGTGCAGAGGGAGATTTGGGGTACAGAAGGAGAATCTGGGGTGCAGGGGGAGATTTGGGCTGTAGAGACAAGACTTGGGGGTTCAGGAGTAGATCTGGGATGCAGCCCTGAGGTGCGGGGGGGGGGGATCTGGGGGTGTGGGAGGCGATTTGGGGGTGCAGAAGGAGATTTGGGGCACACACCTGGGGGTGCAGGTGGCCCTCCCTTTCCAGAGGCCGGGCCAGTGCCACGTGGCAGGTCTGGCCCTGGCCCAGGTGGCCTCCAGCTGAGGAGTTTCAGCCCCGTCACAGCCAAACACGCCCCTTTTTGCCCAGAAACGCAGAAATTTCCCCCCAAAACCCCCATCCCACCCGCCTGGGCTGTGGGGGATGCCCGTGGGTGCCCGCACCAGGGTGGTCCGTGCCGAGGCGATCCCAGCTCGTCCCCCCGGCTCCTCCCTGCAGGGTTTTGGCCATGACGGAGGTGACCAAGCGCATCCTGGTGACAGGTGGCACCGGCCTGGTGGGCAGAGCCATCGAGAAGGTGGTGGCCGATGGAGAGGGGCGGCCGGACGAGGAGTGGATCTTCGTGTCCTCCCGAGACGCCGACTTGACGTGAGTCGGGCTTTTTCCCTTGGAAATTTGCTCTACCAACCCCAACAAACCCCAGAATTTCCCATCCCTGGACTCGGTTTTTCCTCGGAATCTCCCCAGTCTGCTCTGGTGACCCCAAAATTTCCCATCCCAGAATTTGGTTTTTCCTTGGAAATGCCTCAATTTGCTCTGTTGACCCCAATGAATCCCAAATTTCCCCATTCCAGTGTTTGATTTTTCCTTGGAAACAACCCAATCTACTCTGTTGACCCTGACAAACCCCAAAATTTCCCATCCCTGGACTTGGTTTTTCCTCTGAATCTCCCCAGTCTGCTCTGGTGACCCCAAAATTTCTTATTCCCAAATTTTGTTTTTCCTTGGAAAGAACCCAATCTGCTCTGTTGACCCTGACAAATCCCAAAATTTCCCATCCTGGGATTTGGTTTTTCCACTAAAAGATCCCAGGCTGCTCTGTTGACCTCACTGAACCCCCAAATTTTCCCATCCCAGGATTGGGTTTTTCCTTGGAATTGCCCCAATCTGCTCTGGTGACCCCAAACTTTCCTATCCCTGGTTTTGGATTTTCCTTTGAAACACCTCCGTCTGCTCTGTTTACCCCACTGAATCCCAAATTTCCCCATTCCAGGATTTGACTTTTCCTTGGAAACAGCCCAGTCTGCTCTGTTGGCCCTGACAAACCCCAAAATTTTCCATTCCAGAATTTGGGTTTTCCTTGGAAAGACCCCAATCTGCTCTGTTGACCTCACCCAATCCCAAATTTTCCCATCCCGAGGTTGGGTTTTTCCTTAGAAACTCCCCAATCTGCCGCCACCGAACCCCAACATTTCCTCTTCTAGGATTGGATTTTTCCTTGGAAACACCTCCATTTGCTCTGCTGACCCCACTGAATCCCAAAATTTCCCATTCCAGGAGCAGCTCCGAGACCAAAGCCCTGTTTGAGAGGCACAAGCCCACCCACGTCATCCACCTGGCCGCCATGGTCGGAGGCCTTTTCAAAAACATCCGCTCCAACCTGGATTTTTGGGTGAGCACCCACAGAATTGGCACTGCTGGGATCCCCGTGGGTCCTGTGCTCCCTAAACTGGGATAGGGGCACACAAGGATGTGGCTTGCTTTGCTCTCCTGGAGCCAAACCGGAGCTCCAGTGGTTTCTGGAGTTATTAATGAGTTGTTGGTGAAGGGATTTGGGGATCCTCGACCCCACAATCTTGATAAATGCCCCTTTTCCCAGAGGACAAACATCCACATCAATGACAACGTCCTGCACTCGGCCCACGAGTCAGGGGTGCAGAAGGTGGTCTCCTGCCTCTCCACCTGCATCTTCCCGGACAAGACCACCTACCCCATTGACGAGACCATGGTGAGAATCCCCATTCCCACGCAAAATCCAGGGAAAGTCCCTGCCCTGCTTAATTTATCTGCTCTGATGTTCCCAGATCCACAACGGGCCGCCTCATAGCTCCAACTTTGGCTACTCCTACGCCAAGAGGATGATTGATGTCCAAAACAGGTGAACTGGGGACAATGGGAGCAGCCATTGGTTTTCAAGGCAAGGGGAATCCAGTGGGATTTCCAGTTGGAAGCTGGGGAGATACCTGGGCTCAGCAGGTGAAGGTGCTGCTGGCCGGGGTTTTTTTGGGGGCACATCAGTGCTGGAGGAAGGGGCTTGACAGCCCACCCACCATCCCTTCCCTGCTCTCATCCAGGGGTTATTCCGAGCAGCATGGCCGACGCTTCACCGCCGTCATTCCCACCAACGTCTTCGGGCCGCACGACAACTTCAACATCGAGGACGGCCACGTCCTGCCGGGGCTCATCCACAAGGTCTACCTGGCCAAACGTGAGGGTGGCAGGACTTCCAGGGATTTTCTGGGGAGAAATGAGGGTTTTTTTTTTTTCTTTCCCACCTGCTCTGTGGGGTGGCTAGAGGTGGCTCTGGTGGTCATGGCTCCTTCCTCCTTCAGAGTCCGGCTCTGCTCTGACCGTCTGGGGAACGGGCAAGCCCAGGAGACAGTTCATCTATTCCCTGGTAGGTGTGGCCTTGGGAAGCAGGGAATGGGGCTGGAGGACCCACTGGCAGGACCCCAGAGGGGTCTGAACCCCCCCCGGCTTCTCCTGGGCCATCCGCAGAGTTGTGTCCCCTTGGGATGGGAGGGATGGGGGACATCAGTGACCCCTCCAAGAGTTGTCTGCTTTTCCACAGGACCTGGCCCGACTTTTCCTTTGGGTCCTGCGGGAATACGATGAGGTGGAACCAATCATTTTGTCAGGTAAGCCCTGGCTGCCCCCAAGAAGTCCCCTCTCCATGAGGGAACAGCCACGATCTTTCCCTTCTCCACAGTGGGAGAAGAAGATGAAGTCTCCATCCAGGAAGCGGCAGAGGCCATCGCGGAGGCCATGGAATTCAGGGGAGAGCTCGTTGTATCCTTCACAAAAGGTTAAGCCCCTCTTCCCACCAGCTCCCCTGGGAGATTCCATGATCCAGAGGATCCTTCCCACCAAAAGAGCAAAAGCAAGACCTGTTCTTCCTCCTTAATTCTTCCCATCCCAGTTTGACGCCACCAAGTCCGATGGGCAGTTCAAGAAGACGGCCAGCAATGCCAAGCTCCGGCGGTACCTGCCCGGATTCCAGTTCACACCTTTCAGGAAAGGTGAGGTGGGGGAGTCTTCAGGAGACACCGGGGGTCCTACCCCGTGCCATCAGCCTTGGTGGCATTGAGGTGGTCCATCCTTCCCGGGTGAAGAATGAAGGTGGTGAAACTCCTTGCCCAGGGAGGTGGTGGTTTCTCCATCCCTGGAAATATCCAAGGTCAGGTTGGATGGGGGATGGAGCAACCTGGTCTCTTGGGAGGTATCTCCTTGCATGGTGGTTGGATGAGAAGACCTAAAGAAGTCCCTTCCAACCCACCCTATTCCATGATTCTCTGACCAAAATCCATTCCAAATCCCTCAAACTAGTCCCGTGATTCTCTGACCAAAATCCATTCCTAATCCCTCAAACTAGTCCCGTGATTCTCTGACTAAAATCCATTCCCAGTCCCCCAAACCCATCCCATGATTCTCTGACCAAAATCCATTCCCAATCCCAAAACCCATCCAGTGATTCTCTGACCAAAATCCGTTCCCAAAATCCATTCCCAATCCCCAAACCCATCCCATTTTCTCCCTCCCCAGCCGTGAAGGAAACCTGTGCCTGGTTCAACGCCAACTATGCCAACGCCAGGAAGTGACGGCACCGGGACTGGCACCACCCGGCGCCGGGATCGTCCTCTTCAACTCAGGGTTGTCCTTTGCTGGGGCAGAGGATGGGGCTGGGGGTGGGGTGACAGTGACATTTCCAAAGTAAAAGTGGGAGCCCGGGGAGCCCACATTCCTGCCCCACTGCTGGGAGCGGCGCAGGATGCCCAGGGCAGCGGGGGAGGAAAGTTGGAGCATCCCAAAAAGATCCCAAATCAAGTGGTAGGAGCCAACTGTGTCCAAGAGGGTGGTGGCTCTGAGCTGTTAATGAGCTACACTAATTACCTGCAATTAGGTGTAGTAAAGGGAAGGCAATCGGGATTCCAGGGCATGGAAATGGCAGCAGGGAATTTGCTGCTGCTCTTGGCATGTGGGGATGATCCCACAGCCCCCTGTCTCAGGATAGGAATGGGAAAGACTCCAGCTGTAAATGTGGCATTTATTAAAATATATGCAAACAGCTTAAAACTGGTGGGATAATGAACATCTGCCCTGTACCCACATCCAGTGGCATCCTTAGGGTCCATGATCTCCACCAGGATCTGGAATAGCCATAAAAAGAGTTAAAACCCCTCAGGGAGGGGGTAGAGGGTCAAAAATGGTGGGAGGAATCCATGGCCAAGCTACTGCTGGTGGTGTGGATGTGACAGAATTCCTGCCCGGGAATCGCTTTCTTCCGGCACCGCTGCCCAGCCCTGGTGAGCCCCTGGCACAGGGACCTACAGAGGAGACACCCATCAGCACCCCAGGAAGCCACCAGCAGTGGGGTCTCCCCCTGAGGTGACAACCAAGACATGGAGAAGGGACATTCTGGGTGGTTGGTGCTCACATGTTGGCCCTTGGGCTGCAGGGTTTGGGCTCCCAGAGCTTCCCAGCATCCATGAGTGGCTCCGGTGTCACCTGGTTTGGGAAGAAGGGGGTTCCTGCAGATGTCCCTTGTCCCCTGGGATGCCTGGGCCATCCTTCAGGACACCCTATTCCACCCCAAATTCCTCCCTGTATGTCATATCCCCAGCCCTGTCTGTCTCCCAGTGGGTTGTCCCACCACCCAGAGGTGCCACCATGGTGAGGACACCCCAACCTTGGAGGACCTGACCCTCAGTGAGACCCAGGTGGCCCCCAAGAGCAGGTTTTGGGGGACAACACCAACATGGGGACATCCCACCCAGCACCTTACCCCACACGAGGTCGGTGTTGTCCTCTGGCCACCGGGGTTGGGTGACACCTGCCCTGTGAATTCGGGAATGTCCCTGGCCACCTCTTGGGGCTGCTCCAGGTGTGAGGGGTCTGCAAGAACATGGCAGGGGTGGAGATACCCTCCCAGTGCTCCTGTCCCCAGGCAGAGGATGGGGACACTCTGGGGTGGTGTCACATGCCCTGGCAGAGCTTGGGGACACTCTGGGATTAACACACGTGTCCCAGCACAAGGTGGGGACGTGTCAGGGTTTCGGATCCGTGTCCTACAGCCACCACACCTCCCACCTTGTGGGCACCTCTCATCTCGCAGGCAGCTCATCTCCATCCTGTCCAGCTCCTCTTGCAGCAGCTCCATATCGCATTCCCTGTGTGGGAAGAAGGAAAACCGGACTCCTGTCACCTTGGTGGCTTCTGTGTCACCACCACCACGTAGACATGCACCTCTCCAGCCTCTCCACACCCTTCTCTGGGCAGAAATAGGTCAGGGAGTTGGGAAGAGGCCCAGAAGCCATAGGAAAGCCATCAGGATACATCCTGTCCTTTCCTGGAGACCTCTGCCAAATGGCTCCAGGATGGGACACCCAGGGATGGGACTTTGAGCAGAAACAGGACATGGAGTTGGGATGAGATGCCCCAAAACCACAGGAAACCCATCCAAGATGTGTCCTGTCCTTCCCTGGAGACCTCTGCCAGATGGCTCCAGGGTGGAACACCCAGGATGGGAAATTCAGGATGAGGCACCAAGGATGGGATGCCCAGGATGGAACATCTGAACAGAAATGGTGCAAGGAGTTGGGATGAGGTGTCCAAAAGCCATAGGGAGGCCACCAAGATGTGTCCTGTCCCTTCCTGAGAACTTCTGCCAGATGGCTCCAGGGTGGAAAATCCAGGGTGGGACACCAAGGATGGCACCCAGCAGCTCCCAAGGGTTCCATGCCACCTCCTCAACCATCTCCTACCTCTCCGGGGTGGAGGTGAGCCGGTACCGGGGCTCTTCCCGAGGAACCACTGGCCGGATCCTTCCGGCACCACGGCAGGCAGATGCCAGCAGCCAATGCCCTGTGGGAAAACGAGAGGGTGGGAGAGGACAGAGCTCCCCCTCGGGTGGTGTGTCCCCAACCACTGCCCCCACAACTTGTCCCCACCTGCCGCAGCAAGGACCAGGAAAGTGGAGATCGCTGGGATGCCGAGAGCGCTGGAAGCGAGGAAGAGGAGGAGAAAGATGGCCCGGAATGACGCCGGCACCAGTGGGAGAACCAGGAGCGTGAAGTATGAGCCGTATGGGACGCAGGAGGAGGTGGCACTTTGGCTCTGACCTGTGGGACGGGGAAGAAGAGCCTGGTGTTGGCACCCATCAGCTCCCATCAATCCTCCAGCCCCCATTCCCGCTCACCACCCAGGTCAGGGATGGCTTTGAGGTGCTCCAGGTGCTTTTCCAGCCGGCTTCGTGCATCTTCCAAGGCCGTCAGCATCAGCTCCAGGCTCTGGTTGACCCTCCGCAGCTTCTCCATCACTTCCTGAAGGACCAGGATGTTGTCTGCATATGAAAAAGATGGATACAGCAGTGGGATGAGCCAGGGGAAATGCACCCCGGTGTGAAAAATGGGATTCCATGAATCCCATTGGAATGGGATTTGCCGTGTTCCCACCTGGTTGGGGACGAACGTCCTGAGGTCTTTCCTGCTCCTGATGGAGGTTGGATGGGACAACCTGGTGCCCTCCCCGGAGCTCCGCAGCCCCACGGCTGCTCACATTCCCTGTGAGGAGGTAAAAGAGGTCGCATCAATCCTGAAGTGGGATATGGGAATGTTGCAGCATCCCAACGCTGGCTCGTACCCATCCGGTGGGCGATGTCCTGCACGAGCTGGGCCACGGGGGTCTCATCCAGTGCCAACCTCATCCAAGTCTCCCAGAGCTGCTCCTGAGGCGAATATTTGGGGGGTGATGATGGGGGAATGCTGATTTTCCCCATGGACACCCCAAATGCACCCCTGGGTACTCCCAGCACGGGATGGGAAGACAGAGGAGGGGGTTTGGGGACATAAAGTATGGAAAAAGCTGCAAACTCACCCCAGAACTTGGCCTTCACCCCCCAAAAAACATCCCTACACCAAGCAAAGAGGCTGCCCAGGATGAGGAATCCCAGAATCCAAATTTCCCAGCCAGAGGGAGTCCCACAGCCACCAGACAGTAACAGGAGTCCAGGTGTGACATCTCCTGGGATGTGGCTTCATCCTAGAACTGGCTGTCACCCGTGGTTGCTGTGATTTGTGGGGGGAACCCCAGCTCTGGGGGCGGGTCCCCACCTTCTCTGAGAGGGCAGCGAGGCCCAGCCACCCCAAAAACCCGGCAGTGGCGCAGAGGAGCAGCACAGCCCGGGAGCTTTGGAGCAGCATGATGGGAATGGAGGGGGTCCTGTGGAGAAAAGAGGGTAAGGAAAAGCCCGCCATACTCATGGAAAAATTACAGGACCCCCCCTCCCCAAATTTCAGGGTCCCCTCCACCAAGGGAACCTCCCCTAGTCCCAGGGATGCCAGTGGGTGAGGAGAACCCTGGAGTGGGAAGCAGCTCCTACATCCACCGAGAAATTAGGGGACACCCCCTCGGAGGGTACCCCCCACAAACCCGTGGATGCCGACGGGTGGGGGACCTGTGGGGCGAGGAGCGTGGGGAGCACCTCCCACATCCACGGACAACTTTGGGGGACCTCCCCCACGCCAAATTTACTCCCCCACCCCCGTGGTGGGGATCCCCCCGTGGCCCTAAAGGTGCTGGGGCACCGCTGAGCGCTGCGGGGAAGGTTTGGAAAGGTTTGGGAGCAGCCGGGAATTCCCTCCAGGACCCCCACGCGTGGACCTGCGCTAACCACGTGGCGCCGGCGCCTGCGCAGTTTCCCTTCCTTGCTCCTTTCACCCCGCCCCTTAAAGGCGGATCCACCAATAGGAGAACGGGGTGTGTCTACGCGAGGCCAATCAGTGCCGGGGGTGTGGCTCCGGGGGGCGTGGCCTCGCGTAGCGATGGAGGCGTCCGAGCTCTGGGTCGGGTTCGTGGGCGCCGGGCGCATGGCCGGGGGACTCGTCCGGGGGCTGCTGCAGGCGGGTACGGCATGGGGGGAGACAGGAGGGTCCGTGACACACGGGCAGGGGGGGGGACATGGGGACAGTCCTGGCCTGGCGCCTTCCCGGCGTCCCTGCGCGTCCTGCGGCGCGGGGGTGTGTGGGGGGACATGGGGACAGCGCTGGTCTGGACGCTCCCTGCACTCCCTTCCCTGTTGTCCAGTGGAGGGACATGGGGACAGTCGCGCCCTGACCCGTTCCGAAAGTCCCAGCCCGCCCCTGAGTCCGTGTCCTCCAGTGCAGGGACGTGGGGACAACCCTGTCCCTGTCCTCGTTCCCAAGGCCCGAGCCCTTCCTGAGGTCTCTGTGCTCCACTGGAGGGACATGGGGACAGCCCTGCCTTGGCCTGTTCCCAAGGTCCCAGCCCTTCCCCGGGTTCCTGTCCTGCACTGGAAGGACACGGGGACAGCCCTTTCCTGCTGCTCTCCGCCGGGGACCCTGCTCTTTTCTGGTGTCCCTGTCCCCCAGATTAGTGTGGGGACATGGGGACAGCCCTTTCCTGCTGCTCTCCGCCGGGGACCCTGCTCTTTCCTGGTGTCCCTGTCCCCCAGATTAGTGTGGGGACATGGGGACAGCCCTTTCCTGCTGCTCTCCCCCGGGGACCCTGCTCTTTTCTGGTGTCCCTGTCCCCCAGATTAGTGTGGGGACATGGGGACAGCCCTTTCCTGCTGCTCTCCGCCGGGGACCCTGCTCTTTTCTGGTGTCCCTGTCCCCCAGATTAGTGTGGGGACATGGGGACAGCCCTTTTCTGCAGTCCTCCCCAAGGTTCCTGCTCTCCCCAGGGTCCCTGCCCTCTGTGAGGTTCCTGTCCCCCATATCAGTGTGGGGACATTGGGACAGCCCTGTCCTGCCTCTCTCCCTGACATCCCTGTCCCACAGATAGTGAGAGCACAGCCCTGTCCTTGCTCCCCGTGTGTCCCAGATTGTCCCTGTCCCATAGCACAGTGTGGGGACAGCCCTGCCCATTAGGGCCACCTCCATTGTCACTGCACCCTGCCACAGCTGGTGCCAGCCACCACAGCAGGATCCATCCCCAGCCCCCTTTGCTCCATGTCCCCCTTTGGGATCGTGCTGGGATTGGAGGAATCACATCCCAGTGGAAATTGGGGTGTCTGGGCTGTGCTGGGGTGTCCCCCCAACCCTGGGGCCACCCTGGCCACTCACCCTCATTCCCTGTGTCCCCCAAGGGAAAGTTCCAGCCAGCAACGTCCTGGCCAGCGCTCCCTCGGACAAAAACCTGGATGCTTGGCGGGTGAGTGGGGCCAAGGGGGTGGGAGATTTTGGGGTGTCCCTCACTGTGGGGTCAGAGCACCCTTTCCCCCACACTGGGGGTTTGGCTCATCCTTCCCAGGTCTGGGTGAGATCCAGGCAGAGCCTCGGTGGCTTTGTGACCAGAGCAGGTCCCTGGGCCGTGTCCCTGCCTCTGGACGTGCCGTTACCGTGGGGGTGCTGTTTTTGGGATGCTGTTTTTGGGGGTGCCAGGCTGTGATCCCTCTCCCTGTCCCCGGGCAGGAGTTGGGCTGCCGGACCACGCACTGCAACTTGGAAGTGGTGCACAGGAGCACCCTGGTCTTCCTGGCCACCAAACCTCACATCCTGCCGGGTGTCCTGGAGGAGATCCGTCCTGCTGTGGGGTCCCACCACGTCGTCGTGTCACTGGTGGCCGGCGTCACCATCCAGACGCTGCAGCGGGTGAGACTCCTCCTTTTTCTTCTCCTCCTTTTCTCCTTCTCCTCCTTCTCCTTTTCCTTCTCCTTCTTTTCTCCTCCTCTCCTGCTTCTCCTTTTCTCCTTCTCCTCCTTCTTATTTTCCTTCTTTTTTTCTCCTTTTCCTTCTCCTCTTCTCCTTTTGCTTCTGTTTCCTCTTTCCTTCTCCTCCTCCTCTCCTTTCTTTTTCCTCTTCCTCTTCCTCCTTCTCCTCTCTCTTCTCCTTCTCTTCCTCCTCATCCTCCTCCTTCTCTCCTCCTTTTTCCTTGTCCTCATCCTGGTTCTCCTCTTCCTCTTCCTCTTCCTCTTCCTCTTCCTTCTCCTTCTCCTTCTCCTTCTCCTTCTCCTTCTCCTTCTCCTTCTCCTTCTCCTTCTCCTTCTCCTTCTCCTTCTCCCTCTCCTCCTCCTCCTTCTCCTTCTCCTTCTCCTTCTCCTTCTCCTTCTCCTTCTCCTTCTCCTTCTCCTTCTCCTTTCTCTCTTCCTTCTTTTTCATCTCTCATTCTCCTCTTCCTCCTTTTCCTCCTCCTCCTCTCCTTTCTCCTCCATTTGCACCCAGGCCCATGCAGGACACACCACTGCAGCCTTGTCCCCACCCGGCTGCACCTCCAGCTCCCTCCCCGTGCTCCTCACTTCTCCACCAGCCTGACGGGTGACACCCTCCAGTGTCCCCGGTCACCCTTGGGTACTTCCTGGGGCTGGCACCCCTTCTCCCATCCCCATCTTTTCCCAGCTCCTCCCGCCCTGGACCAAAGTGCTGCGGATCATGCCCAACCTGCCCTGCGTGGTGCAGGCAGGGGCCATGGTCTTCTCCCGGGGCAGCAACGCGGGTGACGAGGAAGCCGCGCTCCTCAAGAGCCTCCTGTCCTCCTGCGGCCTCTGCGAGGAGGTCCCCGAATCCTACATCGACATCCACACCGGGCTCAGCGGCAGCGGCGTGGCCTACGTAAGCCAGCGGGACGGGGGACACTGTCCTGGGATTTGGGGTCCCCCCTCCCCTTGCTCCAGGCTCACCCCTGGGTGCTCCCCTCTTCCCAGGTGTACCTGTTTGCCGAGGCGCTGGCCGAGGGCGCGGTGAAGATGGGAATGCCGGGCGCCTTGGCCAGCAGGATCGCGGCGCAGACGCTGCTGGTGAGTCCTTGCCACACACCGGCATCGCCCCCCTTCCCTCCTGCCCCTGGGCTCCACAACATCCGTGGGGATGAGGGAGGAGGTGCTGGATGCCGCTCTGCCTCGGTTTCCCCTCTTGGAAGCAAAAATGAGGCCACCAGAAGGACGAAGAGCATGGCGGTGGGAACAGTCCCTCGCCACGGGGGTGTTGGGATGGTGATGCCATCCAACCATGGAAAGGGGAGTTTGGGAAGTCCCAGATGTCACCTTCTGGGTGTCCTGGTGTGCCGTAGGGTGCAGCGAAGATGCTGCTGGAGACGGGGGAGCACCCGGCCAAGCTGCGGGGGGACGTCTGCACGCCCGGGGGCACCACGATCTACGCCCTGCACCAGCTGGAGAAGGGAGCGCTCCGGGCCACCGTCATGGATGCCGTGGAGGCGGCCACCAACCGGGCGTGTGACATGGCCAAGGACTAGTGGATGAGCCCCTTCTGGGACAGGAGGGGTGATGGGGACCAAAGCAAGCTCCTCTGAGGAGTAAGATCCTGACGTCTTCAATGTGGATGAGGGTGGGAGGTGGTGTGGACACGTGTTACCTCTGCAGGGCCGGAACCAAATAAACGTGGCCAGAGCAATGGGGGCTGTGGCTTTTTGTGGTCCATGTGGCCCCTGGGGGGCTGTGGAAGCCACCACTTCCGTGGGGAGGTGACATCCATGACTTCCGGGGATGGAGTTGGTGCCACGCTGGCTCTGTGCTTGCTGGGGATAGTCCTGGCACCAAGGTCACCACAAGGATGAAGCTGGTGTGGGATGTGTGGCACTGGGGAGAGACTTTTTGGAATGAGGTGATCCCAGTTTAACCCTGCTGGGGCTGGGAGAGTGGCTGGATCCCTATGGTCAGAGCCACATCCATGAGGATGCTGCCCACGTTCCGGAACTATGGGCAAGAGCTCAACCAGCCACAATCCCTCCCTAGCACCAGGGAATGGGATGGAAGCCCTGATCTGCTCCCATCTCCAGGAATATCGAGGGGGTAGAAACTCAAACTTGCCCATCAGGAGAGGATCTGAGCCTTTTGCACGCCCTAATTAAGCTCTGCTTGCTTCCCAGCACCTGCACAGATGCAATTAGAGATGATTTGGGAACTGCTTTGAGGATAAAAGGGTTTTTTCCGGGCAAAACATCACTGGTGGGAACATCTGGATGCTGAGCCCTGATTTTGGATAAGGGCCTGGAGTGCCAGGACACTGGGAAAGGCTTCCTACTGCCAGAGGACGGGGTTAGATGGGATATTGGGAAGGAATTCCTCCCTGGGAAGGTGGTGAGGAACTGGAATGGAATTCCCAGAGAAGCTGTGGCTGCCTCATTCCTGGAAGTGTCCAAGGCCAGGTTGGACTGAGGTTGGAGCAACCTGGGATGGTGTAAGGTGTCCCTGACCACAGCAGAGGTTTGGAATTTGATGGCCTCGCAGGTCCCTTCCAACCCAAACCGTTCTATAATTTTACATTCACAAACCAGTTCAAAGCCCTCCAGCCCAGCACCTTCTGCTGATCTTTGCAACATTTCTGTCACACAACTGAAGCCTCCTTTCATTCACAAACTCCTGTTTGAAATGAGCCACATCCCAAGCTCCAGAATATTTTTGTGGGGTGATTTTAGTGTAAAAGATGATAAACAGGAATGTGATTTTACATGATTACACTCCGTTGGCGTGGAGAAGGCCACACTGAGAGGACACAACCCCCTGGTGCCACCCCAAATTCCCTCTGGGATGGCTCCACGTGACAGTTCAAAGACGACAACGTCCACATGGGAATAAAAATCCATTTAATTTCCATAAATTCTGCAGCGAGGAGACAAAGACCCAACGAGTAAAAACCCCCACCTGCCCGCTGACATGGGACACAGCAGCACTGAGGAGTTCATTTAATTTCCCTCTTCCAGTAATTAGGCTAAACACCCTAAAATTTCATCCAAATCAGGTCAGGAGCTGCTAAATTCCTATCAGATGCCTCCAATATTCCAAGGTAGTGCCAGGAGCCCTCCCTGCTCCAACCTCAACTCTCCCAAAGGTGTCCTCCAGCCCCAGCCACCCCACAAACCCTGTGAGGAACACCTCAACCCCCATCCCTGGAGCCTTCGGCTCCATGAGGATGTTCGGATGATGGTACCTGGTTCAGCAGGTCCAGGTGTTCCCAGCTGTGATGGGAATCATGGTGGTGACTCTCCCTTGTGGATGCCACCCAAGTGTCCCTTTCCCAATCCATTGCCTGAAGGAAGCTGTCTTAAACCAGCCCCAAACCATCCTGGTTTAACAGGATTCCGTTTCGGCAGTGGGAAGGGCGTCACCAGCCTCTTCCAAGGTGGAATATTTCCCCTGCAGCACCTCAGGAGTGGCCCATGAGCTGGCTGTGCCCACCTCAACCCTGCTCTGGGATTTGTCAGTGTAACATCCCCCATTATCCCATGGACACTGAGCAGGTCCTTCCCTCGCCCCTTCTCCCCATGGAATTGGGGGAACTGGGCAATGTTGGGGGGGGGGAACATCCACCCCCCTTTCTGGCAGTGCCAGTGACCAGGGGCCACAAGGGACGTAAAAAATAGCACCTCCTAAATATATTTAGGTAAGGAACAACCCTGGAATTGGAGTTGTTGCACAAAAATCCCCTGAATTGTGACCCACAGGCATCTGGGCTCTCTGATCCCCAGGGAGTCACGGTCACAGAGGGGCGAGTGGCACCTCCACCGCCATCCCCCCTGGGACAACTGGGGTGTCCCCAGCTCCGTGGCCAAAAAGTGGCGGTCGCCCCTGGCCTAGGATTGGGGGCTGCGGCCGCGGCGCAGCCGCTGGGCCATGGAGATGAGGGAGCGGAGCTGCACCAGCTTCAGCGGCCCCACTTCCCGGGGGTCCTGTCCCTCCAGCCAGCGCAGCGCCGTCTCCAGACCCTGGATGGCTTCCCGAGCCGTGGGCAGCAAAGGGTCTCCCCCTTCCCCAACCCTTTTGCCACCAGCTGCTTCCTCCTCATCCTCTTCCGCCCCGCAGCCCTCGGTGCCTTCCTCCTCGGCGTCCTCCTCGCCGTCATCGTTCTCCTCCGCACCTGGAGCTGCGTCATCCAAGTGCAACCAGTCGGACACTTCCTCGGGAGCCAAGCGCTTGAAGGCCAAGGCGGCCAGGTGGGTCAGGTCACTGAAGACCTTGCTGTCCCCTCTGCCTTCCTCCCCTCCCGGGGGGTCCCCGTGCTCTTCCTCGCCGGGCTGGGGCTCGAAGGCGGCGCGCAGCCCCAGCAGCCAGCACTTCTCGATGGATCCGGGCGGGATGAGATCCCAAGAGAGGCCAGCCAGGTACAACATGTCCTTGAGGAGGAAGGAGCGCACGAAGTCCGCGGGACTGCCGGGGCCGCCGCAGGACACGGCCAAGCGCAGCAGTTCCCGCTTGTAGAGCTGCTTGAAGGCCGACACCACCCCTTGCTCCAGCGGCGCCGGGATTCGGCCTCCTGCTCCAGCCGGGCCACTCCCGGAGGCACCCTTGGAGAGGAAGAGCGCGCGGATGGACCCATCCGGAGTCTGGAGCGGTGGAGAATCCTCAGCCCCCGCTCCCGAGCGGGACGGAGCGGAGCTGAGCAGCAGCACGGCCTTCTGCTGCAGGCAGCTCCGCCGCAGGTACCGCTTGACCCCCGGCACGAAGTCCTCGAAGAACCAAGCCCGCAGAAGCGCCGGCGCCAGCCGGGCCTCGGGGCTGTAGCGGTAGCAAGCCGGGAATTTCTCCTGGTTGTGATGCCGGAGGCTGGCGGGATCGCGGAGACCCCCGACCACCAAGGGCTTGAGTTTGTGGGAGCCGGTCAAGTTGGCGGCCAGCAGCACCGTGACGCGCTCGCCGCGGGCCGGACGCCTTGCCGTGATTCCGGCACCGGGAAGAAGCTTCCAGAAGAGCCTGGTGATGTTGGCGTTGTAGATCTGCTCATCCCCGTAGCCGCCGGCATCGGGCAGGACCTCGGCGCGGGTGGCCGGGGCGCGCTCGGGCTCGGCGGGGAGGCCGCCCTCGCCGTAGATGCGTTGGCTGGAGATGCCGTGGCGCTTCTGCCAGCGCCAGAACCAGCCGTGGCTCGCCTTGAAGGTGCATTCGGGCCCGTAGATCTGCCGGGCGAAGGCTTCCGCCTGCGCCTGGATAAGGGGTCCGGAGAGCGGCACGCCGTGCTGGCGCAGGGCGAGGAACCAGGCGTAGACGGCGCGGTCGATCTCCTCCTCGTTGGCCAAGCGCATCTTCTTGCGCTGGGTGCCCACCTCGCCGCCGAGCTGCTCCAGGAACCAGCGGAGCTTCGCCTCGTCCTTCAGCCACCCCCGGAGCGTGCCCCCCGGCACCCCAAAAGCCCGGCACACCGACGCCTGGCGCTCGCCCTTCTTCACCCTCTCGATGGCCTGGAGCTTGTCCTTGATGGAGTAGGCGCGGCGAAGCGACATCTTCACCGACACCCCCCCGGGTGATGCGCTGCTGCCTCCACCTCCACCACCTCCTCCTCCTCCTCCTCCTGCCCGCCGCCCTCCCGCCATTCCCCCGCCCTCCTCCGGCTCCCCCTCGGGCATGGAGCGACCCCCGCGTCCATGGGAATGGGGGGCGCGTTATAACCGGGGAGGAATGCGGAGATGGGGTGGGGGGGGCGCGGCGGCGCCTTTGTCTCCGCTCCGGTCCCCCGCATGCGCGCACCCCACCGCAGCCACTAAGTTGCGCCGCTCCCCCCCCCTCCGCCCCCCTTTTCTTGCCAAGTTGGTTTCTTCCTCCTAGCTCCAGCAGCGCCTGTGGGTTGTACCACTCTGCGAAAAGGGGGGAGAGCGCGCCACCCCGCTGCCCCCCCCCCACCACGTCGCTTTCCCCCTTGAGCTGTTCCACTTGGCTGTCACGGGAGGGAGAAGAAGTGCGCGGAAGGAGACAACGCGCCGCGCGCACAGCGCGGAGCCTCCTCTGCCCCGTAACGCCCCCCGTAAAATATAGGGGATCATCCTGGCGGAGGCAGGGAAGTAGCGTGGGGGAAGCAGCGAGGTGTCGCATCCCCCTTTTCGCAGAGTGGTACAACCCACGGGCGTTAGCGGAGGCACGAGGACGAATCCAAGTTGTCAAGGAAAAGGGGGGTAGGCTCATCGTAGTAGTTACGGGGAGGTGGTTCGCGCATCCCGCTTCCACCCTCGCCGTGATGTTCCACATGTCCCTTTTATTGTGGGGGGGACAGGCCCCGCGCTGTGCGTGTGAGACGCTGTCTCCCAGCAGCGCGCCCCCTTCGCCACCCCCCCCCACGCGCCACGTGTGGTACGCGCCTCCCCCATAACCCTCCGCGCGGCGCACGCCGCCCTTCTCTATCCCGGCGGCGGCCAAAGGGAGCGGAGGGGGTCTTAAGAGGTCAACGCTGCCGGTGAGTCCTGGTTTCCAGCCCCTTGCAGCCCCCAGGAATCCTTATACCCCCCAGTTAGGGTCCTTTATCCCTCTCCCTGAGCCTCGGTAATGGGGGTTTCGGGGGTCTCCGGAGCGTCCTTTATCCCTCTAGGGCGGGAGGTGGTGGGGGGCCCCTCTTGATATATGGGGGGGAAGGGGCTTAGGGGGCCCTTGAGGGTGTGTTGGGTTCCTTTATCGTTTCAGAGTCCCCAAGAAGGAGATTGTGGTCACCCCTTTCATTCTCTTTAGCGCACTTTTCCCGCGGAAAGAGGGATTTGGGGCTCTCCTCATAGGGAATGAGGCTCCTTCCCTCACAGTGGTGGGAAGACGGAGTTTTGGGGCTCCTTCCTTTTATGTTGGGGTCTTTGTCCCTGTTAAAGCCTCAGAAAAGGGAGTTTGGGGCGGTTCTCCCAATGTCTTTAGGGTCCATTCTATTCCTCCAGAATCCTAAGGGAGAGGATGTGGGGTGCTCTTGGTTTTTGGGATAACTTTTCCATGCCTAGAATCCTAGGGAATACTGGGGTGATTCCCCCCCCTTTCCCTGCGTTTTCGGTCCCTTTTCCCTTAGTAGGTCTGAAAAGGGGGTGATGGGAGTCCCTAAGAGTCCTGAAGGAAAGGTTTTGGGGGTGCCCTTGTTTCTTGGGATTACTTTCCCCACTTTAAATCCCGGGGAACGTTGTGGGGTGACACTCCCCGCTGCCAATGTTTCAGGTTCCTTTTCCCTTAAAAGTTCTGGGAAGGGGCATGTGGAAGCCCCCTCCACATTCCCTGTGGGGTCTCTCCTCCCCTCACACCCCAAAAAAGAGGATGTGGGAGATCCCTTTCCCCTTGCCAGGCACAGGGTAGGGGGGATTTTAGGATTCTCCATGTCTTTGTGGTCCTTTTCCTTTCCCAGGATTTAGGAACTCTCTTTTACAGGTAAGGGGTGGGTGGGCTCATTCTGGGAGTCTCCCTTAAACCTTTGTGGTTTTCCACAGATTGTGGGGACATATTCCCTGTTTTTTTGGGAATATTCCTGATGTATTAAAGCCTCGCCTTTTCAAGCCTGCATTGGGGGGTGGTGGGGAAAGGGATCAGTGTTATTCCTGCCTGGGTAAGGAAGGGAATTTAGGGATGCCACACTTCCCCAGCTGCTCCAGGTGCCTCAAGGATCTGCTCCTCCCCCCATTCCTGGGAATTTTTTTGTCCAGTCACTTGCTGCAAAGGGAAACCGGAGCCGCTGCCGTGTCCTGGCAGGGAGCAGCTGATCCATCCCATATGCCAACCCCCTTGGCTGCCTTTCCAAACTTATCCCGGAGCTGGAAAACCTGGAAAATCAACTCTAGGTGCTCCCGGGCTCTGCTTATCTCACCTGCCCCTCTTTCCCCGTGCTGTTCCCAAATTTCCGTCACCTTGGTGGGATTTGTCCTCTCTGTGTTTTTTTTTTTTTTTTTTTTTTGATCTTGATGCTCAGGAGGGGAGGGATCCATTTCCAAACTATTTTGGGAACGGGCAGAGCCTGCTGTTGTGCTCCATGGGGTTTTTGAAGGATTACATCCCTGACTAAACTTGCTGAGGCTGCCACATCGGCGTTCCCAGAAATCCCGTGTGGATTTGTTCTTGTCGCATCCAGGTCGCCGATGATCTGGAATTGATTGGGATCCCGAAGATCACAATCCTTAGGCATGAGAAATTCCCTTTTCTGAGCTGTTTTGCTGTAATTCTTTCCTTTTCCAGGTGTGTCCCATTTCTCCCTGACCTTCAGGTAGGATTTTTCCTCACCTGAGCTGTTCATTCCCAACCCTTTCTTTTTTTTTTCCCTATTTCTTTTGAAGGTGACACTTTTCCAAGTCTTTCCCTTCTGCTGATTTCCCATATCCATGATTGTCTCACTAGGAATTTTCAGCTTGGAGCAGAAAGTTGTGTTTTTAGGTGGTCAAGGATGGGAATTCTGGTGTTTTCCTGGAATGCGGAGCTTTGTCTCATAGCAAAGGTGATGATAACTTAGGGAAGAGCCAGTTTTAGGGAATGAAACCAGCAGGAATTTAGGAACAGCCAATTTTAGGGAATGAAACCAGCAGAAAAGGTAGTTTTAAATGAACAAAATATTAGATACAAGTGTTAATATTTTGATTTATTTTGATTTCCTTGATAGTTCTTTGACTCATCCTGAATTTCTGGGCCGTGACATCTCCCAGGGGAGAACATTCCCAACGCCACAGTGTGGTTTTTAATCCTAAAACTTTGTTTTTGTAGAGGTAAAAATGGCAATTTTGAGTGGAAAATGTTGAAAGTTGATGGTTTGTGTGATTAAAATTCCTTTTTCCCAGGTTCTTCCAGGAAAATTGGTGGACAGAAGAGAAAATACTTTTTTTTCCCCCCAATTTTTCCTTGCTTAGAAGCTTTATTTCCGTGGAAATTTGGGGTTTTTCAGGACTGAACGTAAGGTTTGGCTGCTCACGGAAGCAGAAAGGTGCTGCAGGAATGTTTGGGATCACCCAAAAATTGAGATCCTGAATTCCATCAGCACGTGCCAGGATTGGGATGGCAGGTTAGGAATTCTCAGGCTTGCTGGGATGGGAAAGTACTTTTGGATAGCATCACAGTAATATTCCTTGTTATTAAAATGAAAATAAACTCATTTTCTGTGGTGTCGGTTCGCAAACTTCATGGAGTTCTGGGTAGTTCATTAGCTCCAAGCTTCATTATATGTGGTAATTAATGAACCCATTAATTGTTAATTAAATGATTTGGCTGAGGAGCTGCTGCATCCACAGAAATTGGAATTTTTCTCTAAATTTGTCCTGTGTTTTTTTTTAATGCTGTCATAGGAGCAAAAGAAAGTAAGTACCTTCTAATTGTTGTTTGGTTTTTTTGGGAATTCTGGAAAATCTGGGAATGTCAGCATCAGTGGGATATTTATTACACAGATTCCTGCGGAGTTTTCTTGGAAATAATTAATTTTAAAGAGTATTTTTTAAATTAATTTCAGCGCTGTCAATGGGAGGGAATGTCCTGGGACTTCCTCATTATGGAATTCCTACTCCATAATTCACCTCATCCATGAGGGCTGCAGTTCCAGGGCTTGGAGCTGCTTAAAAACTGGAACAAAATCACTTAAAAAAATTAATAATGGGGGAAAATTTTATTTTCGAAATTATTTTTTAAAAAAAGAAATTGTAGGAATTTTTTGTGCAAAATCCTATAATTTTTTATTATTTTACGCATTATTTAATATAATAAATTTATTGCTATGAAAAGATCCTAACACTAATTTATTCCTCTATAAAATAAATTTTAAAATTCCAAATAAGCTCTAATTTTGAATTTTTTCTTTAAATTCAGAATTGAAATTTCAATTTTTAAGCATTTTTAGCTGTATCAAGGTTTCCCAACTCTAAGGAAAAAAAAAAAGAAAAAATCTTCATTTGCCATTCCTAATAATTTGTCTAATTGGAATCTAATTAATATTTTAAACTATCAATTTGAATGTTTAAAGGCAAAGCTTTATTAATATATACATTAAAATGGAAATACTCAAGGCCCAAAAAAAGCATTTATGTATAAATTTTAAATTAGATTTTAAATTTAAATAAATAAATTTGAAATTAAAATATTAATTAAAAGCAATACATTTTAAATTAAATTTTAATGAAAATTGAAAATTAAATTGAAATTTAGAGTTAAGCCTTGGACTTGAGGCTTCCAAAATCTTCCAGGAATTATTTGAATTGCAAACTTTTGAGGATATTTCATCTGTGTGGGAATTTTATTTGGCAGCCTCCCCCAGGTCAATATTTATTAATTAATTATTCAATTAACCACGAGATTTCCAGCTCCCGGACAACTTTAATTTGCCAATAACTTGGATTATATCCCAGAATTCAATCCCAGTTTTTCAGCAGCTGCCTTTTACTATGAAAACCCAATCGGGAGTAAACAACAACCTCCAGAAACTCAAAAATTGGAGCCAGTTTTCCCAAAATTTTGCCTCACTGGGAATAAGTATCGAATAATTAATTAGTAATCCACTAACTTGGAATAATATCCTATTTTTCCCGCAGATTTGAATAAAATCCTGTGGGTTTTTTTCCCAGCCTTAAAATTTCAAATAACAGGGGGAATTCTTGGCAGGAATATTTTAGGAGGAAGGCGTTTCAAACACATTAAATTCCTTGGAGTTCAAACTTGTCCCAAAGGGGAGAAATAAATGGAATATTTGCGCTTTTTCCCGGGAATGTTAATGGATAAAAACGTCTCCTGCATGCCCTTGCTTTGCTCTGCTGCCACTACATTTGTTGTGCTTATCTCTCCATGCTGCCCATTTTTTTTGGGAAGATGAGGACACGGAAAAATCCCTGCTCCGTGGACAAAGCTTGGCCGGAAAAGCACCGGAACGACGAAGCCGAGCGGGAAGCGCCGGAGCGGGAAGCGCCGGAGGCTGAGGCCATCAACGGGATCTGCCACGAGGACTCCATCGAGGGGGAATTCAAGGGGGACCCAAAAAAAACCAGGAATGGCAAAAAACAACGGAAACGGAAGCGCTCCCCAAAACCCAAAGCTCAGGATTCCAAGCTGGAGGCGATCCTGGTGGGAATGTCGGCGGAGCACGTGTGGTTTGACAAGCCCTTGTATGACCGCGCCGAGTACGCCTACAGGATAAAATTAGCCAGTTCCCAGAGTTGGGAATCACCTGGGACTGGAAAAATGGCTCAGGAATCTCCTGCCGTGACCAGGTCGAAATCCAGCCAAGATATTCCCAAGGCAAAGATGCTCCCGGCGTGTTCCCACGGAAACCTGGCCGCCTGTCACCACGTTGTCCAAGGGGTTTGGATCAACAAGTTTGACTTCGATAAGGCCGAGAGGGCGTTCATGGAAAAATCCCAGTTTTTCCTTCCTCCCAACGTCTTGGCCATCCCATCTGTGTGGGCAAATTCCAGGCTGGGAACGCCGGACGAGGGCTACGGCACGGCCTTGCCCACTCCTGCCACGCCAGGCTTGGCTCCCGGCATTCCCAACTCTCCCGTGGCCTCCGTTCCCAGTTTGCCCGGCTCCGACCAGCAGACGGTCAATGGGAAGCCGCAGATTTCCAACTGGGAAGTTCTGGCGTCCGAGGTGTGGCTGGAAAAGCCTCTCTACGATGATGCCGAGAAGAATTTTTATGAGAAGATGTTGGACGGGCACCCCTCGGATAAAACCCAGCGGCGGCAACGCGGCTGCCCGGAAGAATCCAAGAACCACAACCCTGGGAAGCAAACGGGAATCGCCTCCACCAACCCTCAGCTTCCCGATATTCCCAAGGAAAATCCCACCTGCTTTTTCCTGCACAAGGACAGCGAATCCGTGTGGCTGAACAAGGTGACCTACGACAGGGCCGAATCCCGATATTTTGCCCTGGAAGCGGCCAGAGCAGCGGAGAAAACAGGGATCCAGGAATCTGCTGCAGGAAATCCCTCCCATCCAGCTGCTCCGAGCATTCCCGCTCCAGAAATGAAGTAGGAGAAGTTTCTTTGGGGGTAACACCCATGCAAAAAAAACCAAAAACAAACAAACAAACAAAAAAAAACGGCCAGGTCGGGATTGAGCCAGAAGGAATTTGCATGTGGAGAAGACTTGGAAATGATCCCAATGGGCAGGGAGCAGGGGGAAAAAAATCCTTCAAGGAGTTCCCCTTCTCCTGAGGAATTCTGGTGGATAAAGGCTGTGTTTGTGGGGATCTAGAGGTTGAATGTTTAAAGGCAGGGCTGGGAAGTGAGCTCATTATCCCCCTTTTTGCATGGATACAGCACCATCCTCCTTTCCATCCTCTCATTCCATATAGAAATCAGCATCATAACCAGGATCCAGCTTGCAGAAGGTTTGGAAATGATTGGAGTACGATTTAGGGAATCACTCTGGTGGGAGCATGTGCTGTAGTTTGGTTTTTTGAGGGAATTTATAGCCAGTCTGTTAATTTTTGGAATGCCCTTGGACTTTCTCCAAAGGCAGAGCTAAGGTAGAGACAGATATTCCTGGAAAAAAAAGACTATTGGAGCATCTGTCATTATTTCTGACACTTCTGATCCATGAATTTTGTTGGGATTTGTTGGAAAGCTTTTAGGATCTTTGTGCCAAGGGATTTAGGGGTCATTTACCTTTCACCTGGTCCTGTTCGGGATCATTCCCTCTTTAGTTGGTCATAATTGGATGTTTGGGAAAATCCACATGTCTCTGTAAAAACGTGGGATAAATTTGGCTGTATTTGGGATTTTCTGCGAATGATCCTGGTTGGAGTTCCAGCAGGTCCTGGAGATTTGGGTGTGGAAAGTGGTTTTGCTGCAGCTCCTGTGTCTGGTGGCCTTTGGTCTCTTCCAAGTGGGTAGATAAGGACGGATTTGATTTCAGGAAAATCATCTCTGGCTTCTATGGAAGTGTTTTAGGGAAAACTATGGGATTTGGGACGATGAGGAGAGGCTTTGTGAAACATTCTCCAGTTGTGGTTTTCTTGTGCTGCTCTCCACCTCCTCAAACTTCTGCTGGCTCTGTCCCTTCCTGGAATTCAGGGCATTTCCTCTTTTCCTCTGTTTCCCTTCAAATTAAGACTTTAACCCACCTTTGGAAGCTGCGCCATAAAAATCCCCAATTCTCACTCAGCAGGATTTGGGGTGTTTTTTTCTGTTTTTCCATGTAGTGCCAGGTCTGTCCCCTCCAAGTGTTGCTGATTTTTAATAAAGATTTCCCGGTGAACTTGTGGATGCCCCATCCCTTGAAGTATCCAGGGAAAAGCTGCATGAGGCTTGGAGCAACCTGGGATAGTGGAAGGTGTCCCATAGCAGGGGGTTGGAACTAAATGATCTTTATGGTCTTTTCCAACCCAAACCATTCCATGATTTCAATTCCCTTTTTATTCTCCTACACAAGACATTTTCCTTAGCATGAACTAGAAAAATCCTGGGTTTTTTTTATTTTTTTTTCTTGTTTTGTGGAATAAAGTCTGGATCAGCTGATTCATCCCATCCCCACTCCACACCCAGGTCAGGCAGGTGGGTGATTAATCTGTCCTGCTTTTTTAAGAGGATCCTGGATACTTAAATCCGCAGCCAAGCCGAGCTGCAGGCACAGAACCCGCTCCTGACGAGCTGTTAGCCTTCAGTCCTTGCTGGAATTCACTTTTTGTGGATATTTTCCCCCCCTCCTTTTCCCAGGAAAATGGCTGTGGATTACTTCCTGCACGACAAGATCTGGTTCGAGAAGTTCAAATACGACGACGCCGAGCGAAGGTTCTACGAGCAGATGAACGGCCCCATGGGTGGCCCCTCCCACCAGCAGGTAATTCCCAATCCCAGGAATTCCAGAGTAAGTCAAAGGACATGATCCACCTGGATTTTTGTGGGATTTCCACTCTCAGTGTTGGTTTTTCCCCCAGATCTTCCTGGAGCTCTCTAAGCTGTTTTAAGACCCATTTGGGTTTTTTTCTTTCCCCACTGTTTTCTGTGGAATCTGAAGGGTTTGATCCCAAGGAACTGGGAGATCAGGTGCCCTTCTAACAGGTGAACCAGTCTCAGCTTCCAGGAGTTATCCATAATTTTTCCAGGCTGCTGGGATCTGTGGGGGCAGAGTTTGAGCTGGAAATCCCCAAACCCCCAATTTTATTGGCAAAGAGCATCCCTGACTCCCCTTCATCCAGGGAAAATGCTGCTGTGCTTCTATTTTGGAGCAGTCCTTTGGGATATTCCAAGGGAATACAAACCTAAAGTTTGAACAGCGGCACCACAGCCCCAAAGATTTTTGGGGGGGATTTTTTTATTCCTCTCTTTGTGCTCCTGGAAATATTCCAGGTGTTCCAGTGGAAGACTCTGTTCGTGGTACCGGTGAGTTGGGGAGGGGAAGGTGGAGGGGGAAGCATGATCCTGCTGAGCTGAAATATTTCCAGCTTCAATATTATCCCAAAATTATTCCTGATCCAAGGTTCAGAGCTTTCCTAACTTCTTCCTGCACCTAACTGCTTGTGCCTTTGGAATGCTGAGTGTTCTGTGCCTCTTTCCAAGTGTTTACAGGGAAGCTTTTTGCTGAAATTACAACTTTTAGGCACATTCCAGCTATTCCTGCTGCCCATCCTGGCTTAGGTGCTGGCACAGCACCTGGGAGACTGGGAATAAAAAAAATTGGGAGCTCTGGATGAGTGCTGGAAGTAGGTTTTGGAGTGAAAACCTCTTGGAACAGTTCAACTATTTCAAGGCACATCAGGAGCTTCCAGTGAAGGAGTTTGGCCTGGGAGAGGTGGTTTGAAGGATGTCTGGAGGAATTCATCAGCCACTTCCACCATGGAAAAATGTTCTTAAAACCTCCTTGGAAGCAGCAGGAAGTGGAGCCCACCTAGATGTGTCCAGGCTGTTTTTTCCTTTATTTTCTGTTTAACTCAGGATTTGGGGGTTTGTGGGAAATTTCACATCTCAAGTCTTGCTGGTGAGGATTGCAGTCTGGGAAAGGCAAGGAGTGAACAGATTGTGGAATTTCCAGGGAGGGAATCTTGAAATACAGGCTAAGGCATGGCAGCAGGAGCATAGGGAAAAAATTCCTGGTGTTCTGGGTCCCGCCTCTCTGGATAGAGCAGAGTCAGGGTTGTCACTTCCTGCCTGAACTCAGGTAATAATATGGAAAAATCCTGCCGGAGGCTGGGATCTTAAGGAGTTCTGGAGTCACTCCAACCTTCTGGCAGCATCCCAAACTTTTCAGGGTAATTATAGGGAATTTAAAAGCTCTTTGACTGGATGATCCTTCTGTACACGTGACCAGGGATTGCCCGATTTAGCCCCAATCCTTATGGCAAAAATCACTGAATCATGGAAAGGACAATTCCCAATTTTCCCAATTCCCTCGCTCCTTCCTTTTGTTTTATTTTTTTTTTAACTTCCTTGATGAATTTTTTTTTTTCCCCCCCCATGTTTTAATATCTTTTTTTAAAAAAGAAACTCTTGGTTCTTTCTGCGCTGTTTGCAGGAGAACGGAGCCAGCACGATCCTCCGCGACATTGCCAGAGCCAGGGAGAATATCCAGAAATCGCTGGCCGGAGTGAGTACCCAAGCTCTCACCAGCTGGCTGCCTGCATCCCCATTTTTTTCTTTTTATGGAATTCTAATCCCAGAGATCGTTTGGCTTCTTGGTTGGAAGTTAGAGGAGAAGACCAAGGTGTGCAGCGCCGTGTGCCACCAGCTCCGCCCCGTCCCCACGTGCTGCTCGCCTGCAGCGCTGCCAAAACTGGATTTGGGTTAAAAGGATTCCCTGAATTGGGCTTTTCCTTCCTTTCTTTTTGTTTTTGGTTTTTTTGTTTTGTTTTGTTTTGTTTTAGTTTTTGTTTTTTTTCCTGGTGGGATGTTCCCATGGGTCTTAACTAGCAGGTTCCAACTCGCTGAGCGCGTGGCTCTTTTTTGGGATACACTGGGCTGCCACCTTCTCTTCCCCGTTTTGCTTCCAGTTTAGGGGATGTGCAAAAAAACACCAAAAAAAAAAAAGGTGTTTTCCATCTGCTGCATCCAGGGAATTCAGCTTGGCTACAAGCTCTGAGGCTGGAGCATCCTGGAGGAGCTCAGGAATTTACTTTGTGGAGGTGTTTTTGTGCTGAGTGCAGACAAGACCGTTAAAAAAAAAATCATTTTTGTAAAAGAAAGTTAAAATATTAATTAGTGGTTTTATGGGAAAGGAAGATCCATGGAATACAGCCCAGGTGTCTTGATTTCCTGCCTCTGCAGTGGGACTCCCAAAGGAATCCATCCATTATTTGGTCTCATAATTCCCTCTTGGAATGTTTAGCACCCTCAGTTTCTATCTTTGATCAGTCCAATATCAGGGAATAACAAAGGATTCCCCCTTTCCCAAGGGGAATATTCCATATTCCTCCTTACACCAGCAGAAAGGAGACGAGCATTTGGGATGAATATAAGGAATCAGGATTTCAGCCAGCAGCTTAAGGAAAAATTTTCTTGAACTGGCTCATTTTATAAAAAAAAATACGGCTAAAGGAGGCCCCCATCCCAAACAGGGTAAAAAGTTCCTTTGGGAGAAACTTTTGGAATTGGGCAAGGGGCAGGGGATCTAAACCCAAACCACCTGGAAGTGCTGCTCATCCTCATCTTCCAGAGTGTTTTGCCAAAGATGAGGAATTTCTTTCCTGACTCCTGTTAAAGAGCTTTTTTGGGAGGGAATCCCAGAAGTTTGGGTCATCCAGGTGGTGTAACAGGGAATTGGTAAAGCAACAGCCCAAAGCCAGGTCAGGAATTTTGGGATATAAATTGTTTGGAGACCTTTTTGGGGATTAGTGCTGGATGTAAAAAATTCCTCTGCTAGATATTTTTTTTTTTTTTTCCCTGGGGAAGGGGTTGGATCTTCCATGTGGCTGAAAAATAGTCGGAATATCCCTCAAGGATCATCATTAATGTTGGGTAACCAGGCTGGACTTTAGGACATTCCTAAACTTCTTCCTTGCATTCCCAACCCCCACATTTACACTGTGTGATCCAGAGAAAAGCGGGAAGAGCAAACATCCCAGGATTTTTGTCTTTCCTTCTTCCAGAGTTATTGTCAGGAGTCTTAGGATGTGACAAGGGAAGAGCTGGCTGTAAAAAGATGGGAAAATGGGAGTTTAGTGCCTTTTTGCTGGGAATTTCAGGCTGGGATTGCGTTATAAAACGTAGGAATGAGCATTTGGAATATGATGAGATTCTGGAGTTCCTTGATTATGAGGAGAAGCAGCAAGTAGAATAGGAACTTGCACCTGAACGTGAGGAAAAATTTTGTTGTTTCTGATATTTAAAATGTATTTTAGGGATTCAAACTTCAGGGAATAACAGATGTTTATATCCCAAGTTGTTAGTCCGAAGTCCCGTTTTATACCCTTCATAATTCCCAGGGATTTGATTTCTTTGGAGAATTAAGTTTATGCACAATTCCAGCCTTCCCAACCACTTCAGCTGCACAGAATATTTGAGATAGGCTGCAGCTTTAAGGTGGGTTCAGCACAAAAATTGTGGCTTAAAAATAAAGGATTTTAGGGCTTTATACAAAGAGTGCAGAGGAAGGGAGGAAAGTGATGCTGTGGAACTCCCCACCTTTGGAATTTTGAATTCTTATCCCTGATAAAATTAATGGATGCTTGTGTGGAGCTGGAAGTTGGAAGAGGGAATGGTTTTTGTGTGCTGTAACGGAGGTATGGTGTCCACATTCCCAAAGCTTGGAGCATCCTCTCCTCGGGGAAGATCTCACAGTCTCATAAAGGCAATTTTTCCATAATTTTTGAGGATCTGGGACATGGTTGTGCCTCTTGCATTGTCTTATGGGATCCAATTACGATTTCTTTATTGCTTCAGCTTGGGACAGGTATCCCTTGCTCTTCCCATGCTCTTCCCTCTTTTTTTTTTTTAATTATTATTGACAGGGAAGAGAAATCTCTCCTTGTGTTGGCACTGCTGGGGCACCTCCAATCCTGGGATCAGTTTAGGGTCCTCGTGACAAGAAGGACATTGAGGGACTGGAGTGTTTCCAGGGAAGAGAATGGACTGGGAAGGGTCTGGAGCACCAGGAGCAGCTGTGGGAGCTGGGAGGGCTCAGCCTGGAAAAAAAAGAGGTTCAGGAGGGACCTTCTCACTTCCATAAATCCCTGATGGGATTCCCAAGTGGGAATCAGGATCTACTCCCAGGGAATGGCAGGATGAGAGGAAACCATGAGAGGGGAAATTTAGCTGGAATATTTGGAAAATTCCTCATGGAAAGGGCTGTCCAGTCCTGGCACAGAGGTGGAGTCCCCATCCCTGGAGGGATTTAAGGTCCCTGTGGATGTGGCACTTGGGGACGCGCTCAGTGGTGGCCCCGGGGGAACTGTTGGGACTCGATGGGCTCAGAGGGATTTTCCCACCTCCGTAATTCCATGATTTCCATCCTTGGAGCATCAGGGCTGGCATGGTGTGATGAGCCCACAGCGCTGCACGAGCTCCCTGCAGATACTGAGATGTTGGTGGAGAAGATCCCAGAATTCCTGGGGGAACGTTTGCGTGCAGTGCAAGGCTGTTTCCCACCGCTCCATAACTTCCCCTTGCATGCAGCTCTTCCCTGCGCTTGAGCTCCCTCTGGAATTGCGAAACCTTTTCCCATCTTCCCAAACTTTTTCCCACCCTGCAGCAGAAGACCCCTGCTCGGAGCAAGGAAGCTCCTTGTGCCCGTCCCAAGAAACAGTCGGGACGCTCCGCTGTAAGTGAGCCGTGCATGGATGGAGCCTGTGGAAAAACGGGAGAGGATTTGGTGGGACGAGGATGGAGCAAGTTCTCCTTCCTCAGGGTTTGTCCTTTGGCACTGGGATAAACCTGGATAATGGGATCTCATCCCAGCTCCGTGTCCAGGGATCTGCACTCATCTTTCTGAGCCTGAATCCACAGCTGAGGCATCGGAGATGGAATTTTTTCCTACCCCTTTGATATTTCCCAGCCTCATCCTTGGAAGTGTCCAAGGCCAGGTTGGACAGGGCTTGGAACAGCTTGGGATAGTGGAACATGGTCTGGATGATCCTTAAAATCCCAACCTCAACCATTCCATGATTCAGACCTTTCCTTGTGCCTTGTATTCTTCATCTTATCCCTGCTTTTCCCTCTTTCCATCCTACGTGACTGCTGAGAATCCACACTGGAATAAAAGAGAATAAATTATTCTCTCTTCACTGAGAAATTACAATTCAAGGGCAAATCCTGTTATTTTCTTTCCCTTTGTTGCCTGAAATTGATGGATAAGGAACCTCCTTAGCATTAAAAAAAAAAAAGAAGAAGCTCTTTTTTTTTGCTGTCAAAAAATCCATTGAAACCAGAGTTGGAATAATTACTCCCTCAGGATGTGTTGAAGCAGATTGAAATTGTTAGGAATTAAAGGGTGGTCTGGGGAAGGTGGGAGTGTAGAATTCCTGGGATCTTTCCAGCTTTCCTAGTGTGACCTTAGGCAGGTCATTCCTGTCCTTCAGTGGGTTGGGAGAGGAGACCAAGGGACTCCAAGATTTTTAAGGGGCTTGGTGTGAAACTTTATATAAATTTTACATGGGTTTAGTGGCATTTTGGGATCTGAGAGTGGAAAATGTGATTTTATCCTTTGCTCCTTGGTGCCAGCTGAAATTCCTCGGGATTTAGTCCATGCTTCATCGTATAGAGCTGCTCCATTAGTTTCTATCCTAATTTAGAGAAAATATCCTTGGTTTTAGTTCAGCTCGTGAACTTCCTCTCTCCCTGAAGACACAACTCTGCCTTGCTTCATGGATTTTTTGGGAGGAGGGGAAACAACTCAATTTCATCCCGGTTTTCCTCATTGCAGAGTGCAAGCACAACCTCCTCTGGAGCTGCTGGTGACCAAAATGAGCTCCTGTCCCGAATTTCCCACCTGGAAGTGGAAAACCAGAACCTCCGTAGTGGTGAGTGGGAGAATTCCTTGTCCTGGCTGGAGACCTGATGTGCAACTGGGAATTTAAGCTCATTTTTCCTGTTTTTCCCTCCTTTTCCCAGTTGTTGCAGACCTCCAGATGGCCATTTTCAAGCTGGAAAGCCGCCTGAATGCTCTGGAGAAATCCTCAACTTCCCACCAGCCCTCATCTGTTCCTCCAACCCAGGTGAGCCTTGGAAAAATGCTGGAATTTTTTCTCTAGGAATGATAACCAAAGATCCGTGTGGACAAACATCCTGTTTTGATAAATCCATATAAATCCCACAGCACAAGGATTGTTCAGTGTCCTGAGCAGTGGAGATTCCCATTCCTGGGCTTTTTTTGGCTGCTCTGCTCCAGCTCCAGGTTGATCTTTTCCCTCTTTTTCCCTTTAAAAATCCTTGGATCTGGTGAAGAAAGTGGAACCGTTCAGCGTTCCCTCAAAAAAAGTGGAGCTCCCGGCCAAGAAAGCCGAGCCAGCTGCTGCTGAGGAGGATGAGGATGATGACATTGACCTTTTTGGGAGTGATGATGAGGAGGAAGACCAGGAAGCTGCCAAAGTCCGGGAAGAGCGGCTCCGGCAGTACGCGGAGAAGAAGGCCAAGAAGCCGGGACTCATCGCCAAGTCTTCCATCCTGCTGGATGTGAAGCCGGTGAGTGGCTTTGGGAATTTGGGAGCTCTGGGAGTGGGGCTGGGAATCCTCTCTCGTCCAAATGGATGCTGGTGGCACCTGTGGAATTCCAAACAATTGCTCGGAGCCAGGTGGGATTTGTTGCCGTGGAAGCCTGGAGTGGGTTTGGATAGATGTGACCTTAAATCCCATCTCATTCCATAGGCAGGGACACTTTTCACTATCCCAGGTTGCTCCAACCTGGCCTTGGGCCAGGGGGGCAGCCACAGCTTCTCTGGGAATTCCATTCCAGGGCCTCACCACCCTCCCAGGAAGGAATTTCTTCCCAATATTCCATCTAATCTTACCCTATTCCAGTTAAAAACCATTCCCCCTTGTTCTGTCATTCCATCCTTGTCCAAAGTCCCTCTCCAGCTTTCTTGGATCTCCTTGAGGCAGTGGAAGGGGCTCTGAGGTCTCCTGGAGCCTTCTCCAGCCAAGAAAGGGCACTTCGGATCAGTTGTGACATTCCCAAAGATGTCACCTGGATACCCCTTGGATGATGATCTCCAGGAAAACACTAAAACCTCCCGATTCCCTTTTTTTCCAGTGGGATGATGAGACCGACATGGCCAAGATGGAGGAGTGTGTCCGGTCCATCCACATGGACGGGTTGGTGTGGGGAGCCTCCAAACTGGTCCCGGTTGGATATGGAATCAAGAAACTCCAAATCCAGTGCGTGGTGGAGGACGAGAAAGTCGGGACAGACATCCTGGAGGAGGAGATCACCAAGTTTGAGGACTACGTAAGTCTTGGAATGGGATGTGGGAAGGGCCTGGAACCCACGGGAGGGGGGGTTAACTCAGGTGTGTTTTCCTGGGAACACCTGGATGACTCCAGCTTTTGTCCCCTTCCAGGTGCAGAGCGTGGATATTGCTGCTTTTAACAAGATTTAGAAGGGAAAACTGTATCCCCCTCATCCGAACCTGGAATTAATAAAGATGAACATTGGGAGTGCATTTGGGAGTTGGGTTGTGGGTTTTTTCCCTCGGGTGCAGCTTCTCCGGGGAGATTTGATTGGAGATTTTGGGATGTTGGAGCAACCTGGGCTAGTGGAATGGTGTCCCTGCTTGTTGCAGGGGACTGGAATGAGAGATATTTAAGGTGTCTTCCAGCCTAAACCATTCCATCATTTCCCCATCCTTCATGGAAGGAAAGATCTCAAGACATGGACCTGTGTGAATTTTGGGGCTGGAATGAAGGCCTCAGGGTGTTTCCAGTCACCTTTCCCAAGATTCAGAGACCCCAGTCACTCTCTACAAAAAAACAGGATGAATAACCAGGAATTGCTGGTTTGGGATGGATTTCATCCCTCTTTCCCCACTGACTCCCTGCCCAGGTCACTTTCGCTGAGTGTGGCCTGGGGAGAGCACAGGTGCCATTCCTGAGGTCTGTCCCAGTGCCAGAGTCCAAGGTCTGGGGCCACCAAGGGACGCAGGGAAGCTCCATGGGACTGTGCTGCGAGGGGACGAGAGACATTCCTGACTTTGGGAACACGAGGTCTGGCCCAGTGCCAGAGTCCAAGGTCTGGTGCCGCCAAGGGACATGGGAAGCTCCATGGGATTGTGCTGCAAGCCTGTCCCTTGTCCTGGCGGGGCCAGTCACTTGATACGTGACACGTGTCCCTCCGCAGGGTCCTGCCACCCCCAGAGCACTGCTGGCAGTGCCCCTTGTCCCCTGTGCTGCCATCCTGAGTCCCTGCTGGTCCAGGTGGTGCCACGTGTGCCTTCTGTGTCCCATTTTTGTCATGTCACCACCCCAGCGTCCCCCATGGGCCACCATCCCTGTGCCGTATCCTCCACGTGCTGCCATGCCCAGTCTGTCACCATCCCAGTGTCACCCGTGCGTTGCCATCCCTGTCCCGTATCCCCCGTGTGCTGCCATCCCTGGTGCTCTGTCCCCGTTGTCCCCCGTGTCCCGCTGTCCCTGTGTCCTCCCTCTGCTGCTATCCCGGTCTCCCCCTTGCGCTGCCATCCCTGCGCCACATCTCCTCTGTGCGCTGCCACCCCGCGTGTCCAGCTGTGTCGCCAGCCCTGCCCCGCGTCCCCCTTGCGCTGCCATCCCCGCGTGCCCCCACCCCGCGCTTCCGTATCCCTCCTATTTCCCCGCTCCTCCCCGCGTCCCCACCCCTGTCCCCTTGTCCCCGCCCCGCCATGGCGCCGCTGGCGGACCTGTACCAGGTGTCCATGGCCTACGGGCACTGGCGGGCCGGGCGACACCTCGCCCCGGCCGCCGCCGAGCTCTTCTTCCGCCGCCCGCCCTTCCGCGGCTCCTTCGCGCTCGGCGCCGGCCTGGCCGAGGGGCTGCGGGGGCTCCGAGCCTTCCGCTTCTCCGCTGCCGGTGCGTGGTGACAGCGGGGGACAAGAGGGGGACACGGCGCGGGGGGGAAAGAGACAGAGCTGTAGGGAGAAGTGGTGGGCGAAGGGACCGTGCCAGTGGGACTTGGAGGGACAGGGGGACAACTCCAGGGGACAGGGCGGGACAGAGGAGAGGATGAAGAAGGGACGGGAGAAGCGTTGTGGGGAAGGGTGAAGGGGGAGGGAAGGGGGAGCAACTCAAGGGGACAGCGGGGACGGGAGGGGACCGAGGAGAGGATGAGGAAGGGACGGGAGAAGCATTGTGGGGAACGGTGGTGGGAGAGGGAGAAGGGAACCTTCCCAGGGAGGCTTTGGAACAGCTCCAGGGAACAGGAGGGGAAAGGGCAGAGGATGAGGAAGGGATAGCAGAGAGAGCGGTGGGAGGGATGCGGGGGAAGGGGGGATATTCTCCCCGGAGGAGGATGGGGGAACAACTCAAGGAGACTTGTAAGGGATGGGACAGCATCCAGGGGGACTTAAGTGGGGCAGAGACATCTCTCAGAGTGATCTGGGGATGGGGAACCACCCCAGGGGGACTTGGGGAGGACGGGAATCCCTCAAGAGGACTTGAGTGGGACAGGGATTGTCTCTCAGAGGGACCTGGGGGACTGGGGACCTGCGGTGGGGGAGCGGGACAGCATTTGAGGGGGACTTGGGGGACGGGGACTGCGGGGGATCAGGACAACTCATCAAGGGACAGGGACATCTCTCAGATGAACTTAGGGACACCCTTCAGGGGACACAGGGCAGGGGTGGACACAGCCCTCAGGGAAACTTGAGGTGACACTGGGACACCCTCTAGAGATGTCCCTCAGAGGGGACTTGGGCCACCCCACCCTGTCGTGCTCCGTGCTGGGGCTGCTGTCACTCACCTGCTGTCACTCACCTGTCCATGGGAGGCTCAGTGTTCCCCCCCCACCTCCCCCTGAGTCCCTTGTCCCCGGTGTCACCGCGCTGTCCCCACAGACGTCGCGTACCTGCGCTCTGTCCTGCCCAGCACCATAGACGATGCCTTCTTTGACTACCTGGCCACCCTGGACGCCTCCGAGGTGACCGTCACCGCCATTCCCGAGGGCTCCGTCGTCTTTGCCAGGGTGGGACACCCCTCCATCTTCTTTCCTGACCATCCCACCTCTCCCAGCTCCCAGACCTCCCCTTTTCCTTGAACCTGGGATCCCCTGGAACTCAAATCCTGCTTTTCCTAGTGCCCTCCTTTTCCCTGACCCTGGGAGCCCCTGGACCCCCATTCCCACCTTCCCACCCCCCCAGCCCCTCCCCACCATGGAGCCCTTGAATGCCCATCCTGGCCATGCTGGGTGTCTCCACCCCGTGACCCCCTTTTCCTTCACACTGGGAACCCCTGGATCCCCTTTCCCGGGCACAGGGACAATCTGGACCCTCATTCCTGGGCAATAGGATCCCCCTGCACCCCCTTCCCAGGCACTGGAATCCTCTTGTACCCCCTTTTCCTTCACCAATATCCCCCTGCAACCCCTTTCCTGACCATCCCACCTCTCCCAGGCCCAGGCCTTCCCTTTTCCTTGACTCTGGGATCCCCTGGACCCCCATTCCTGCTTTTCCCAGCTCTTCCCTGCTCCAGAGGGACCAGGATGAAGCTTCTGTTCCCGCAGGTGCCACTCCTGCAGGTGAAGGGGCCGCTCCTGGTGGTGCAGCTGCTGGAGACCACCTTGCTGTGCCTGGTCAACTACGCCAGGTATTTTGTGGGATTGATTTTGGGGATGATGCCAAAGCCCCTGGAAGGTGGAAGGGGGCAGGGAAGGGAGTGCAGCACCCCCCAGTCCAAAGGGAGATGTGAGGTTGGGGACACCCCAGTCCTGGGGGTACCATGACCCCACAAGTTCCCTACTGGAATTCAACTGCTGGAATTCTACAAGTTGAATTTAACTACTGGAGGGTGTCCCGGTGCCCCACTAAGTTTTCCTGAGGGCTTTCCATGTCCAGCCCCCCCTGTGGTCTCCTGAAGAGTCTCCCTGTCCCTCAGGTTCTCCTGAGAGATGTCCTGGTCCCCCACAGACCACCTTTAGGATCTCCCTGTCCCCAAAGTCCCCTTGGTGAACTCCACCTGTCCACCGAATCCCACGGTGATCCCGGCGTTGTCCAAGCAGGGAGGGTCCTGGAGCCCCTTCCCCTTGGCTGTGCTGGCTCTGTGTGACCTGTCCCCTTTGTCCTCCAGCCTGGTGGCCACCAACGCTGCCAGATTCCGTCTCCTCGCCGGCCCGGACATGAAGCTCATAGAGATGGGGCTCCGCTGCGCGCAGGGGCCGGACGGAGCCCTCTCGGCGTCCAAATATTCCTACATTGGGGGTGAGTCCCACCCCACGGTGCTCGGTGTCACCGTGGCCCTGCCATCACCTGGGTGTCCCCCCTGTCCCCCCTCGCAGGCTTCGACTGCACCAGCAACATCCTGGCGGGAAAACTCTACGGAATTCCCGTGCGCGGCACCATCGCCCACTCCTTCATCATGTCCTTCAGGTGCCTGGAGGAGGTGCAGCCACGGGTGAGCGGGGCCTGGGATAGGATGGGATGGGAATGGGAATGAATATTTGATGGGGGTGGGATGAGGATAGGGATGGGAGTGAGGATAGGGTGAGGGTGGGATGGGGATGGGATAGGGATCTCATGGAGTTGGGGATGTAGAGGGGGATAGGAACGGAGATGGGAAGGGGTTGGGATGGGGTAGGGGATGGGATGTGGATGAAGATGGGATATGGGTGGAATTGGGATGGGGATAGGGATGGACAGAGGAAAGTGGGATGGGGATGGGGTTTGTACGGAGTTAGGGATGGGAGGAGATGGAATGGAGATGGGATAGGGATGTGATGGGAATTGGGGTAAGGTGGGATGGAGATGGGGATGGGATGGGAATGAGGATGTGGATGGGGGTGGGAATGGGATGTGGGATGGGGATGGGAATGCAGACAGGGATTAGATGTGGGATGGATGGGAACACTCCACCTGTTCCCACACTCCTGGCACCTTGGATGATGCCACGGGCTGTGCAAATCCCATGTTCCCACACTCCTGGCACCTTGGATGATGCCACGGGCTGTGCAAATCCCATGTTCCCCCGGCAGGAGCTGCCACCTCGCTCCGGAGGAGATCCCGTGGATCTGGCAGGCCTGGCTGTGTCCTGGCTGCAGCGGGTTTGTGACCTGCTCCAGACTCCTCCAGACAAGGCCAACCAGGGCGAGCTGGCTGCCTTCGTGTCCTACGCTGTCACCTTCCCGTGTGACTTCCAGGGATTGCTGGACACCTATTGTGTCAGGAGGTGAGGGCTCCAGGACTTTGCCACCATGGCACGGGGGATGGATGTCCCTCCTCGCTGGTGGCCCTGAAGTAGGAATGTTGGCTGGCGCAGGGCTTGGAAATAATGCTGGATCCAGCCTGGATCTGCGTTCCAGTTGTCATTAACGCTTTCCCTGCCCATGCCAGGAGTGGTTTGCCCAATTTCTGTGCCGTGGCCTTGGCACTGCACCAGCTGGGATACCAGGCCATCGGAGTGCGCCTGGACAGTGGGGACCTGGCCCAGCAATCCAAGGAAATCCGGGGAGTGTTCCAAGCATGCGGAGCTCAGTGAGTCCCCACGTCAGCTCTGGGATGGATGTCACTTGATCCCTGTCATCCTCACCTGCACCCAGCCCCTCATCCTGCCAGGATTTGGGAGCCCTCATGGCTTTGGGTACTGCGGGTAGATCCGTGGATCCTCCCAAATCCTGCTCCTTCCAGCTTCCAGGTGCCCTGGTTTGGGACCATCCCCATCGCTGTCAGCAACAACATCAGCGAGCAGAGCCTGGAGGAGTTCAGGAGGGAGGTGAGGAACCTGCTGGCATGGCTGGGATGTCACCTGGGTGGTGCTGGCAGGGCTGGGATGTCACCTGGGCTGTCCCTGGTGCTGGCAGGGCTGGGATGTTGATGGTCTCTGTCTTCTCGGCTGCCTCAGGGGAGCGAGATCGACATGATCGGCATCGGGACCAACCTGGTGACGTGTCCCCTGCAGCCATCGCTGGGCTGTGTCTACAAGGTAAAGGTGGCAGCCTAAATCCCAAATATCCCCATCCTCACTGAGCCACTTCCAGGTGGTCCATGCCTGCTCCATGGCCATCCAGCCCCACTGGAGTCACAGAGTCCCAAAAGAATTTGCCTTGGAAGGGGTTTTTAGAGGTCCTCCACCACCATGGGCAGGGACACCTTCCACTATCCCAGGTTGCTCCAAACCCCATCCAACCTGGCCTTGGACACTTTCAGGGATGGGGCAGCCACAGCTTCTCTGGGAATTCCATTCCAGCCCCTCACCACCCTTACAGGGTGGAATTCCTTCCCAGTATCCCATCCAGCCCTGCATTCTGGCAGTGGGAAGCCATTCCTCCTCATCCTGTCACTCCATCCCTTGTCCCAAATCCCTCTCCAGCTCTTCTGGAGCCCCTTCAGGCACTGGAAGGGGCTCTGAGGTCTCCCTGGAGCCTTCTCCAGGCAGGACATTCCCAGCTCTCCCAGCCTGGCTCCAGAGCAGAGGGGCTCCAGCCCTTGGAGCATCTCCGGGGCCTCCTCTGGTCCTGCTCCAGCATTTCCAGGTCCTCCTGATGTTGGACCCCAGGGCTGGAGCAGTTCTGCAGGTGGGGTCTCACCTGAGCAGAGCAGAGGGGAAGAATTCCCCCTCTCCTTCTGCCCCAGGACGTGGGGAAATTCCGGGTGCCAGTGCTGGGTCATGGCCAATTCTTTGCTCACCAGAAGCCCCGAGTCCTCCACAGGCAGGAGGAGACAGAATGGCCAACTTTGGGGTGGTTTTAGGGTTTTTTAATTGTCTTTTTTCAGCTGATTTGCATCAGTTGCCTCCCCAGAGGAGTCACAGGTTCTCTTCCCTTCTCCCACAGCTGGTGGAGGTCAATGGCTCCCCATGCCTGAAGCTCACAGAGGACGAGGAGAAGGTGACAATCCCGGGGATGAAGACGATCTATCGGCTCTATGACGCTGCTGGTGAGTCTGGAGACCCTTCCCAGAGTCCTGGGGGAATCTCCTGCTCCATAATTCCCTCCCGGATGTCCTCCTGGCAGGCCACCCCTTCATGGACCTCATGGCCCTGGAAGAGGAGCCGTCACCCAGCGCGGGGCAGGAGCTGGGGATCCGTGTCCTGGGGCGGCTTGGGGAGACCACCAAGGTCATCCCCAGCACCGTGGAGCCCCTCCATCGCACCTACTTCAGGGATGGCCAGGTCAGGGGTGGTCCCATCTCCTGAGAGAGGTCTCCTCTTCCGCGCTGGAGGATGGATCAAGGGCGGTGGTGGCTTCTGAGATGTGCCAACAACTCTGGTGCCAACCCGGATGCGGTGGCTCGTTGGGATTGGTGCCGGGTGGTGGCTTCCCACATGGATCTTCCCACATGGACCTCCATCCCTGCAGGTGTGTGAGCCCCTGCCCAGCCTGCCCGAGGTGAGGACCCACGCCCAGGTGTCCCTCAACCTGCTCAACCCCGCTCACCGCCGGCTCCACGAGCCACAGCCCTACCCGGTATGTCCAGCACTTCCCACATCCCACTGGCACACACCTGGGAATGCCACTGGATTTGGTGGCCTGAGCAAAGCCACCACGGAGCTGCTCTCTGACCCTTCTTGTTCCCATTCCCAGGTGGCTGTGACGGAACGGCTGCACCAGCTCTTCCAGGAGCTGCGTCAGGGCAGCCACTGAGGGGGTCCCTGCTCATCCCCAGCTCCTGCTCTGCCCTTTTTTGGGAAGCCCAGGTGCCTCGTTAGGAATTAACGGCTCTAATTTAGACCTTTCCGCTGCCTGGTGCTAACCCGAGGAACCTGCAGGAGCTGGGAGAGCGCCCTGGGGTCCCAGTAGGGAAGCTGGGAACATGGGGATGGGGAAGGCAAAGCTGTCCCTGCATCCCCTGGAAGTGACAGTCCTGTGCCCAGCTTGGTGGCCCTGCCAGCCTTGTGCCTTATCTTGGTGGCCCTGCCATTCCTGTGCCTTCCTTGGTGGCCCTGCCACTCCTGTGTCCAGCTTGGTGGCCCTGCCAGCCCTGTGCCCTCTGTGGTGGCTCCCCATCCTGAGGCTCCTTGGTGGCACTGGAACAAAGTCTGGTGTGCCACCAGAAGGGTGACATGGGACACCCATGGGATACCCATGGCAGACAATCTTTGCTTTGGCAATTCTAAGCTTCACCTCCGTGGCCACATTCCAGCTCTTTCCATTCTGGCCAAATTCCCCAGGATGTGGAGGCCGGCTCTGGGTTGATCCCGGTTCCAGGCTGATCCCAGCTCCAGGTTGATCCCAGCTCCAGGTTGCCACCTGCACTCTCTAACCCCTGTTCCCACTGGAAATGTGGCTCTAACCCACATTGAGCTTCAGACTGAGCAAAAAAATTAAAATAAAGGCCTTTTCCCACCATGGCTCTGACCCTATTTCCAGGGAAAAATCCTTTGAAGCTCCACTGGGAATGGGAAGGCGAGAGGGAAATTCCCAGGGATCAAACCTGTGGCTTTGCTGTCTGTCCTCCTCTCCATGGTTTGGATCTTGGCAGAAATTACAGGGAAGAAAATTAAGAGCTTAACAAAGCATGGCCTGATGGTCTTGGATTTCTGGGAACTCCAACAGCATTGTATCCCATTTTAAGACAAGAAAAAAAAAAACTCCAGGAAATCCAGGATCAGTTTGCTAAAAATTAGATTTTTTTTTTTCTTTTAAGCAAAGCACCAAAGATAAGGAGTCCATAGTACCTGAGTAGAGATTTTCCTGAGTTTCTGGGAGAGGAGGAATGAGGAACAAGGAGAGTGACCTGTGCCAGCATTTGTCACCCTCACGGATAAGATGCAATTCCTGATGTTTAGGAACCATTTTGGTGGGCAGAGAAGCTCCTGGGTGTCTCTGCACTTTCTCCTCAGGTATTTATGGATATTGAGGAGATTTCCTGAGCCTTTCCTTCCCCAGGCTGGGCAATTCCAGCTCCCTCAGCCTCTCCTCACAGGAGATGCTCCAGTCCCTTCATCATCTCTGTGGTTTTTCCTTGGATTTTGTCTCTCATGTACTGGGGAGCTCCAAACTGGACCCAGTATTCAAGGTGTGACCTATCAGAGCTGAGAAGGGGGAAAGAATCCTTCCAGGACCTGCTGGCAACACCTGGAATGCCAGGAAGATCCCAAATCACGCATCCCAAGCCACCAGGACCGATCCAAATATCCAGGCTTTGTTAAAATTACTCCACTCTGCATTAAAGAGGGAGGAAAAAGAGCAGGAACGGGGTTAAACCTGCACATCTGGGACTCCTGGCTGCTTTCCTTGAGGTTTTTGTGGAATTTGGGCATCCCACTGACTCAACTTCCCACTTCATAGCAGAGAACCCCCAAGTTTACAAATTTATTTAACTTAAGGAACACCAGTTCCCAACCAAAACGAAACCCTCCTGCAGAAAATCCCAGAGTGCTCATTTTTTTCCCCTATTTTTGCCCTCAGAATTCTGGTATTTGACCCCAGAACTTGGAAGTGGATGCAAAGATGGGACAGAAAGTGCTAGAAGTGAGGATGTTAACACTGAATCCTGTGCAGATTTTGCCAAGAAGAGGAAGCAGCAGGAGCCCAGGTGTTGCTCCTCTGCTCCCATCCTCCTTTCAGTTTTGTTCTTGGAAAAATATCTGTTTTTAAAGCATAGCTTCAGCTCAGGATATCCGTGATTGGAAATTAGGGATGGTGGGTAAAAGTGACAGTTTGTGCTGGATAAGGGAAGTGCAGGGAATTGAGGGACACAGGTGAGGAAAATCGATCCTGACCTGATTTTCCTCACTCCACAAATCCAGGTGAGGATGTCTTAGGAAAGGTTGTGGTTTCCTGGTAAACCTGTGGATAATTCCTTGTGTTTTGATTTCTGCTGGTCCCCAGCTTTGGAGGGAAGGGATGGCAAGGAAACAAGGATGTGGGGATGCTCCAGCTGCAGAGTACCCAGAGAGGGAGAACTGTGGAATGTGGGGAATGAGAATGAATTTGAGCATCAATAATTCCAAGTCCAGCTGTGCCCAAGGACCAACCACCACTGGATAAAGCCAGGATTTAACAAACCCAGCTTGACTTGGATAATTTGACACCGAGAGAGGTGAGAAGAGGCAGCTCAGAGCATCCGGACTCGGCTGCTTCCACCTTCTGGGATGATCCAAGCTCCCATTCCTGACGTTGCTCCGTGCCATCGGCCCGGGACGGTGTCACTTGTAAAGTGCCATTTTCCTGCTCTGGTACAGGTACATGTAGGCGTCACAAAAGAGGCGTTTGGCCACCCCATCCATGTCCCGAGGCTGCTCCAGGGCCAGCACAGCCAGGGGCAAGTCCAGGTATTTGGCAACTTCCGGGCACAGCGTCACCGTGGGAATGTTGAAGCCGTTTTCGCCACCTAAGGTAGAAAGGAGGAGAAAAGTCCCAAACCAGATCCCAAAGGGATGAGTTCCTACAGCTCCAGCAGATCCCAGCACACTCAAGGGTCATGCAGAGCCTCAGCTGGGAGATGTGGAGGCCAAAAGGACTGGAAGAGGCTGGATTAGGAGAGACCATTCAACCTAAAGGGGCTCCAGGGAGAGCTGGAGAGGGATTTTGGACAAGGGATGGAGGGACAGGACACAGGGAATGGCTTCCCACTGCCAGAGGGCAGGGTTAGATGGGATATTGGGATGGAATTCTTCCTTGTGAGGGGCTGGAATGGAATTTCCAGAGGAGCTGTGGCTGCCCCATCACTGGAATTGTCCATGTCCAGGTTGGCTGAGGCTTGGAGCAACCTGGGATAGTGGAAGGTGCCCATAGCAGAGGGGTTGGAACTGGATGAGTTTTAAGGTCCCTTCCAATCCAAACCATTCCATGATTCTGTGATAAAAGCACAGTGGGGAAGCACAGGAGAAGCAATCTGTGCCCACAAGCTGAGCCAGCTCCGACAGGATCCCAAATCCCTTGTTTGACCACAACCAGCAGCTGGAAGCACCTGGAAAAACTCCCACCTGCTTGGCTTGGCCCCTCTGGAACCTAATTAAAGGAAAGCCAAATCCAGAGGAAGCCTAAATAGGAGAACTTGAGAGGAAAAGGTGGACTGAGCAGGCCCTGGCAGCTTCCCACATCCCATTCCCACATCCCATTCCCATTCCCTCACCGTGCCGGTCGGCCATGCTGTCGAAGAACATCCAGTGCTCGTTGCCAGGGCCGTATTTCACGAAGGACACGTAGTGACTGGTCTCGATGCAGAGCACTGCAAACAGCTCCAGCTTCTCCCGTGGCACCTGCTGGCAGCCCCGGGCGCTCCAGCTCTGGAATTCCTCTGGAATGTGCAGCCTCCTGGGTTTGTGCGCTTTGCGGCGGCGATGGGAGTGAACCTGAGGAGAGGGGACAGGGTGGCATTGGCACAACTGGCCCTGGCCTGCCAGGAAGTGGGGGCAGAGGTCAGATTCCCAGTTTATTCCCTGCTGATGTGGTTCCCGTGCTCCCTGCTTGCCTGGGAATGGCGTTGTGGGAACAGCCTGGCTGCAGGAAGCTGAAATGGGAGCTTGCCACCCTGCAAGAGGCAGAAACTGTGGGAATGCTCATGGAGAAGCAGCAGGGAGGGACCAGCACTCAGTTCCTGCAGGATTACACCTTATTTATGGAACAGGTTGTCCAGGGAAGCTGTGGATGTCCCATCCCTGGAATTGTCCAAGGCCAGGTAGGACAGAGCTTGGAGCAACCTGGGATAGTGAGCAACAGCCAGGGGGTGGAACTGGAATGAGCTTCAAGGTCCTTTCCAAATTTTCTATGATTCCATTATTATTTAGGCTCCGTGTAAGCAGAGGGTGCACAATCTCTGGCTCCTGGTGGGAATGACCCTCAGGAAAGGGCTGAGCAGCTGCAGAGACAGCCAGGAGAATGTGGGGATTTTGGGAGGGTTCATTCCTCTGCCAGCTTCCGAGGTGGATTTTGGGAATAGCCATGGAATACCTGTCTGGAGCAGGAGCTGCAGAACTGCTTCAGGCCCGTGGCTGCGAACACCTTGTCCTTGAAACACTCCGAGCACTCCAGAGTGGCAACATCTCCACACAGGCAGCATTCCCTGGGACCTGCCAGGGAAACAGAGCTCAAAGGGAGTTTCTCCTCCAGATCCCACCTAAAATCCAGCTTGTCCTGCCAAAACTGGGACTCAAGGAAGAAGAATCCCACCCCAGAGAGCCCAGAGCTGGTTGCTCACAGCCCATCGTCCATCACTCACTGTCCAGCAGCAGATCTGTTATATCCAGCTCCAAGGAAGGGTTGATTTTGCTGAACATTTTATATTCCTTCCCAAAACGTGGCATTTGGATAATGAAGCAAGATGGGATCTGGGGGGCAAAAAAAAGGGAAAGGAGTCACCCTGCCAGAAGAGCCAAATCCCAGAGATTTTTTGCTGTCTCAATTTGCTGTCATTATTCACAGGACAAAAGGGAAACAGGGAAAGCAGAGGCCTTTTCCTAAGTCAGTGTTGGATATAAAACATCCAAGGCCTCGCAGGCATTTTGGGAAGCAAGAAAAGCAGGAAAGCAGAAGGAAACTGGACTCACCTCCACCAGCTTCAGATCTGAGGACAGGAAGGAGCGTTCCACCAACTGCTGCACGTCGGGAACCACCAAATCCTCCTGTTTATCCATAAATATCTGGTAGCAGTAACATTCCTGCTCCTTCTGGCCTCCTGACCTGCAAGGAGAGCTCATGGGATTGGGGATGTGGTGACACAGAAATTGGAGTTTCCCAAAGTTTGTCCTGGGAGAGCTCCTGGGCTCAAGGCACCAAGGGTGGTTTGGTGCAACACAAAGCCCTTTTTCCACCCAAAAATACCAAATTTATGCCAGGGGAGCAGTAGATAAGTAGGAATTTTGGCCTAAGTAGGAATTGTCCCTTTGGAGCAGCACATCCTATTAGCAACATTCCATTTCCCCTCGATATAAATCCAAAAGATAATTTAGTATTAGTAAATGCAGTATTTAAATTGACAAATGGATGCTTCGATGAAGGATTAATTAAAAAACGCATCCAGAAAGCCAAACTCAAGGTGAGTTGTGTGCAGATCTCCCACAATCCCTAAAGAAAGCAGGGAAAGGATTTCCTTGGGATGACCCCGTGCAGGGGAGCTGCAGCACAGAGTCCTCTTTGTGCTCGGCCTTTCCCAGCACTCCACGATCCACGGCTCGAGCGGCGGCTCCACAAAGGAGCACAGAAATCCAACAATTCCCTTTCTGTGCTCACAAACAGCACAGTTATTTTTGGCTTCCTCCAGCCTCTCATCCTCTTTGTAGAGTCCCCAAAAAACTGGGACTGCATCCATGGGCTGCCTGTTTTGAGAGGCTGCGGGAGCTGAGCCAGCTTGGCAGCCTGGACACATCCCAAAATCATCCAAAGGCTGTCGGATACTGCTGGATCTGCCCTAAAGTCGGGCATCGCCTTTCTCAAACCCCTTCTGGCTCTCCCTCAGGATGGCACACGGTTTTTATCCTGATTTTCTGAAGGCAGCACCCTCCAGGGAGGGATAAGAAGTATCTTTGCCCAGATGGGAAGATCACAACAAGCAGGATCAGAGTCTGTTCCTAAGGAGCTGTGAAAAACTCAAGAGCTGTGATTCCAAAAAACTTTAGTGGAAAGGGACAAGTGACCCCCATCCGCCCAGGAATTCTGAGGTGGAGAATTAATGAGCCTGGCCCTGGGAATTGTATCCCTCAGCTGTGGAAACTTACTGGAGTTTCAATAGTGGCTCAATTCCCAGGATCTGCTGCATTATGAGATTGAGGAACTCCTCAGGATCTGGAAAGTGAGAGGAAAGGATGGATCAGACCATGCCAGGAACTGCCTTGTCCCACTGCATCCAAGAGCTGCCAGGTAAACATGAGCCAGGGTTCCAGGGGCCTGGAATTTTCTCTTCAGGTTCGGGGACAATTGGGATAAAGGCTGAGAGCACGTGGCTAAGGAGCAAATCCCAAAGGGGAACATGGGAAAGGCCAAGCAGCCTTCAGAGACTGCACTTCCATGGAATTCCAGGATGGTTTGGGTGGGAAAGGACCTTCAAGATCATGGAATTACAGCCATTGCTATGGAAGGGATGCCTTCTGCTGTGCCACGTTGCTCCAAGCCTCATACAACCTGGACTTGGACAATTCCAGGGATGGGGCAGCCACAGCTTCTCTGGGAATTCCATTCCAGCTCCTCACCACCCTCACAAGGAAGAATTCCTTCCCAAAATCCCATCTAACCCTGCCCTCTGGCAGTGGGAAGCCCTTCTCTGTGTCCTGTCCCTCCATCCCTTGTGCAAAGTCCCTCTCCAGCTCTCCTAGGCACTGGAAGGGGCTCTGAGGGTACAGAGAGATTTAAAAGCTGAAAGAATCCTACAAGTGAATTTTTACACCAATTAACATCTGCACCCAATTAAAGCACATTCCCGGGAGAAGCACAAAGGGAAGTTGCCAGCTGGGGCCTGGATGAGGCAAAACACAGGGAAGCAGCTGGGGAAAGGCCCCAGGGAGCTCCTTACCTTTCTCAGCGTTGGTGAAGCTGGAGCACTGGCCCTTGTCCGTGAGCTGCTCCCGGAGGTGCATCACACTGCTGGCCCTAACAAAGCCAGTCCTGGGAACAACAACCAGCTGCAGGTGAGGGAAATCATGGAATGGCTGGGCTTGGAAGGGATCTTCAACTTCATCCAGTTCAACCCCATGCCATGGGCAGGGATGCCACCAATGAGACCAGGTTGCTCCAAGCCCCACCCAGCCTGGCTTGGGACACTTCCAGGGTTGGGGCAGCCACAGATTCTCTGGGAATTCCATTCCAGGCCCTCACCACCCTCACACAGAAAATTCCTTCCCATCTCAATCCATGCTCTGTCAATTTAAAACCATTCCTCCTTGTCCTGAACACCTTTGGATGTGGCTGCCAGGTTTCCCTCAGTGCCAGGTACCACCTTTAAGGCAGCAGGGAAGGAATGAAGGCAAATGGGACAACTTCCAGCATTCCCTACACTCACCTACGGAGGGGATTGACAATCTCATCCCGCAGAATTCCCTGGACATTCCTGTCACACAGTGGGAAGGGCATGAAGAGCATGGAGTCCAGCACGGAGGTACAGGAGAAGAGGCTGTGGGAAGAGTGGGATGGGTTTGAGTTTGAGGGCTTGGAAACAACAGCTGGAACCAAAATGTGGTGGCTGGTGATAGTCAATGGCTTTGATGCCCAACAATCCATGCATGGAATTACAGGGAGGTGAGGGAAGCACATCTGCACAGTGAGGCACATCTGGAATGATGAACACTGGGATAAAGCAAGGGAACGGCTCAGGGAGAAGGAAATTCCTACTTTGCAGCCAAAACTGCTCAGGGAAGGGCACCACTGAGGTCTTTTTCCTCTCCAAGCAGGGAAGTTGGGACCTCCTGGGTGGGTTCTTTGGAATGATTCCAGCCAGAACTTCCAGGGACAGAGTCAGCACAGTCCAAATCCGGAAAACTACAAGCTCTCAGCACCCTGAATGACAGACACAGGGGTACCGGGGGTCTTCAGGACTGAAAAACCTGCTGGATTTGGGAAGGAGATCAAAAAGCAGCCTGGAGGTTACATCCTGCTCTACACCAGGTAAACTTCCAGCGATCTTGGAAATCCAGGGAAGTGCTGCAATTTGGGGCTTAGCTTAATTAAAAAGCCATTCATTTAAGGAGCCTGCGCCACCCAAGCAAGTCCTTACCTGAAGAGAGCTACATCCATATAGCAGGAATTACAATGGCCTTGGATGCCCTTCATCCGCCCTTGGAGAACACGGACTGCTGCCTCATTCCTGAGGGGAGGAAAACTCTCTGGACCCTCTGGAAGAATTTCTTGTCCTCCTGCAAGAAAAGGAATTGCCTTCACCTTCTCATCTGGGTCAACTCTGCCCTTCCTTGATGACTCAAAACCCTGAGGTGAGTCTACAACTCTCAGACCTAAGGTGGCTTCTCAATCCAGCTTTTCATGAATCCCAATCTTTCAGACTTGAGGGATATTCCCTAAGGAATCATTTAGGTTGGAAAAGACCTCTAGGATTGAGTCCAGCTGTTAATCCAGCCAAAGATGTGGTGTGGGACAAACACCAAAAACCAAGATTCGAAGGAAGGGAAGAAACTCTGCCCACGGGGTTTTTCCACATCCCTTCCCCAGCACAGCCCTGTTTTCCTGCTTCCCAGAGGACTCACTGTAATCCCTGAGGGAGAGATCAGAGTTGGGAAAGCTCTGGAAGCGCACGTCGGGCTGGCAGGAATTCAGCCTCACGAAGAGGCCGCGCTTCGGGGCGCAGTGGAAGTAGGACTTGCCCAGCCACTCTCCAGCTGTGACCCCTTTGTCTTCATCCTGGGAAAACAGCACCAGAGACGAGCCTGAGAGTGGGATTTATGGAATTATGGTTGGAAAAGAGGTCTGAGATCCAGTCTAGCTATGCAATGATGCTGAGGCCGCCATGAGATCCGTGTCACCAAGTGCCACATCCACAGGGATGGGGACCTCACCCCTACCCTGGGCAGGTGTGCTAGGGCTGGACAACTCCATCCATAAAGGATTTTTCCCAATATCCAACCTAAACACCCACTGGAGCAGTTTGAGGCTGTTTCCTGTTGTTCTGTCCCTTGTTCCCTAGGAGCAGAGCCCAACTCCCACCCTCCTGTTAGGGAATTGTAGGGATCCAGATGGTTCTCCCTGAGCCTCCATTTCTCCAGGATGAGCCCTCCCAGCTGCTCCTGGTGCTCCAGACCCTTCCCATCTCTATTCCAGCCCCTCAATATCCTGTACCTGGGGATCCCAAAATTCCACCCTCCATATTCAGCCACTGCCACCAGCACTCCCAGGCCCTTCCCAGCATTCCAGCCTCACCAGTTCAACTCCAGCCATTTTGTCCTTGATTTGGGGCAGGAAGCCCAACCAGCGGATGATTCCTGAAACTTGATTCCCTTTGTCCAAGGTAATCTGGACCATGGAATTCACTCCCAGGGGTGAATTTCCACCTTCCCCTTCCTCGCTGCTCTCGCTGATCTCTCGTTTCACTGGGTTTGGTTTTCCAAAGCCCACGTCGGGGTTGAACGTTGGGAAAAAACCTGATGGGCAACACAAAATGTCAGGAGAGCTGGGATCCTCTGGATCTAATTCCAGGTCTATTTTGGAAATTCCAGGCTACACACACAAGCAAGAAGCTGAGCACCAGGGACACAAGGTGTAATTCCCAGTGTGTCCAAGCTGGTTTGTCAGGATGAGAGGGAATGATCCTGCTCCCTGTTTCCCTGCTCAAAGCTTCACATTCCAACCTCTCACTGGCCCTGGAGCTAATCCAGCCCTTCCCAGGCTACTGGAATGGCAGCAGGGGGGTTATTTCCTAAATTTTCCTGCTAATTTCTTGTCTTGTTTAACAATTCCCACCATTGCTGCTGGTACCTGAGCCTTTCCCACCAGGATGAAGCTCCTGCTCCATCTTTTACAGGTGAATTAAAGACTTTTTAACCAGTGGTGCCTCTTCCCTGAGGGAATTCTCTGCTACCATCAGCCTCTCCTTCCTGACGAATGGGATTCAGCTTTAGCTTTGTGTGGAACTTGAGATTTTTCCGTAAATCCTGGTCCATTAAGACAAGCTGTAGGTTTTATTGGAATTTCAGCTCCTCAGTACCCTGCAGAGAGGGAATAAATTCCAAATTCCCCCAGAAGGGGATCAGGAGAGACACATCCAAAGATCACCTACTTTGCAAGCTCTCCTTCACAACAGAATCCATGGGGATTTCCCTGAAAATGTCAGTCGTTCCTTCTTCTTCCTGAAAGGAGTGAAAAATCCATCAGCTAGGGAAAAACCCATCAGCAAAACATTGGAATATGAAGGATTTTTTTTTTTTAAAGAAGCCAGGAAAGTTTGCACAGAACATCACATCCCTTTTGGATATTCCTTCTACTTCTCTTTCATGTCCAACCATAATGTGATTTTTTTCCTTTAAAATCCCAAGAAAAACCCATGGAAAAGCTGCTCTTACCGGGCAAACCTTCACGAACCACTGGCTCCCTTCCCTGTAAACTGCCATGGCAATTCCTTTGGTGGGGATCTCATCCACGAGGAAGCTGACGGCGTCTCCCACTTTCACGGGCACCACCTCCTCCGTGTCCTGTTTTCCCGGCTTCTGCTTCCCATAGTCGTTGACTGATGTGGGAATAAACTGGATTCTGCTGAAGGGCAGGAAGATCCCACAGTTCCTCTTGCACTTGAAGTACTCGGTGCCGTGGTAGGACCCGTCGCTTCTCCCTCTGTTTTCCCCCTCTCCCTGAAAACACGCCAGGAAGGGATGTCACACACAGAAATTCCATGGAAAAAACGAGGAATTCGCTGCTTTGGGCCCCCGCTTACCTGCAATTCCACCCCGAAAAACACCGGAGTCAGCACAGCCAAGCTGGGCTTGTAGATGCTCCCGATGTAGCGCACGACTCCCGGGAAATATTCCCTCTCCACCTCCACCATTACATTTTGACCCGGCACGGCTCGGAGAGCTCCTTCCAGGCTCAGCCTCTCCAGGAAAAAATCCAAGCGCTCGCTGTGGCTCCCGATGGCCAGGAGGAATCCGGCAGCCTCCTGGCGCACGGGCTGCAGGATTTCCAGGTTGATGGTGACCGTGGAGCTGTCGTCCAGCATGACGACCTTCAGGAAGCAAGCCGGAGGCCCATCCTCGGAAAAATTCCGCAGGTAGCTCCTCTCGCTGCAGAAGCACAAGTTCCCAGCTTGGAAGTACTTGCTTCCATAGGCACAGTCCTCTGTCAGGATGTAGAAACAATTCCTGTCCGCTGCTGGAGGCGGGAGGTTGGACATGGCAGATTCCCCTGGGTTGGGAGAGTCACAGCAATGGAGATTTGTGAGCGTTGGCGAAGAATTCCCGAAGGATCCGGGGTTGGAAGAGGTTTTGGATCCAACCCCGCGCTCAAAGCCTCGCCCAGCTGAGTTTGAGCGTCTCCCAGAGCTTCCCTGCTCCCCTTTTTCCAGGTGTTTAATCACCCTGGTGGTGATTCAGAATTCCATCTAACCCGGTTTCCCACATTCCTGCTCACCCCTGCTCCCTCACTGTGTTTCCATGGGAAAAGTCCAGCTCTGCCTTCTCCACTAAACCCTCCCAGGATGAGGCTGTACAGGAAAAAAAAAAAAAAACAAAAAAAACATGGAATGGTTTGGGTTGGCAGGTTTGGGTTTGGAGGAACCTTAAAGATCATCTCATTCCACGGGCAGGGACATCTTCCCCTATCCCAGAGTGCTCCAAGCTCCATCCAACCACACCTGGAATAATTCCAGGGATGGAAAGGCTGCTCCAGCTGGTCCAACCTGTTCTGACACTGTCCAGCCTCATTAAATTCCACATTTTCTTTCCTTACTCACTGGAGTGAGGCAAAGGATCAATCCTGCCTTTTAAAATTCCTTGGAAAAGGGATTCCCGCTCCTCTGGTGTCCTACAGCTAATGAATATTCATTAATATTTTGAATATTCATTCAAAACATATGCAAATCACCTGCTGAGGTACCAGAGATCTCCAGCTTTCCTAGCAAATATTTATTTATTATATAATTTATATTAAAAGAAATGAAAGCATTTGGAAGCAGGAATATATTTTGGTGCTTATTTTTTAGTTCAATTCCGACAAGTGAAAATTCTTGTTAAAATTCCACTAGGTGGAATTCCAGTTAAATTCCACTGGTGACATTCTAATATTTAAATTCCAGCGATAATTAAAATTCAGCCATTGAATTCCACTTTTTATCCTCCTCCATCTTCTCCTTCGATGGAAAATCAGGATCCAAAATTTTTGTTTCAACATGAAGAAAGGGCGAATAAAAAAAAAATTTAAAAAGCCATTTTCCTCACTAAAAGCCCAAAATAAATTGACTTTTCTCATGAAATTCCCAATAATAAACTACTTAATTAACCAAAACCCCAAGAATAATTTTTCTCATAAAAATAACCAAGAACAAACGTTCCTCATCAAGGCCATTTTCCTCATGAAAGCTCCAGAATAAACCACTTCCCTCATCAAAACCACATAAATAAACCATTTTCCTCGTAAAAAGCAAAAAATAAACACATTTGTCTCACAAAACCGGCAAGACTAAACAATTTTCCTCATCAAAAAAGCAAGAATAAACCATTTTATTAATCAAACCCCAAGAATAAACAATTTTCTTCATCATAACCCTCCAAGAATAAATAATTTTCCTCATAAAAAACCCACAAAGAAATAATTTTCTTCCTTAAAAGCCAAAAAATTAACTTTTTTTTTTCCTCAAGAAAAACGTAAAAATAAACCACGTTCCTCATCAAAAACTATGAATAAATCATGTTCCTCATTTTCAAAAAAAACCAAAAGTAATTTCCTTTCCTCATCAAAATGCCGGACTAGACCCTTTTTGTCATTAAAAAAAAACAAAAAAAAAAAACCCAGAGAATAAACAGTTTTATTCGCCAAACCCCAAGAATAAATAGCTCCTCTCACCAAAATAAACAAGAATAAACTAATTTCCTCACCAAAACCGCCAAATAAACCATTTTCCTCGCGGAAACACAGCAATAAACCCCTTTCCTCATCAAAACCCAAGTGTAACCCGGGTATTTAAAGCAGAATATTCCCAATTTCCCCCGATTTATGGGAATAAATCCCATAAATCCCAGGGCTCCGAGCGGGGCTTGGCCCCGACCCCTCCCCCCTCCCCTCACCGTCTCCGCTGCCGCTCCGGCCCCGGCACTTCCGCGTCCGAGCGCGCGCGCGGCCCCACAGCCAATAGGAAGCGGCGGGGGGAGGCGGGCGACCAATAGGAGTGAGGGGGCGGGGCCACAAGGCGGCGAGGGGGCGTGGCTCCGCAGCGGGCCCCGCCCCCTGTCGGCCGGCCTTTGGGGGAAGGCGGGAAGTGCGTGAGGGGCGGCGGGCGGGGGGTGTTTCCATGGACCCAAATCCCTTGGAATTCGCGTGTGTTTCCATGGACCCAAAGCCCTGTGGATCCCTGAATCTGCATCCCCATGGACCCAAGTCCTTGTGTATCCAGGGTGTGTGTCCCCATGGACCCAAATCCCAATGGATTCACATGTGTTTCCATGGACCCAAATCCCTGTGGATTCACGTGTGTTTCCACAGTCCCAAAGCCCTACGGATCCTGGAGTGTGTGTTCCCATGGACCCAAATCCCTATGGACTCGTGTGTATTATAATGGACCCAAATTCTAATGGGTCTTTCCATGGGCCTAAATCCCTGCGGATTCACGTGTGTTTCCACGATCCCAAAGCCCTGTGGATCCCTGAATCTGCATCCCCATGGACCCAAGTCCCTTTGTATCCAGGGGGTGTGTGCCCATGGACCCAATCCCAATGGATTCACATGTGTTTCCATGGACCCAAATCCCTGTGGATTTGCGTGTGTTTCCATAGACCAAATCCCTATGGATCCCTGAATCTGCATCCCCATGGACCCAAATTCTAGTGGGTTCACATGTGTTTTCATGGACCCAAATCCCTTGGAATCCGCGTGTGTTTCCATGGTCTCAAAGCCCTATGGATCCTGGAGTGTGTGTTCTCATGGACCCAAATCCCTATGGACTCGTGTGTATTATAATGGACCCAAATTCTAATGGGTCTTTCCATGGGCCTAAATCCCTGCGGATTCACATGTGTTTCCATGGACCCAAAGCCCTGTGGATCCCTGAATCTGCGTCCCCATGGACCCAAGTCCTTGTGTATCCAGGGTGTGTGTCTCCATGGACCCAAATCCCAATGGATTCACATGTGTTTCCATGGACCCAAATTCCTATGGATTCACATGTGTCCCCATGGTGCCATGTCCTTATGGATCTGTGTGTGTATTCCCATGGGCCCAAATCCCTATGTATCCATGAGTTTGTGTTCCCATGGACCCAAATCCCTATGGATCTGTGAATTTGTGTCCCCATGGACCCATGTACCTATGGATCTGTGTGTATTTCCCGATGGACCCAAATCCCCACGGATTTGTGTGCGTCCTAGTGGACCCAAATCCTAATGGATTCATATGTGTTTCCATCATCCCATGTCCTGTGTCCTTATAGATCCATGTGTGTGTCTCCATGGACCTAAATCCCTATGGATCCGTGAATTTGTGCCCCCATGGACCCGTGTGTGTCCCCATGGCATGGCCCTGTGATCCTGCATCCCCATAGCTGTGTGTCCCCAGAGCCCTCTGTCCCCATGGCCCTGTGTCCCCACAACCTTGTACCCATTGTCCCTCTGTCCCTCTGCCTTTTGTCCTTCCTGGGTGGCCCTGCACACCCCCAAGTGTCCCCACTGCTGCTGGGACAAGGGTGACACACTGGATCTGGGACTACCAAGCCACCTCCTGGGGGATATCACCCAGCCTGGGGACACGGAGGTGGCACCAGAGCAGGGAGGGGACACCAGGTCACAGCAGCAAGGTATAAATATTGGCTAAATAGATTTATTTTCATACAAAGAATACACAGGTCCCCCCTGCTGGGACACCCCAACCCTGGGGGACACCCCAAGATGTCCCCAGCCACCGCCGGGCTGGCCACCACCTCAGCTTTACCGGTAGGATCTGTCCCCTTGCCCAGAGTTTGGTGACAACTCTGGGTCACCTTGGGGACATCCCTGTCCCCTCTGGGGCCACCTTGCTGCCTGTATTTACCAGATGCCTACTCAGGGCACCCTGTCACAGGCCACTCTGCCTTGTGGGACAGCCCCAGACGTGGTCCCCTGCTCCCTTGGTCCCATGCTGGGACATGTCTGGACATTTTGGGGTCCCCCCTTGTGCCCTAATACTGTGGCTGGTACAGACACTCCCTCCCCCCACGCCATATGTACACGCTGGATAAAAGAAGAAAATACAGGTATTTATAGCGGGGGAGCAAAATACCCCCCCCACACCCCCCCCAAAAGTGTCCCCTGTGTCCCCATCCTGGTGCCTCACCACCAGCCAGTCCTGACACCTGTGCCCAGGATGGAGGTGGCTGGTCCTGCCCCATCCTGGGCCAGCTGGACCCCTGTGCCTCAGTTTTCCCATCGGTCATGGGGCTGCCATGGGGTGATGGGACATTGAGAACGTTGGGTGAGGAAGAGCCACTGTGGCCACCTTGTGAGGATAAGGATGTGGCCACGAGCCCCAGGGAACATGGGATGAAGCTGGAGGCACCTGGGATTGAAGCCAGAGTGTCCCACCTCCTGCCTCACCCCCATCACAGGCACAGCTACCCAAGATGCCCTTTCATCCCCGAATTTGTCACGCTGCTGTCACCCATCTCTGGGCGTGGTGGGAGGTCTGGATGTGGCCACCCCACCTCCCTCTGTGGCAGGAGAGGAGGTGGCTGGGGGAGCTCCTCAGCTCGAGTCCCTCCAGCTCAGCTGCGTTTGGTGACCATCTGCCGGTCCCTCTTCTTCTTCTCCATCAACCTGGTGGGGAGCAGGGTGGTGACCTTAGGGACCCTCCCCAAGAGGGACCTCCCAAAGCCACGGTGGGGGACAACTCACTTGCGGTTGCGGACTTCAGTGAGCTCCATGAGCCTCTCCTGGGCTGCCCGGAGCTCATCCAGGCGCTGCTGGTAGCGGGAATCGCAGCCGTTGGTGCGCTCGTAGCTGGAGACCTGGCTGGAGAGCTCGCTGGCACGGTCCCGGAGCTGCTGGATGGACGAGTAGAGGTTCTCCTCATCTTCCTCCTGCTCCAAAACAAGCGTGTGAGGCTGGTGTGGTGGGCAGGACACCCCAAAGAGTTGGTTCCCCTTGTTCCAGGTTTCCCAAGCCGCCTGGGCCACCTGCCTTGGCGTTGATGATTTCGATGTGGATGAGGAGGGAGGCGAGCTCCAGGTCCTCGGTGTAGCTGTTCTTCAAAGGCACCGACCGGTAGCCTGGACACAACATCACAACAGGAGCTCAGCAAGATCCAAGCCCCTCACCATGGCCAGGACCCCAGGGAGATAATGATGATGATTGCAGGGGTTTGCACTAAAAGACCTTTAGAGGTCCATTTCAACCCAAACCCTTCTATGACTCCATGACTTAATGATGGAGGTCATGATGATGATGATGACAATGCAGGGGAGCTGGACTCAATGACTTTTAGAGGTCCCTTCCAACCCAAACCCTTCTATTATTCCATGATCTATGACGGAGATGATGAAGATGATGGTTCAAGGAGATTTGGACTGGATGACCTCTAAAAGCCCCTTCCAACCCAAAGCCTTCAATGATTCCATGATCTATGACAGAGATGGTGAAGATGGTGGTTCAAGGAGATTTGGACTGGATGACCTTTAAAAGCCCCTTCCAACCCAAACCCTTCTATGATTCCATGACTCAGTGACGGAGATCACGATGATGACAATTGCAGGAGGGTTGCACTAGAAGAACTTTAAAGGTCCCTTCCAACCCAAACCCCTTTCATGACTCCATGACTTAATCATGGAGATCATGGTGATGGTAATGATGGAGATAATGATGATTGCAGGGGGGTTGGACAAGATGACCTTTAAAAGCCCCATCCAACCCAAACCCTTCTGTGATTCCATGACTATGATGGGGATGATGACAATGATGATGATGATGGAAAGACCATACCTGTTTTGAGGCCCTTGACGGGGAAGGTGGCTTGTGCCAAGAAGTTGGGGTCACTGAACATGTCCTCCTCATACACCACGAAGCGGAGGAAGGCAAACTCAGGGTTGTTGATGTCGAAGACGAACTGCTTGAAGAGCCAGACGGGGTTGAAGCCATTGTCGGCTGTGGGAGAGAGCACAAAACCCGGCCCCATCACCCACATGTCCTCTCAAGAGGACTACAGAGGGCAGAGTCAGGGGTGTCCCTAAGGACAAAGAATACACAGGTCCCCCCTGCTGGGACACCCCAACCCTGGGGGACACCCTAGGTGTCACATCACCCGTGTGGTCTCTCACCTACGACATCCGTCTTGTTCTTGCTGTTGTCATACTCGGAGCCGCAAACCTCCACCTCCACGAAGGGGCACACGATGCTCCTCCCATTCTTGGGCAGGTGCCGGGCACCGAGGATCTGTGGGAGAAAGGGGAGGAAGAAGAGGGTGAGGTCTGGCCACACTGGATGGAGAAGACCTCCCAAGAGTAACAAGCTCCATAGAGCAAATATGTAGCAAATATGTAGCTGGAAGAGGTAAAAACCACCCCTGGTTGACCCAAAAATAAGGAAGGCGTTCCCATCTTGATGGTGACCACCTCAAGGTGGTCTTGCTGTCCTTGCACACTTGCCTGCAGCTGGACTGTGATGGGCTCCACAATCTTCAGGCTGTTCTTGTCAAAGGGGTCAAAGGTCTCGTCCCTCATGATGTCCGGCTGTAGGACGTAGCCGCTGCGGCCACCGAGCATGAAGAGCGCCTGGTTCAGCTGCATTGGTTTGTCTGTGGCCGTGGGGACAGAGCAGATCTGAGCGTGGGGCTCAGGGACCTCCCCAAGGTCCTTGGTTATAAGGTTCTACCCTGCAAACCCAACTAAGAGGCCCCAGCTGTGATTGGAGGAGGGATGCAGCCGAATTTTGCATGAATCACCCAAGGATTGTATGGAGATATCCCCACTGGGATGAGGACAAAGGCTTGAGAGCATCCAAACCACTCTTGTCCCCACCAGGATAAGGACAAAGCTTGGAGAGATCTTTCAAACCACCCCCTGCATCCCCATGAGGATGAGACACAGGTTGGAGAGCATCCAAACCACCTCCTGTGTCTCCATCAGGATGAGGACAAAGCTTGGAGAGATCATCCAAACCACCTCCTCTATCCCTATCAGGATGAGGACAAAGCTTGGAAAGATCATCTAAACCACCTCCTGTGTTCGCATCAGGATGAGGAAAAGGCTGAAGAGCATCCAAACCACTTCTGTCCCCATGAGGATGGAGACAAAGGTTGGAGATATCACCCAAACCACCTCCAACAAGACAACCCAGGGCAGAAGCATTGGGAATGCGAATTTTGAGACAACCTTCAGGGATGAGCCCAACAACAACCCCAGGAGCAGGATTTACCGGGCGTCTGGAAGTTGAGGGCCACGAGTTGGCTCCCACAGATCCACATGGGCAGTGGGTCATAGTTGGAGGAGTCCAGGCGCTGTCCTTTGGGGTAGATGCGGCTCAGCTGGCGGCGGTTGTACTGCAGGAACTTCTTGCCCTTGCTGCGGTTGGCGTATTTCTCCGCCTTGGTCTCCGGGAAGGAGGACATATCCCGGTAACACGCCTTGTCCGTGCCAATCTCTGCAAGCACCAAGTGGCCATCAGGGAAGGAATGAGACCTGGATAGTTCTTCCCACCTGTCTCTTTCCACGCTTCATCCCTTTATCCCACTTCTCCAGGACTTACTGTCCTCATCGAACGGCACTGGCCGGCAATACACGACCAGCTCCGAGAGCTCCAGGGCGATCTTCTTCCTCCGCTCCATGATCTTCCCCTCTTGCATCTGCACCAGGAAAAAACAGGAGCTGCAAGTCGTCCCCCAGACTCTTCCTTTGGAGATTATTAGAAACAATCTCCAAGAGAAAGGGACCATCCAGCCCCATCCTCTGCATCCCCTCACCCTGGCGTCGGCGTTCTGCGTGGCCTCTCGGATCTTGGCCACCCACTCGCTGAGTTCCTCCTGCGTGTCTGCGGCCACATCCAGCGACTGGGCTGCGTGGGACATCTGCTGGGAATGGATGGTGAAGACAAATGGTTTGGAGCTCCTCCCGTCTTTGGAGATAACTATAAGGACATCAGAGGGGGGCTTTACTTGAAGACATTCCCAACGGATGGCTCTGTGGAGCAAACGAAACCTCAGCGGTCCCGCTCCCGGGCCCCCACCAGCCCCTCCTGGCACCCCACCATCCATCAGGATCCTCCTCCTGTGAGGATCCCATTTTTTTTCCAGTTTGTGGCTTCAGCTTTCCATGCTGAAACATGCCCTTGGAATCAAGGGAAAATGTCCCCTGAATCATCTGGACATCCCAATTCCTCCAAATTCCCCCCAAATCCATAAGTAGGGACACTCACCGACGTGGCAGGACGGGACATCAATGAAGCCCTTCAGGAAGTTCCCCAGGGGGCTGTTTTCTGATGACTGCAAGAGAGGAAGGAAGAGATAAAATGGGGGAGGCTTGTGGGTTACAGGCAGCCACCACCCAACCCTCCGAATTGGACAAATCTGAAGAAAAGAAGGGAAAAAACATCAGGAGCATCACTCCAAGAGCTGGGTTGGAGTAGGACCAGGAGCATCCCCCAGCCTCTGAATAAGGGTCTGGGCTGGTACAGGGCTGGGAGCATCCCCCAGATTCTGGATAAAGGTCTGGGTTGGAGAAGGACCAAGAGCATCCCCTGACTCTGTGGGACCAGGAGCACTGCCCAGATTCTGGATAAGAGTCTGCGCTGGCGCAAGGCTGGGAGCATCCTCCAGTTTCCAGGAAAGGATCCAAGCTGGAGTGTGGCCAAGATTATCACCCAGCCTCCAGACAGAGATCAGGGCTGGAACAGGACTGGGAGCATCCTCTAGCTTCTAATAAATTGTCTAAGTGGGAGTGGGGCCAAGAACATCCCTCAGCCTCCAGATGAGAATCTGGACAGGAGCAGCAGCACGAGCATCCCCCAGCCTCATGGTAAGGGTCTGGGCTGGAGAGGACCAGGAGCATTCCTCAGCCATTGGATGAGGATCTGGGCTTGTACAAGACTTGGAATACCCTGCAGCTTCCAGAAAAGGGTCCAAGCTGGAGCGGGGCTGGGAGCATCCCACAGCCTCTGGATAAAGATATGGGCTGGAACAGAACCAGGAGCATTTCCCAACTCCCAGAAATAGGTCCAAGTTGGAGTAGAGCCAGGAACGTTCCTCAGCCTCTGGATAAGGGCCTAGGCCGGAGCAGGATCGTGAGCATCTCCCAGCCTCAGGATAAGGGTCTGGATTTGGTCAAGGCTCTTGGGAGCCTCCATTGTCCTTGCTCCCAGGATCCCGGGGAGGTGGCACTCACAGCCTCATCCTGCTCCTGCGCCTGGGTGCCGACGATCTCCTCCACGTAGTTGGCTGGGAACCAGAGCTGCTTCTTGCCCCCGTAGTCCCCCCGCCACCTGCAAGGGGTGAGAGGATCAAGGCGAGCGGACAGATTTTGGGGAGGGGGGGACAGGGCTGTCCCTGCTGCATGCGGTGCCAGGGGGTGGTTGGAGAAAGGGTGGGGGGACAAAGAAGGAGGTTGAGTTAAAACCCACTGTGGGAAATACCCGGGGTGTCCCCTCCATCTCCCGCCCACGGTGACAGCCAAGTGACCGCCCTCACCAGCCGCCGTCCTGCTTGTCCACGTTGTGGATGATGGCCTGCTTGCAGAATGACAGCTCGTCCTCCCGTTGTGCTTTGTAGTCGTACAGAGCCTTCACCGTACACTGGGGACACCGGGAAGAGGGACAAGGGTGTCACCACCCAGCACCTGGTGCCCCACTCAGCCCAGCCCCTCGAGCCCCCATAGTGGAGTGTGGGGGATCCTGACCCCAAATCATGGCATCACAGAATGTTAAGGGGTTGGAATAGACTTTAAAGGTCATCACATTCCAACCCATCCCACCATGGGCAGAGACACTTTCCACTAGATGCTCCAAGCTCTTGTCCAACCTGGCCTTGGGTACTTCCAGGGATGGGGCATCCACAACTTCTCTATTCTGCCATCTCACCACCCTCACAGTAAAAAAATTCTTCCTAATACCTAACCTGAATTTCCTCCATTTTGTATCCATTGCACCTTGACCTATCTGCAGTTCCTGACAAAAAGTTCCTCTCCAGCTTCCAAATTGCTCACGGCAGTGGGATGGGTTAGAGGGGACAGGAGGGCTGGAGGTGCCTGTGGTCTTGCAAGATCACCACATTCAGAGCAGATCAGGTTCCTTTTTTTGGAATTCCCAGTGGGTTCTCCTGGTGCACTGAAGGGTTAATCCTCTGATATTACCACATTCCCTGGAAAAAACCCCTCTGGGTTAAGTTTTCCTGTGTGTGGTCTTACCTAGCTTCAAAGGGACCATTAAGGCACCAGCAGTGCTGGGCCATGGGATTGTAGGATCACGGGAAAGGAACCTTAAGGCTCCAGTCCAGCCTCTTCCATGGTCAACTCCAAGATATGTCCAGTTGCCAAAACCCCCAAGGGTGGAGACTGGGTCAACTCCAAGAACAATCAAGTCCCAAAAACCTCTGAGGATGCACCACGTGGGAACTGACCCTAGACCTGCTTTTTAGGGGTTCCTGCTTTTTTAGGGGTTGTTTCAGCAAACAAAGGAATTTCCTTGCTGTTGGGGCAAACTTCTGCCAGGACCCTGCTCCAGGCTGGGGTCTTTCCAGCCCTGTCCCCCACCACACTTTGACAGTGTTGTCACTGGAGCTCGGACTGTCCCCAAGTGATGGTGATGGTGGCTGGGTCCAGCTCCAGCATCACTTGAGGGTCAAAGAAATGGAGCGCAACTCAACCATTTCTCTGGTCAGCGGTGCTGAGAGTTGTGGATCTGGGGAGGGACCACCCAGGAACCCCAGCACTCAAATTGCCATATCCCACCACCCACCACCTCCCCAGGACACCAGCTTGGCCCCTTACCCTGGCCATTGGCATCTTGTTGGCCTCTACGTAGAAGTGGGGGGTCCGCACCTCATACAGGGCTCCATAGTCCAGTTCCTGCAAGGAGAAATACCTGAGGGGGTCACCTGGGCGTGGGCAGGGGCTACGAGGGGATGAGAAGAGGCTGAGTGGGATCTAATATCCCCTTGCAAATTGTTGGAAAAGGGAATTATGGGCGCGTTTTAATGCTGGGTGATGACAGTGGAATGAGCTTGGCCGGTTCTGGTTGGGCTCTAATCAAAGTTCTGAAGATGGTGGAGCTGAGGATGGGGTTTGGTTGCCTGTGGCACAGAACCCCCACCATCCCCACTGCTGGGAGAACTCACAGTGGTGCCCATCTTCTCCAGGGTCTCCTCGTTGATGGGGTAGCGCAGCTTCATCTTGCGGTACAGCGGGTGCTTCTCGTAGTAGCTGATGAGGTCCACGAGGCTCTCGAACTCGGCTGAGCTGCCCAGCATGAAGAGCCGCCCTTCCTGCTGGATGCGGCAGTGCTTGATCTTCCCCTCCGCCCTGGGGCCAGGAGAGACAGGAGTGAGATGGGTGAGGGGTGGCCGAATCCTGGCTCCATGATGGGGATGGGCAGGAGGTGATGCTTGGGGATGCCACCAAAGGTGACCACCCCGAGGTTGTCATGGAGAGGGTTTCCCCTTCATGATACCATCATGTGTCCCACCGTGTCACCCACAGCAAACCCCTGCCACCTAGCTCGGGGTCACAACACACAAGTTATCACAAGTCCTCAGCTTGGCCAAGCCCAAGTGGCCTTGTGGTGGCCACACTCACCGGAAGGAGATGGCGTAGGAGTTGGGTTCGCTGCGCTTCCGCACCAGGAATGCTCCGTCCCGCGGGACCCGCATCAGCATGTGCTCGGCCTGGAGACGCGTTAAGCTGGCGTGGTACCACCTGCCCAGGGAGAACATGGAGACAGGGGGCTGGAATTGGCATCTCCACACCCTGATGGGGCTGGAGGAGTCTGGTGGACCCATTGGATCAAGGGGATGGGGATTGGAAGGATCCTCACTCTTTGCTCTCGTGGGCATTGGGTTGGGGGACGGGGTCGGTGAGGCGCATCTCAAACTCGTTGCAGCGCAGCGGCACCTCCCGGTAGTGGCAGATGAGGCTGTAGAGGCTGTCGAAGACCAGGTTGTCCGTCAGGTAGAACTTGGTGGCTCCGGCCTCCTGCCGTGAGTGGATCCGGCAGTGCTGCACCCGGCTGGACCTCCTGCCATGGGGGTGGGAGAAAGCCAAGTCAATCTGGGTCCACATCTCCACCATCCCACACTTTGGGGTCTACGAGCTGCACAAAAAGGTGACATTTCCCCCAAAAAAGCCACTCCAGCTACCAAACCAGGCACTGACTGGAGGGTCACCCAGGGAGGGTGGGATCCTGCCTCCCTGATGGAGCTCCTACCAGAAGGAGAGGGTGTAGTCGCCCACGAAGGTCTCGCTCTCGCGCACCAGGAAGGTGCCGTCCTTGCCGCCCGTCTCGGTGCAGTACTCGTGCAGCAGCTTCTCTGCAATCTGTCGCCCGTCACGGCCACCCCCGAGCTTGCCGTGGAACCACTTCTCCGTGAAGTGCAGCTCGTTATTGTTGAACTCCTGCAAGTTCATCCCAAAGTGGGTGTTGTCACCCTGTGACCCTTCCCACGGAGCTGTCACCTCGCCCTGTGGGTGCGTCCTGCCCCTCACACACCTCCTTCTGCTCCACCTCCTCTTCATCCTCGTTGAACTGGTAGCGGGATGTCTCCTCTGAGTAGTAAATCTTGTTGCTTGTCAGGACAAAATAATGAGGGCTCCAGGTCTGGGAAGGAGGAAGAGCATCAGTGGGGTGAGGAAGAGGATGACACAGAGGGATGGAGCTTTGGGATGGGGTTTTTAATCCCTTTCTTCCCCCTCACAGCATCACAGTGGTCTAGGAGAGCCCACCCCAAACCCCAATGTCTGACAGATCCCACTCAGCCCCCGAGGCCCTCCCTTACGTGGTCGATGGGGTCTTCAAGGTAGAGAATTCCATTCTTGATGGAGTTGCTGATGTCGTTCTCTGAGTAACTGGCAGTGGAGACCTCCTCGTACAGGTTCCCTTCGACCAGTTTCTTGTGCTGGGGGACACCAAGGGAGGGGAGCTCAGTGGTGGCCATGGTGTCCTTGTCACCAGCCCAGCCCTCCCAGCCCTCAGGATCAACCTCCCACAGGTGTCTTCCCACCATCCCTTATTCTCCTTGACCATCTCTTGGTGTAGAACCCAACACAATCTGTGTCCCTCCTGCAAAGAGGGGTTTTGCCGGCTCCACACCTTGATTAGGATTTTCTTCTTGAGCTGGGTGGGCGAGGGCAACTCATCAGCATTGATGTCCACTGGCTTGGTGAGGAGCATGTCCCCAAAAACCTTCTTGAAGTGGCAGGCCATATTCCTCTGCTGGACGATGCTGCAGTGGTCTTCGATGGAGAGGATGATGGGGAACCTGGAGCAAGCAGGTGGGAAAGGTGGCCTCAGATGAAGGTGAGGGAGAGGTTCCCAGAATTCAGAGATCATTGGGAGAGCTGGGGCTTACTCAGAGGTGACGAAGGCGTGCTCCTTGATGGTGTGCAGCACATCCAGGAATTTGATCTTGGAGGTGAGCGTGTGGCCGTGGTAGATGATGGGGAGATCGTCCGGGCCATCCCAGCAATCCACTGAGAAGGAAAACACCTTGGTTAATTCATGTTTGCCACCAACTACGTGCTGGGAACCATTTTTTTGAGCACCCAGATGACAGGGAAAGACCCTCTGCCCTGGTGCCATGGGATGGGGGCAGGGAATGGTCTGTTTGATGGGACATGAGGGGTTCCAGCATCCCCGAGAAGGGCTGGTGGGACTCACACTCGATGCAGCGGCAGCCCATCCGCAGGCACCGGGCGTACGCCTCCAGGGAGGACTCACTGGAGAATTGGTCTCCTGTCAGATACCTGCAGAAGAGAGACAAGGATGACGGGATGCTCATGGATGTCCTTGAGGAACACCCGTGCGGTTCCTTACGTGTTGTGGGATGAGGAGATCCAGTACTGGGACAAGGGGTGGTTCATCTCTTCAGGCACCACACGCTCATACTTAGCATCCATCACCATGTTTTCCTTGGAGAAGAGGTATGTGAGGAACTGGGGGGGGGGGAGAAACGGAGAGGTCAGAGCCTGATGGTGCCGGGGAGATCCCTGTGGGAATACAATGTGGGGCCACCCACCTCATCCAGCTGGAAGGAGGGATCCGACGCTTCGTTGGAGCTCTCCTTGAGGTAGGAGCACATGTAGTCCCGCACCACACCCACGTCACTGGCCCAGGATTCCTGGGATACAAACATGGCTGTTGTTAGTGGGGGAACTGGGCTGGAGCATCCCATGTGTGTTCCTTAGGCTGCAGAGTTCTCAGGGAAACCCCACCTTCTGGTCGTGCAGCAGGAACTTCTGGAAGTCGTAGAGGGACACTTGGCACAGCTCAGGGCGGTCCACATTCCTGGGACAAGGAGCAGCCACCAGTGAGGAGCAGGAGAAGGAATTGGGATAGAGCCCATGGCAGAGTTGAGGCCATCAGTGCCCATCTGCAGCTCAGCCCCATGACCTCCATTCCCACTCCAGTCCCTCCACCCTGTGACTGGGAGAGGCCAGAATGTGCAGCTTTGTCTGAGGATACTGGGAGGAGGGCAGGTTGACATGTCCCTGCATCCCTGGCAGCTGCCCCATCTCCCATCCCTGCTCCATCTTTGCTTCCATCCCAGCTCCCATCATTGCTCCCATCCCTTCTGCACCCATATTCCCATCCCCTCTCCCATCCCCTCTCCCATCCTTGCTCCCATCCCCTCTCTCATCCCCATTCCCATTCTCTGCTCTGCCCCACAGCCTGGCTGTATTTCTCACTCTATGGATCCAGCTCTTGGAATATTGATTGGGATGGGAGCTGGGAACTCACCGTAAGGGGAAAGAGAGCTCCAGCTGCTCAATGACCTGGAAGGCAGAGAAGGGGTCCAGGCTTAGCTGGAGGGGGACACATCCCACCAGGATGGGGACATTTCGGAGGCCAAACCATGGGTCTTACCGACTTCTGGGCATCAAACATCAGATTTTTGTAGAACTGGATGAAGTGGGAGAAAGTCATCTCATTCCTGGCTTCCACTTCCTGTGGGAGACGGGGCTGGATGAGAGTGGGGCCACTCCATCGGAACCAGGGACACCACGGTGGCCCCAGCCCATGTGGGGTGGGTTGAAGAGCATCTCCCTCATAGCTGGGGTGTCCAGAGGGTCCTTACCACGAGTTTATCCCGCAGGAATCTCATGTTGGGAACGCGGTAGTTGACCTGGGGCAGCATCGCCTTCAGGTCCTTCACCGTGATGCTGCCAGAGGGAAAACTGGAGTCAGGGTACTGCCAAATCCCTGGATGAGTCTCAGCTCCCAACACCAAGGGTCCCACCCCAAATCTTGGTGCCTGGCATAGGGATCCTACCCTCCTGGCCTGTGGATCCCTGCTGTGGCATAGGACCCAAGGAAATTGTGGATGTCTCATTCTGGGAGGTGTCCAAGGCCAGGTTGGATGGGGCTTGGAGCAACCTGGTCTAGTGGAAGGTGGAACTAGATGATTTTTAATGTCTTTTCCAACACAAACCATTCCATGATTTCATGTTTCTGAGATTAATTACGTGGTGCCTGGCACGAGTGTGAGCAGAGGGACAAGGAGAGGAAGTGCATCCAAGAACCAACTGGGCACTCTTAAGACTCCTACTTGGAGGTGATGCCCATTCCCATTCCCATAATAATTTAAGTCCAAATTCCCTTGGTTTTTGGGTTTTCCTGTCTTGGAAAGATAATTATGGGCTGGACAAATGCCCTGGCCCCTCTAACACTGGTGAAGATGTGGCACTGGGGATGGGTCCCAGTGGTCCTCACTGTCACAAGGATGTGACCTGCACCCAATCTCCCATTTTTGGTGCCTTCAAGCATCCCAAAAAGCCTAGTGCTCCCTTGTCCCACAAACCTCACCCCCAGCCTGGCTCAACCTCCAGATTTGGGATGCAACAGGGGGAATATGGTTCTGTCCAGCTGAACCCACCGTACTGGTGGCTCACCTGCCTTCCCTGGCCCGGTCCATCCCATCAAACTGCTTCCGTAGCCACCTGGGAAGAAAAAGATGGACAGACAGTGCTCAGTCCCAAAGAGGACCAAGCCCAGGGCAGGTTTTCTTCCCAAAACAGGGACAAGGAAATGGGATCTGCTGGTCCTTCCTCACCTCTCGATCTGCAGTGGGGTCTGGGCTCTCTGGGTATCAGCCACCAGCCAGTTGAGCCCCGTTATCCATAGGTTGATGTCCTCCTCGCAGAAAGCTGTTGGAGGAAGAGGAGGGTGATGAGGTTGGGATGGGGATGATGGGATGTTGGGAAGTGGGTGGAACTCCAAGGATGGACACAGGGTATGGGGAGGGACCCAAACGCACCAGCCACGCTGAGCGTCCGCAGCCTGAAGTCCATCCCGTAGAGGATGATGAAGCACATGGTGAAGTCCAGCTTGCGAGCATCCTCGGGGTAGCGCTCAAAATCCCGGGAATTCTTCCCCAGGCGGATCTCCTTGATCTCCCGAATGTCGACTGTGGGGAGAGAGGAACGTGAAACTGTCCCCTGCCACCACAACTTCGTGTGAGTGGTTCAGGATTTCCAGAACATGTGTCCTCTGGAGAACCTCGTTCCCAGGATGGGATACCCTCAGGAGCGTGTGATGGAATTATGGGTGCTGTGGCCACGTGTCTTTGAGGGTGACATTTTCCCAGTGTCCTCCAGTGATGTGTGATGGCACCATGGGTATGGCATGTCCATTCAGGGAATCATTTTCCCAGGATGGGATGTCCCTGTGGCACTGCCCGCTGGAGTGGGATGGCACCAGGGTGCCACGGCCTTGTGTCCTCCAGGGATCTGTGTCCCAGGATGTCCCCAGGATGGGGTCCCTGCAGTGCTGCTACAGCTGTGTGAGAGGACCAGGTTGACATAGCCACGTGTCCTCCAGGGATCTGTGTCTGAGGATGTCCCCAGGATGAGGTCCCTGCAATGAGTGACAGCACCACGGATGCCACGGAAAAGTCTCATCCAGGGATCTGTGTCCCAAGGAAGGGTGTCCCTGCAGCCCTGCCTCCATGTGTCTGATGGCCCCCATCCCTGTGTGTCCCTCCAGGAGCTCGTGTGCCCAGGACGTGGCATCCCGACAGCGCTGCCCACTCTTTTCCCAGCTTTGTGGCTGCCACGCATCCTCCAGGCTCATCCCACCCCATCCCAACCAGCAAATCTCCAGCCACCTTTCCTCCCCATGCCAGACCCTGCTCTGGGATAGGCTGAGCTCGTGTTTTCCTTGGAGAACTCGTCCCAAAAGTGGCAATTTGGAGCCCCAGCAGCTGGGACCGCAGGGCGTTGCTTTCCTGCTGCTCTGCTCCCTCATTATCCCGCTAAATAAAGCTCCAACTGCGGCGGCAGGGCCGGGTTTCCGGACCACGCTCTTCCTCACTGCTACTCCACCAAGGGACATTTCCCAGTTTTCCCAGTGGACGTATCCCACTGGGAGCAAGAATAATAACATAATATTAGGAACAACACACAAAATTGTTCTTGATTTCACAACCATCACCCCCCGGGCAGGTTTGTCCTCTGGGAATGAGCCACCGACACCAGAAAGGGCTTTGTGTGACCCAGGGCGGCCGGACCACCTCGCCAGGGGTATTGTCCTGCCGAGGAAATGGGTCATTTCCCGGAGAATTTCCAGCCCGGCTGCGTTTCCGATGTGGTGGGGAAGGCTGCAGACGTGCCTTGGTGGAAACCCTCGGCTGAATCCAAAGAGGGGATCGAAAGGGGAAAGAAAAACTGAATGCAGGGAGGAATAAGGGATGGGGGAGGAATTGGGCTGATTAAGCAAGAAAAGAGGGGAAGAATAGTTTTTCTTGGCGGGAAAGCTCCAGAAAACAGTGGAGGCTTTATCCAGTCTTCTTTTGCTGGATGACCGCAAGCCAAATTTCACGGATCAGGGTGGGATTTTAGCACAAGTGACACAAGATCTCAAGGAAAGAAACTCCGTTGTCACCGCATGGCTCTCGGAGTAAAGTCTCTTCCATAAGAACAGGCAGATTTTAGGGATAAAAATGGGTTTATAGGTTAAAACCGACCCCAAGCCTGCCCATCCACAGGGTGCCAGGGACTGGTGAGAAGCCAGTGGCTACCAGGGCTTTGCTAACAACTTGCAGTGCTGCTGTTCCTTGGATTTAACTCCTCCAGGATCTGGCCTTGCACCCAAACTCTGGGAGCTGTTCCTCATTCCAGGAATGGTTTGTGTTGGAAGAAACCTTAAAGCTCATGTCATTCCAACCTCTGCCATAGGCAGGGACACCTTCCACTATCCCAGTTTGCTCCAATCTCATCCAACCTAGCCTTGGACACTTCAGGGATCCAGGAGCAGCCACAACTTCTCTGAGCAACCTGTGCCAGGGCCCCAGCACCCTCACAGGGAAGAATTCCTTCCCAATATCCCATCTAACCCTGCCCTCTGGCAGTGGGAAGCCATTCCCTGTGTCCTGTCCCTCCATCCCTTGTCCCAAGTCCCTCTCCAGCTCTCCTGGAGCCCCTTTAGGCACTGGAAGGGGCTCTGAGGTCTCCCTGGAGCCTTCCCTTCTCCAGGCTGGACATTCCCAGCTCTCCTAGCCTGGCTCCAGAGCAGAGGGCCTCCAGGCCTTGGAGCATCTCCGTGGCTTCCTCTGGACTCACTCCAGCATTTCCACATCCTTCTGCTTTTGGATCCCAGAGCTGGAGGCAGCTCCACACGTTGGGTCTCACCTGAGCAGGGCAGTGGGGCAGAATTCCCATTTTCCTGCTGCCTATGCTGTGGGATGAACCGAGGGCATGGGGAATTTCTGGGCTGCCAGCAGCAGTTTTTCATCCACCAACACCCTGAAATCCTTCTCCCCAGGGCAAATAGCCCGTTCCCATGAAAAACCAGGGGAAAAGGGAGAGGCGAGGGGCTGCACAATACACCCGAGCAGCAGCTTCCTGGAAACCACATCTGCAGCGGATTTGCCTCGATCCTGTCAGAACTCTGTCTCCAAACTCCTCCCTGCATTGTCTCCATTGTCCTGGGCGATTAAAACACTCTGGAAGTCAGTTCCAGCTGCGAAAATCCTTTTTCTAATGCAAAGCGAGCAGCGCGGTGCAAAAAAAAGGCTTGGAATGGTGGGGAGATGCTGGAGGAGCAGGTTCTGCCCAGTGGGATTTTAGGGATGCTGAGAGCCTGGGAGATTTTTTTCAGGCGTTAGGAGGGGAGCAAAGGGGTTGGAGGGAATGGTTGTGCTGGGAATTCCTGCTGGCCTGGGCACCTGGGTCATGCCTTCTTGCAGGATGTGGCAGCTCAGACCCTCCTGGACAGGGGAAATTGGAAGACCATATCCTGCCAGGATCCTGTGGTGTGGTTTAAAACCTGGAATAAAATATTTCTTCCTTTTCCAGTGATAAATCCCAACTGGATTTTCTCCTCCCCAAAAAGTCCTAATTCCAGTTATTTGCCATTAACAAGGCTGGAGATGTTGTCAAACCACCTCTTGGATTTTTCATGCTGCCTTCGCCCCCCCTTTCCTTTAATTTCTTGTAAAGATCCTTTTTTGGGGGGCTGTTTTCCACCAGATTCCTTGCGCTGGGAACTGGGGTGTGCTGAGGGTGACGAGCTGAAAGCCCTCCAGGACCAGGTTAATTTTGGAGGCCATGCTCCAGGCATTCCCAGGCATGGACACATGGAAATGTGTCGAGAGGCTGCTTAACCAAGCGTGTAATTATCCTGGGGGTCCAGGGGAGAGCCAGGATCCGTGTCCTGGCCCTGACAATCCCTAACAGAGACATCAGCACTTCCCACTAATCCCTCTCCAAGAAGGATGCTGGCTTGAAAGGGGGGATTTAAAATGGTCCGGGGCAGGCGTGAGGTCTGGGAGATCCCGATACTTCCATAAAATCCCAGAGAGTGGGAAGAGAGGGATGGACCAGGGGCTGAGGATGCTCCAGCCCAGCACCAGGATGGGGATTTCTCCCACTCCAGACTAGGAAAAGTGAATGGTGGGACAGGATGGCAGGATTGCATATTTACAGAAAGATTTTCATCCTTCTGGATGACCTTGGAGGATGCCTACTCATTTCCATGGGGGAGATTAGGCTTTTGTATGGGAAAGATCCTAAGGCTCCAGAGGGGAAACTGAGGCACAGCATGTGAGTAACCTGAGATCCTGACCTGGCAGCTCACAGTGCTTCTGGAAAAAACAAGGAGCTGGAAATGCATTATTTCCATGACTGGATAACAAGTTCTTCCCCATGAGGACCTAAAATACCTCTCCAAAACTGGGTGCCCTTCCTCCCATCATCTTCTGCTCCCACAGATCTGCTCCTGTATCCAGAAGGTCCAGACGAGCATGGATCCTGTGCTCAGCTCTGAGTGCCACCCTCCTTTTCCTGGCTCAAAGCTGGAATTCCACCTTGGGATCAGCACCTCCAGGCAGGAGCTGAAGTTTCCTGGGGATTTTGCTGGATTTTGCACAGAATCAGCAGTGGGTGGTGATTTTTTGAAGGGGGGTCATTGGTGATTTTGGAGGAGCCTCTCCAGGAAAAAGGTACCTCCCAAACCTCTGGGTTGGGTTTTGCCATCACCCAGGTGAGGTGACATCCCAAAATTGAGTTCCTTCCTTGCACAGGATTGTGGGATGAGGTGATGGTGTAGCTCCATGGCACCCCAATCCCAGCTTTCATCAACTGGATTTTTTTAGCTCAATTAAAGCTTTGAGGTAATGAGCACCAAGACGTGCATCCCCAACAATTCCCACTGTTGGGAGTCACAACAACCTCCTAACCACCGGTGAATCCACACAGAAGGGTGATTTTTATGGATGCTCCAGTGGGGTTTTGGGGTTAAAAAACCACCATGAGCAGGAACAGGGATGGTCATTCTTTTCCCTCTTTGCCAGGGAGGATATAAATCCCCAGGGATGAAACAGAAGCAGCTTAATCCCACAGAACAACTTCCAAGGTGGGATGGAGGAGGTGAGGGATGCTCAGCCCGGCAGCTCCTGTTTTTATGGGAATCACCCTGTGGCCAGGCACCCTGACAAGGTTGCACATTCCCCAGGGGCGAATATCCCACCGTGGTAGGACATTCCATAGGGGGGAACATCCCACCATGGTAGAACATCCCCCTGTGGCCAGGAATTCCACAACCGGTCAGCCCACCATGGCAGAACGCTCCACCACATCCAGGCACCCCACAAACCATCACCCCACCTCTGCAGGACATCCCACCAAGACCAAGCACCCCACAACCAGTTACCACACCATGGAAGGACATCCCACCACAGCCTGGAACTCCACAACCAGTTACTCCACCATGGAAGGACATCCCACCACAGCCAGGAACCCCACAGTCAGGCACCCCACCACAGTGGAACCTCCCGACATGGCCACAAACCCCACAGGCAGTCTCCCCATGGCAGGACATCCCAACAACAACCGAGAACCCCAAAACCAGTTACCCCACCGCTGTAGGACACCCCAACACAGTCAGGCACCCCACAAACAGTTGCCCCATCATGGCTGGGAAGCCCAGCACGCCCAGAAACCCCCCCCAGCCAATCATTCCACCACTGTAGAACACCCAAAATGACCCAGGCACCCCACAACCAATTACCCCACCACTGTAGGACATCCCACAAAACCCAGGCACCCCACCATATCCAGGCACCCCAGCACATCCAGGCACCCCACAATCAGTCCCCCCACTACAGCAGGACATCCCAACACATCCAAGCACCCCACAACCGCTCACCCCACTGTGGCAGGACACCCCAACACACCCAGAACACCCCCAGCCAGTCTCCCCAGTACAGCTCAGCACCCCCACCAGCACATCCCCAGCCCCCCAACACCGCTGCCACCGATATTGCCCTGTCCCCCCCAGTCCTCCCTGTCCCCCCGATACTCACTGTCCCCCTCCACCTTCTCGGGCGTCCGGCTCCAGATGATCTGGCGCGTCTCCAGCTTCACCTGGAAGGTCCTTCTCTCCGGCCTCTGCGACTTCTTCTGGTAGAACAAGGTGAGGACGGTGCCCATCTCCAGGCAGCGCAGGATCCTGCCCATGTCCCCCGGCTCCATCCTGGTGTCCTCCAAGAAGCCATTGACGCTGTTGAGCCTGGCCATGGACATCTTCACTGCTCGGCCATCGCCCGGCGGAGCCGCACAGCCGGGATTGTCTCATGCAGGAGAGGACGGAACCAAAGGGCCGAAAGCTTCCCCTGGGGATTTTCTGGGATCGCCCCGGGCGTGGGTTTCCTCTACGGACGAGCGGAGCACGGGCAGGACACGCAGCCGGGATTGGCGACAGCGGGGAGGAAAAGGCCGGGCTGGAGGTACCGTGACCTTCGTGTCACCAAGGCTGGATCCGGCCCTGGCGCTGGCATCCAGCGGCGGTGGGAAAAGACAACGCCGGCCTTGCTCGCGGATGAGATTCTGGACGTGGGGAAGGGAAAAATTCAGCTCCCCCCACCTCCAAAAAAAAAAAAAAAAAAAAAAAAAAAAAAGCCAAGTCACCCCAAAAGTGATGGTGGTGAGGTGGCAAAAAAAAAAATCCTCCCCCCGGCCTCCGGGCTAAGCGGGGCCGGGGTTGGGAATGGGGTGTCGCGAGGTGTTTGGGAAGCTTTGGGGAGCAGCGGGATGGCGGTGGGAAGGGATGTGGGATGCGGGGTTGGGGTGGTTGGTGGTGGGTGGGGAGGTGGGATTGGGGGGGGGGGGAAGGGGAGGGGGTTCCCACCGTCCACCCGCCCGCCGCCCCCTTTTTTTTTTTTTTTTCTCCCCTGCTGCTCCTTAATTTCGGGCTGATGAAATGGACGCCCGGAGGAAACTGCAATCACACATGGCCGGAAAGAGATCAGAAAGGAATTTAAAAAAAAAAAAAAAAAAAAAGATCTTGGAGAAAGGAAAATGCGAGCCGGGGGAGGGGGGGGGGGTGTGGTGTGTGGGTGTGTGTGTGTGTGGAAAAGATGGCTGAGGGTGACATCTAGAGGAATTCCAGATGGGAATCGCATTTGGGGGTGGGGGGGTATCCCAGCGGCTGGGGGGCACCCTGAGGTGGGGCTGCCTAGGTGGAAAAGTGGGGTTTCTTTGGGGAAAAAATGGATTAAAGGAAAGCAGCTGCCGTGGGTTTAGTTCATGGCTGTCCCTGCTGTGACGCTGAGATGGGAATGAAGCTCCAGGAGTGACCGGGATTGGAATCACTTCTGTCATGAGTTTTATCCAGCCTCAGCTCGATGGGAAGGGGGTGGGAAGTGCAGTGTGGGGAAGGAACATATGGAGAGAAGGGGGAAGGCAGCAGGGCACAGATATTGATGTCACAGCCCCTGTTTTGTCCCTTTGGTGGATTTTGGGTAGGAAAAGACCAGCTGGCACTCTGGGAATTGTGCAGGGATTTGCAGGAGGCAGAGGGTGAGGGGGGCACGCAGGGTGGGCAGGGGATTCCTTCCTGGCTCCACGCTTTGAGAATTTGGACCAGGAGGGGATTTTGTGGTGCTGGGCTCTCATGGGGAATATTTGGGATTCTAGTGATGGATGCTACAGGAGATGCTGGTCCAGTGATGGACGCTCAAGAACTTGGGGATTGCAGTGATGGAGGTTCAGGAATCCAGAGATCCATGTCCGAGGCTCATTCCACAGCGTGGGCAGGAGGAAAAGAGGAAATTCTGCCCCTCTGCCCTGCTCAGGTGAGACCCCACCTGTAGAGCTTCCTCCAGCTCTGGGATCCAAGAGCAGGAGGATGTGGAAGTGCTGGAGCAAATCCAGACGAGGCCATGGAGATGCTCCAAGGGCTGGAGCTCCTCTGCTCTGGAGCCAGGCTGGGAGAGCTGGGAATGTCCAGCCTGGAGAAGAGAAGGATCCATGGAGATCTCAGAGCCCCTTCCAGTGCCTAAAGGGGCTCCAGAAGAGCTGGAGAGGGATTTGGGACAAGGGATAGAGGGACAGGACACAGGGAATGGCTTCCCACTGCCAGAGGGCAGGGTTAGATGGGATATTGGGAAGGAATTCTTCCCTGTGAGGGTGGTGAAGGGCTGGGATGGAATTCCCAGAGTAGCTGTGGCTGACCCTGGATCCCTGGAAGTGCCCAAGGACAGGGTGGGTGGGGCTTGGAGCAACCTGGGATAGTGGAAGGTGTCCTTGCCTGTGGCAGGGGTTTGGAACTGGATGCCCTTCAAAAATCCCTTCCAATCCAAATTGTTTTGTGATTCCATGACTCCAGTGGGGCTGGATGGCCATGGAGCAGGTTTGCACCACCTGGCAGTGGCTCGGTGAGGATTGGGATATTTAGGATTTTACCCCCATGAGGGTTGGAGTTGCAGAGAGAGAGAGAGAGGCAGAGAGATAGAGTCCATCTTTCCACTGGCTGCCTGCAAATCTCCACTTTCCCAAAGAATCTGTGGACATACACAGTGGAAAGGAGATTGTGAAGGGATTTTATTTTCCTTGCTTTATCCATGAATTAACTTCTGTTTCCCCCCGCCTCCTCTGGAGCAGAATAAGCTTTTGTTCAGGGCAATAAGCTGCAGAGATAGTGGCTGCTTGTGTTTATGTTTTCCATTTCCAGGCAAATCCCATTTCAGAGCCCCCTGAATGCCAGGCTGGGAACTGAACATCCCGACCGGAGCGAGCTGCGGTGGATGGAGGATCAGAATAGAAGATTGTTTTTCCACATGGGGCTGAGCAGCCGGGGTTTGGCTTCTGATGTCCATCCAGAACACGTGGGTGGAGAAGGAATGCTCTGTTTTCAGTCAGCAATGGAATCACTGGTTTAATTTTAGTCTCTCTGGAGCAAAGCTTGAAGAAAGGAGTTCCCAGAGCAAAGCCCCCTGCAGAGGCTGGAAGGGGCAGAGGAGCTGGAATTTCCATGTGGCCCCCAGGAATAGTGGTGTGCCCCCAAACTGGTGCTGCTGAGCACCCAAAATTCATGGATCTTCTTAAAAACATGGATGTGACTCATCTGTGCAGGTCAAGAGAAGCACTGGGACATTGTGGAGCTGTCAGCAGGACAAGGAAAAGCCATGGATGTGCCAAGCTCCATCAAAAGGTGCCCCACCAATACACAGGGAGCTTCAGTGGGTGAAATGTCAGGAAAAATTGTTCCCAGGAGGAATCAAGCAAGTTGAATTCCCTCTGTGACTTTTGGATGTGCATCAACCTCTGTTTTGCTGAGTGGTGCTGCCCACAGAACTCCAGAGATCCAGCTGGGAGAGGAATCAGGTCAAAAAATAAACCCCAGAAAGGTCTCAAAAATTCACCTCCTTCTTCCTGAACATCCTTCCCTCTCATCCAGGGCTTGCAAAGGAGCATCTGATGCTGCTTTCCCCTCAGCTTTTCCAGCAAAAGCCACGGCTCAGATTGTCAGGAAGTTTGTTTCCCCTCTCTGTGGTGCTTTTGTGAAATTTCCTGAAACCAAAAGGATTTGCAAATGTTTTTTGACAGGAACACTGCAGTGGCAGGTCCTGCAAGGTGGGAATTTTGCTGTGGCATTAAATTGGGATAGAACCAGATCCCTGTATGGCCACACGCTCCTGGAAGAGCTCTGCTGGACAATGCTGACCATCCAAACCATATTCCCAATCCAAATATTTACAACTGGCAGCGTATGGATTTCTTTCTCAACCTTTACAAGCAAGGAAAGTCCAAGGCCCGAGCGGTTGGGGAGCAAAGTCCTCTCCCCTCCACAGCTGAAGCTGGATCAATATGGATGTTTTCACATGAACAAATATTTTTGGGAATTCTGCCACGGTGGATTGATTCTATCCCTTGGAATTGGCAAGGGAAAAGCCATGTTTTCATTGACAGGATATGGTGGAGTCATATCAGAATCATGGAATGGTTGGAAGGGACCTTCACATTCATCCAGTTCTACCCCTTGCCATGGGCAGGGACACCTTCCACTACCCCAGGTTGCTCCAAGCCTCATCCAAGCTGGCCTTGGACACTTCAGGGATGGGGCAGCTACAGATTCTCTGGGGATTCCATCCCAGCCCCTCACCACCCTCACATCAAAGAATTCCTTCCCAGTATCCCATCTATCTCTGCTCTCTGGCAGTGGGAAGCCGTTCCCCATATCCTGTCCCTCCATCCCTCTATCCCTTGTCCCAAGTCCCTCTCCAGCTCTCCTGGAGCCCTTTTAGGCACTGGAAGGGGCTCTGAGGTCTCCCTGGATCCTTCCCTTCTCCCAGCTCTCCCAGGCTGGCTCCAGAGCAGAGGAACTCCAGCTCATGGAGCACCTCCAGGGCTTCCTCTGGACTTGCTCCAGCATCTCCACATCCTTCTGCTCTTAGGGATCCCAGAGCTGGATCCTGTAAAGGAAACTCATTTTGCCATGGGATGTCACAGCCCCCATGATCCCGTTCCCAGAGTACCAGAGGATTTAGGACATTTTTGGATTAATTGATCCGTAGCTGAGGTTTTTGATCCATGGTTGGGCCTTCTGCCTCCATGGAATTGCCAAATGAGCCATCCTGAATTCAGTGGGTGAACACAAAAGAGAAGTAAGAGGATTTGCTCTCTGTCCTCACTTGAAATACCTTGGAAAATAATTCCTACTGGGAATGACAATGACATGGAAGCACAGAGATCATCCCTCTGGTTTCTCCCTTTCCCAAACACGTGGATTCAGGTCTGTGTGCAGCTCCTGCCCTGGCAGTGCTACCAGAGGCAAGAAACATCCCCAAAAACCAGACCAAGGAAAAAACCAGCACCCACTCGATAAATGACAGCAGCTTTTCCTTTAGGATCCTGCAGCCATTTCTTCTCCCGTTCCTGACATTTTCCTCTCTGTTTTCCATCTAACCCAGGAGACATCTCCTTCCCTTGAGCCCCACTCCGGAACCTTGCTGTTATCAGCAAAAAAATGTGAGTTGAGAATTTTTTTGCCCTTGGGAAGCACTTTTTTCTCTCCCCTCCCCATTGGAGTTAAAATAGGAGAAACATTTTGGAGAAGAAGAAGCAAATTTCTTCAGTGGTGGATAATTGCTGAGTTCCTCTTGGAGCTGGGGCTGTGTCCATGGATTTCTGTAGGAATGGGAGGAAGTGTTTTTAGAAGGGCGTGGAATGACAGGATGAGGGGTGATGGATTTAAACAGAAAGGGGAGAGGTTTAGATTGGAGATAAAGAAGAAATTTTTCACTATGAGGATGGTGAGATGCTGGATCAGGCTGCTCAGGGAAGTTGTGGATGCCCCATCCCTGAAAATGTTGAGAAGAAGAAAGGTGAGAAGGGGAAAGGAGAAAGACAAAAAAGAAGAAGGAAAAGGAGGGTGGGGAGGAAGAGAAGGAGAGAAAAATGGGAAGGAGAAACAAAAATAAGGAGAAGGACAGGAGGAAGAGAAGGAAGAGAAGGAGGAGAAGGAGAAGAAAAAGGAGAAGGAGAAGGAAAAGGAAAAGGAAAAGGAAAAGGAAAAGGGAAAAGGAAAAGGCAAAGTCCTGCAGCCAGGACTCACATCCCATGAGTCCATGCCATGGATGGTGCTGGCACAGGAGGGAATGGGTCACTCACCTCCAGACTCTTCCCAATCCTTCAGGAAAAGGATGCAGGGAACAACCACTGACCTTGGGACTACACAGGTTTTAAACCTTCACTCTCTTGATTTTCCACTTCCTCCTGGATTCTCTCCCATTTTTTTTTACAATTTAAGTAAGGCATCTCCCTGAAATCTTGACACAACGATCCCAGAGACTCACAAGTGCTGGAAGACATTCCAGAGGAGCTGGAATTCCATCCCTGGAATTGTTCCAGGCCAGGTTGGACAGGGCTTGGAGCAACCTGGGATAGTGGAAAGTGTCCCTGCCCAGGTGGGGGGTGGAATTCCGTGACTTTGAAGGTCCCTTCCAATCCAAACCATTCCACGATTCTGTGATGTCCCACACGTGCTGCTCCTGCAAATGGATCCCTGGCAGTACTGGGTGTTTCAGGAACCAGGGATCCTCTGCCACACTTGTCATTGGATCTGCACTGGGATGATGTTTTAGGACTTTGAAAGGATTTATTTTTGGGCTGAACGTGACAATTTAATTCCTCTTCCATGTGTTCCCTTCCCTGGGATGTTTACTCACACTCAAAACCCTGCACTTGCCTTTTTTTTTTTTTTTTCCCTCTTTTTTTAAAAATTAAATTAGACTTTCAAAGTGTCATAGAAACTTAGTGCTGTGAATTAAAAGTGCCATGAATTCTTTTTGGATATGTTGCTTGTGACAGTAATGGGCTGGAAAGCCAGAAGAAAAAGAAAGGTTTCTTTTAATATTTTAGCATCCTCCTGTGTCCTTTGCCCTCTGCACAAATCCCAGGAGAGATTTCTGCCAGCTGCTTGTCCCGAGGCAGGATGCTCCTCTCCGTTCCCTGGAGAAGATCCAGTTCATGCTGAAAATGCTGCTTCTCCCATCTCTGGATACCCCCATCCCAAAGCTCTCCCGATGGAAAACATCCGAGGATGACCCCAAGTGGTCCAAGGTCCTCCAAACTTTGCATTTTCTCCTTACAAATTTTGATGTAAATTGGTAAAACAACTTTGACTTCGCCTTTTCCCGAGGTTGGATTTTGTGGGAGTGGTGGATGCACGGCTTCCCTGGGTTAAAAATGAGCTTTTCCTCCACGTGTGCTGAATTAATTTCAATTCAGAGCAGCTCGTTCCGAGCTCATTTATGCAAAGCACTCGACTCCCTGTGCCAGCACGAGGGAGGGAAGGAGCAGCTGGGAGTGGAGGAGGATTTTTTTTGGCACAAGTGACAATTCCTGTCAGTTTAAAGCCATTATGAAACTCTGGGTGGGATTTGGGATAAATTGAAGCTGATCTGAGGCCGCCCAAAGGGAGGAGATCTGTCATTCCTGCCTGCCTGGTTCCCAGCCTGTTCCCATGTGTGCAAGACTTGGAAAAAAGAGAAGGATTTGGGGTATTTTTTAGCAGTTTTAGGGTCAGACTCCCTAAATTCTTTGTATTTTGAAGCCTTTTCTCCCAAAATATTTTATCCCAACAAGCTGGTTCTTCCCATATTCCACTTAAAAATGCCACAAAACACCAAAAAAAAAAATTTACTAAATCTCCCTTTGCAAGCAGGGAAATCGTGGACTCATCCCAGAGATGTGATTTGATCAGAGCTGGGACAGGCAGAACTCCCTGGCTGCATTGGGAAGTGAGATATCCCAAGGGACAGCGTCTGTTTTAAAGGATTTGAGGTTGATAATGGGTTGCTTTTCCAAAGGTTCCATCCTGGTGTCATGTTGCTCCAGCTCCTTGGCTCGGCTTTTTGTTCCCTGAATAATTTTAGGCTGGAGTTTTATCTCCTTTGCACACTTGAGGCTCTGCTGCTCTTTGTTTATGGGGTTTATTCCCTTGGGGAAGAACGAAATTATTTGGAAAACCAGCTCCTTGAGGATTTTCTTCACTTCCACAGAAAATTTGAAATTCTGGGACCGGTTTTCCTGCGAAACATTTTAAAAATGGCAGCCAAAGTGTGGGAAATAAGGAATCACGAGGCTGATGGGTGGAATTAACGTTTCCTTGCTGGAGATTTTCCTTTGGATCAGCAGGAAAATCTCCCCCTCATGCCTGGCTGTGGGAGGACACTGGTGATGGGAGAGGGCACAGGGGATGGGGACAGCTGGGAAAGTTGGATAAGGCTGGAAAGAGGACAGGGAACAGGAGTCAGGGAATGGGGACAGCCAGGGCTGGGGACAGGGCCTGGGGACAGCTGGGCCAGGTTTACCTCGATACAGGAAAATCCTGGAATGGTTTGTGCTGGAAGAAACCTTGAAGATCATCCCATTCCAATCCCTGCCATGGGCAGGGACACCATTGTAAAAAACGCGTATTTTGTGATTGGCTTTTCGCAAATGTTACAATGAATATTACATGTGTAATGTTGGAAAGTTATGCTGTATTAATTCTCTCAAGTAGTGTTTTGAATGTATTTTTAAGTTATAACACAATTGTAAAATAGAAACTATACTATGTAAGATACTTTATAACTAGCTCAAGAAAGAGATGGGATAATCAAAGAATTCTTCGCACAAAGATAACAATTACAGAAACCTCTAAATTTTCCAGAGGAGAGGAATTTATGGCTTTCCTTATCTACAGAAACAAACTTCTTCAAGCCTGACTTAGACTCGAAGGCGCCTAGGAATTAACAGAAACTTTTTGACAAGTACCAGACGAATTTCTTGTTTTAAATAAAATATATACATAATCATGAAGTGTTTTGTATATGCAACAGGCTATTGCTTTTAAGGTTATTCCTTTATTCACAAAGCATGCTTGTCGTGGCTTAAGTGCCCAAGAGCATCCAGATGTCCGTAAGTCTTTGCTTTTTATTGTCTTGTAATTGTCCTAAATCTAAATTTTTATTACTCTAATTGTATTACTATTTTTATAACCATTTTATTATTATTAAACTTTAAAAAATTTAAAAACCAAGTGATTGGCGTTTTTCACACCTTCCACTGTTCCAGGTTGCTCCAAGCCCCATCCAACCTGGCCTTGGACACTTCCAGGGGTGGGGCAGCCGCAGCTTCTCTGGGAATTCCATTCCAGAGCCTCACCACCCTCCCAGGGAAGAAATTTTTCCAATATCCCATTTAACTCTGTCTTGTGTCAGTTTGAAGCCATTCCCTCCATCTCTTGTCCCAAATCCCTCTCCAGCTCTCCTGGAGGCCCTTCAGGCACTGGAAGGAGCTCTGAGGTCTCCCTGGAGCCTTCTCTTCTCCAGGCTGGACATTCCCAGCTCTCCCAGCCTGGCTCCAAGATTTCCAGTTTCCAAAGAGATAAATTGTGTTTCACACATCTTGGTAATTGCAGCCTTAGTGAAGCCTTGGGACCTCCGGTGTGGAGAAAAGAGGGAAGAAGAAACTTGGGATAAAATATCACCTAAACCCCAACCCAGCTGAACATGGAACCAATGGACCAGGGAGAGGTGGAGAAACAACCAAGGCCAGGAGAAGGAAAAACCGGCTCCTCCTTTTCTGTCCAGAATGGTAAACAATTCCAGAATTTTGGCTTAGTTTGTGGATCAGGCTCTTGCACACTGTGTGGAAGAGCCATTTTTGGGACAACAGTCATAGGAGAAATGCTGCAGCCATATGATCACTGGGAGATGAGGACAGATGGACCAACCAGGCAGGGATGAGGACAGGAGAAATGGGGACAGCTGGGCCAGGCTGGGGTGGGGACAGGAAAAATGGGGACAGCTGGGCCAGGCTGGGGTGGGGACAGGAGAAATGGGGACAACTGGGCCAGGCTGGGATGGGGACAGGAGAAATAGGGACAACTGGACCAGGCTGGGATGGGGACAGGAGAAATGGGGACAGCTGGGCCAGGCTGGGGTGGGGACAGGAGAAATGGGGACAACTGGACCAGGCTGGGGTGGGGACAGGAGAAATGGGGACAACTGGACCAGGCTGGGGTGGGGACAGGAGAAATGGGGACAGCTAGGCCAGGCTGGGATGGGGACAGGAGAAATGGGGACAGCTAGGTCAGGCTGGGATGGGGACAGGAGAAATAGGGACAACTGGACCAGGCTGGGATGGGAACAGGAGAAATGGGGACAGCTGGGCCAGGCTGGGATGGGGACAGGAGAAGTAGGGACAACTGGACCAGGCTGGGGTGGGGACAGGAGAAATAGGGACAACTGGACCAGGCTGGGGTGGGGACAGGACAAATGGGGACAGCTGGACCAGGCTGGGGTGGGGACAGGAGAAATGGGGACAGCTAGGCCAGGCTGGGATGGGGACAGGAGAAATAGGGACAACTGGACCAGGCTGGGATGGGAACAGGAGAAATGGGGACAGCTGGGCCAGGCTGGGATGGGAACAGGAGAAATGGGGACAGCTGGGCCAGGCTGGGATGGGGACAGGAGATGGCTGGATGAGGTTGTGGAAGGAAGAGGCTGGGGACGAGAAGAGCCACGGTGGCCCAGGCTGAGGACAGGGGCTAGGGACAGTTGGTCCAGACTAAGATGGGAACAGGGGACAGGGTCTGGTGACAGCTGGACCAGGCTGGGATGGGAACAGGGGACAACCGGGCTACTACCCCAGGCCGGGGACAGAGGCCGGGGAC